>NW_020230687.1:100000-452255 GCF_003227715.2 Harpegnathos saltator | reverse complement strand
TTTAAGTGGTTGATGATACGTCGAATTTTGATGTATCATCAATACCCGCCTATTCGGCATCACAGGTATATTCTCAGGTTGTTTGGAAGTAATCCCTCACACTGTACATGATGCACATAGCACAGATGCTACTCGTTGTTGTCCGATCGCGAACGAAGCCCCCGAACAAACAGGCAAGAAAAACTCCTTGCGACTTTATATAATAAGCAGTGTTATGTTATTCATTATCATAATCTGCAGCAGTGCATACGCCATGGTCTTCGTATCGAAAAGATTCATCGCATACTCCAATTCGCACAAACTCATGGCTACGCAACTACATAGAATTAAATACGCAGTTTCGAACGCATGCAACAAACGATTTTGAGAAAAATTTATACAAATTGATGAACAACGCGGTATTCGGCAAAACAATGGAAAATGTTCGCAATCATGTCGATGTAAAACTTTTGACAAAATGGGATGGACGATACGGTGCAGAGGCAATGGTCGCAATGCCCAATTTTCATAGCAGGAGCATCTTTTCAGAAAATTTGGTTGCAATTGAATTACGAAAACTCGAAGTGAAGTTCAACAAGCCGATCTATGTGGGTATGTGTATTCTCGACATATCTAAGGCCTGCTTGTATGAATTTCACCATGAGTACATGTCATCTCTATATCGCGAGAAATGTAAAGTACTATATACGGACACAGATAGCTTAATTTACCATGTAATGTCCGACGATGTATATGAGCTAATGAAACGTGACATTGCTAGGTTTGATACGAGCGATTATTCTCAAAATAACATATACGGTATACCGCTTAAGAACAAAAAAGTTCCAGGGCTTATGAAAGACGAAAATAACGGAGTTATAATGACAGAATTCGTCGGGCTCAGAGCAAAAATGTATGCGCTGAAAGTAGAAGGTAAAAAGGATACCAAAAGGGCGAAGGGTGTTAAGAGGAATATTATAGCACGAACGATCAATTTTGACGATTACACACATTGTTTGAGAGAGGAAATTGAAACGAGTCGGCGTCAATCGTACATAAGATCCAAGTTGCATGAGGTATACACGGTATTCGAAACGAAAACTGCTCTCAGTCCATACGATGATAAGCGATTTATTATGCTTGATTCGATAAATACATTACCATGGGGACATTATAGTATACTATTATAACGTTTATTTGTTTTATTAGCTATTTTACAATCAAATATGTCATCGAATGTTCTAACAAAATTGTATTCATTTTTTTTACAATACATTATCCTTTTGTATCCATGAATTATGCGAATTGTCGAATCCCAAGCATTTTACATATACTTTGTCGCTTTGCCTGCGCAACACCTTTTCTACTAAGTATACATCTGGATTGGTGACACTATGTAGTTCGTGTTCGTAGAAACCCCCGGCGATAGGTTTCCCGCGCGAGTCTGCGAGTAGGTAAGTTGCAGGATTAGTTGTCTGCACTTTGACGATTTTAAACACTTCGGTTGTCCAATTCGGTGTATAACCTTTTTCAAAGATAGTTTTGAATTTGCTGACGCGTACCAGATCACCCACTTTGAATTTCGCAGGCGCTGCAATCTTTATGTTACTATAGACTGTGTTTAAGAGCTTATTAGCAATCGTAGGAGTCACATCGATAGGACGCATGCCGATAGTTCGATGTTTTCGCGTGTTGTATTCAGCGACGAGGCGCGGTAACGAGTCGATCCATTTGTAAGTTCCGTTGAACGTAAACATTTTCCACATGTTGTTCTTTAACGTGTGGTTGAATCGCTCCACAACAGATGCCTTCATTACTGAATAAGTCGAATAATGATTGACACCGTGTTTCTTCACAAGTCTCTGCAACTCTGTATTGTAAAACTCCTTTCCCTGATCAGTTTGCAAGTTCTTCGGACATCTTCCATCCGTTCGAATTATCTTTGCGAATGCCTCGGCTATCTCCTTTCCGCTTTTGCTCTTTAACGGCACGGCCCATGCGTGCTTGCTCAGTACATCGATAATGGTGAGTATGTAGTGGTGGCTTCCATTGAATCGCGAGTAAGGACGCATTTCCACCACATCGGCCTGCCAAAGATCATCGTATCCACGCACTATGACGCGTCTGCGAGGAAAATTTCGTCTCACTGGAGCGTGTAATTCTTTCACTAGTTGTTCTTTTTCGGAATGTTTCTTCTCATTATTTTTCCCCGTTACTCGCCGAGTCGTTTTCCCATCATGCGTGAAGCTTTGTCGCTTTACACCGGCAGAAACAGCTGAAATAGTACCGATGAGTTGCTTCTCTGAACTTTTCTTCTTTTTATTAAATTTTGACGATTGCTTCACCATTGCAGCTCGTGATGATCCGTCTCTTGCTTATGTCGATACTATATGTCGATTCAATTGCAATATTCTACTTTTATATTTTCGATGATTTCTTTATCTCTGAATCTGTCCAGTCTAAAATTCGTTCTGTGTTCTCATGAATGCTATTTATGCTCAGTATGTTTTTCTTCTGGTAGTCTTCCAGCCAATCCTTCAATTTTTTAACATTCTCATCTACATACTGCTTCGTCTCAACGTTACTCTCATGCAGTAGAAGCTTTACAGAATTTATATTCTCATCTATATACTGCTTCTTCTCAACGTTACTCATGCAGCAGAAATTTTACAGACTTTATACTCTCATCCACATAATTTTTGTGCGCAACATCATTGAAGGCTCTCGGCCGCGTTACATGATGTATCGCGTGCCCACGTTGCGTCAAAACCTTTACCATTGGCGGTTAGACAAAGGGCATTTCATGTACGTATCGTTTGGTTGCAACATCATTCAAATGATTTCTCACACCTGCAACATATTCTTCCACGTATTGTTTGGTTGCAACGTCATTGTCGGCTTCAGGCTGCGCTACATGTTTTATCTTGCGCGATTTTGCATCAAAAACTTTGGCCGCGTTTAAACAAAGGGCATTTTCATGTATGTAATTTTCAACATGTTCATTCCATTGATGCGCTCGATCAGTTTTCGCACCATTGTTTTCTCGCAACACTCCAAACTTATTCATCGACATTTCGGAACAGTCGGTTGTACCGACTGACTGACTTGTGTCAATGCCACGCTGCTTAATTTATAATGAGACCAGCTTCACGGAGTTCTTCGATAATCGATAAAATTTCGTGCTCGTGCGAGTTGTTGCCAGTTTGGCGCGAAGCGTCAAGCAATCGCAGACGATTCACTAGCTCGTTGGGATCATCCCAATGCACGTAATCGATATTGTTGTCATTTAAGGTCATCATAGCTTGCGATATGTATAAACCTTTTCCTCCCACTTTATTGCTCGACGCATCTGATACTAGGAGTGCGATTATATGTTTATATTTGTGTCCCTTGTTACCGAGTATAGGATTTTGCGGGAAGTACCCGCGTCTGTGAGTATTTGTCGCCAATAGTATATTTTTGTATTTTTGCATATCAGCTTCGGTGTACACAGAATCGTCGGGGATTCTTTTGAATATTAGCTCGTAAAGACCGGGTATTCCAATGTATCCTGTTTCGCCTATGATTATATTATCGTCTCTGTCCACATCGATACGTTTATCACCGAGCATCGCTCCATCGTTACTAAGACGTACGCCGTAAACATAATCTATAGTGTTATCTTTTCCACTGCTTAGCACAGCTCCCATATATTTTTGACCCAACGGACCAAAATGATCACGTAAAGTTTGTTGTCCTTTGTACGTTCGCAACTGACGTCTAACAGATGTCACTATCGGTTTATCGGGGGTTTCGGAAACATTCTCATCATCATCATCATCAGTGAGTAGATTGTCGATCGGTGAAGGTTCATGCGACATTCCATGTAGTTCCTCATATTGTAGAGCTTCCGTCGATGTAGGAACTATCAGAGGATCGTTTAATAGTTTCCGTTTCGGTGTAGTCAATGCGACTGGTGAAAGTTTTGCCTTACGCTTTATCTTTTTTCGGGTTTTAATATTACACTCTTTGTTTCTTCGCTTGTACTCATTGGTAGTGGCTAAGTTTTAACATCAACGTTACTTTCCACATTAGCGCTGCTTCCCGCGATTTGCTTGAGAGGTTCAATAATAGGTTTAAAGTGTCTCTCCATTGCAGCATTTTCCACCATTCTACCGGTTTTCAAAGCGCGATACTTCTTGCGGATCGACTCGCTCGTTTTCGCAATCTCTTCTGCTACCTTTTCACGATTCATGATTTTCACGCTACTATTCATCATTGATATATTTGTCTCGTGGACGTTGAAGATGTTACCACGTTGAGATTAAAATGACGATTGTACATCTCACAGCACAGCAAAGTCGTTAAATCCTTTTCTGTATCGTCCGTCGGCCATTGAGCTATCCTTATCAATCACTGTGAAACCATATTTATCCTCCCAACATTTGCAACACAATGTACTGAAATCCTCATATGACATGTCAGTGTTTACATGATCGTTGTACACATGTTTCAAGTTGGTACCATCCTGTTTAAAGAGAATCAGAAGATTTGCATGGTCCCGTATAAGATGCTTGGGTATTTTTGCGTATGTCTGACAGAGATAGAAACAGTCAACGCTCGAATGACGACCCATTGCAAAATATTTTCTTATCGTATCTTGTTTGTCACATGCAACGTCATAAAAGATAAAAATGGAATTTTTGGGCGCTTTGGTCGTTGGAATCACATCGCTGTTATTGGAGAATGTAAAGTACCCAATTTCATCTATCGATTTCAGCAGATTTTCCAAGCAGCAATATTTAGGTTGTTGCAACGATTTCGAGTACACGTACAAGTTCTCGAAACGTAGACCGTGCGGACTTTCCAACAAGCTGATGAGAATGTTTGTCTTGCCGCAATTCGAGGGACCGCATATGATGTTCGGAAGCATGTTTCCATGCCTGCGCGCCTCTTGCTCAAGCATTGATTCCGTTCTATTGTCGAAATTTGTCACGCATATCGACATTGGTTGCTTCACGAACCGCATGTTTCCCCCGTGAGTCGCAAAATAATTTAAATGTGACGCTGATTTAACTATATATATAAGCGCGTCAATCTTGGAAACACTCAGTTTAGAAAATGTTCCTCCTGTTGACAGATACTCATGATATTCGAGAGCTAACCTCCGAACAACTGAAATATATACCGAAGATTGTTCTGTTACGCGAATTTGCAAAGTATATTGACGATTTGCAGGATAGACTCCCGGAACATTTAAGAGTCGATCCAGAGGTTCAGCAGTATCGTCGGTGTTTGGAACATTACAATCGTCCGTGGCAGCAAACACATATCGACGGTCCAGCACCGCTGATCAGGGACTGTAGTGAATGTCGTCGACAAAAGTCAAAGTCGGCAGTGGTCTATTGAATCGCGCGATAAATGCGCTTCCTATCGAACTACACATTCCCGGATATCAATTTTGTGGTCCTGGAACTCGCTTGGTAAAATGATTGGTCAGAGGTGACCAAGGCATTAATTCATTGGACATGGCGTGTCGTGAGCACGATATAGCCTATTCGCGTAGCAACAATCTCACCGATCGGCACGCGGCGGATGAGATTCTCGCTGTGAAAGCGCGGAAACGCATAACTTCGAAAGAATCAACTCTAGGCGAGAAAGCTGCTGCTGCAGTCGTTTGGGCTGCTATGAAAGCCAAAACGAAAATTGGCATGGGCATGGGCATGAAGAAAAAGAAGTCGTCCAAGAAAGAAATCCAAAAACGAGCACTTCCAGTAGCAAAACGGGGTGGTATTTTACCAGTTCTACCATTACTGGGAGTTCTCGGTTCACTAGTCGATGGAGTGGCGGGTGTCGCAAAAGCGGTGAATGATGGCAAAGCCACGCAACGCCAGCTTGAAGAATTAAAACGTCATCATCGCGCAATGGAAGGTCGCGCTACGAAAGGTCGCGGAATCTATCTTGCTCCGTACAAGCGCGGGAAAGGCGCTGCAGAAAAAAAAACGTCAAAAAAACGCTAAAATTACCCACGGGTGCAATGACTAATGTACAGTTGGAAAGACTAGTTAAGCGTATGCGTATATCTTTCTTTCGAGGTGTTTTCATGCGTGACGCTTTACCAATAGATGGAGTACGTCAAAACGAGAGCGGTATTGTAAATTTAGACAACACAGAGGGACCAGGTACTCACTGGGTGGCGTATGCGAAAAGAAGAAATCGCGCAATATATTTTGACAGTTTTGGTAATCTTCGACCGCCCAAGGAATTGATTCGATACCTTGTGAGAGATGTAGTGAAAATTTTGTACAATCGCACATCATATCAACATTACAATCAGAGCATTTGCGGACAATTGTGCTTGCAGTTTCTTCAAACGGTAGAGGATCAATTTAAATGATGATGATATTCCACTAACAGCAGTCAGTATTCGTTCGACAGTTTGCAAACATGTCGCTAACGCTTACGTTGACTGGCAACAGTAACACCCTTACGGTGAGCTACTTTCCCGCTATAGATTTGAGCGATGGTGATTACGAGCTCGGTTTAACGGATTTCGAAGCATACAATACGATACCAAACGTAAATTCGTCGAATAATAAATTTTACTATGGTGCTAACGATGAAGAAATTACGATTCCTGAAGGATCGTACGAATTGCGCGCCATATACGAATATCTGAAACGTGCAATTTCACATTCTCCAAAAGCAGTGCATTCCAAAAATAATCCATATAGAGATGATGAGAATGAATATCCTATAATAATTCGTGCCAATAATAATACGATGAGGAGTGAAATAAAATGTGCTTATAGAATACATTTTAGCAAAGCAAACAACATTGGCTCGCTTTTGGGATTTTCATCGAATCGTATATTAGAACCGCATCGATGGTACGAATCGGACGCACCGATTAAGATTATCAACGTGAATATCATTCGTATAGAATGCAGCGTTGTCAGTGGTGCGTACAGTAACAGTATGCGTGTACATACGATACATGAATTCTCGCCTAAGGTGCCACCAGGATATAAGATATCGGAAACACCGACACATGTCATTTATCTTCCAATCATCGCACGGAGCACTACAGATTTAACGGTGCGTGTAGTTGATCAAGAAAGACAATCGCTCGATTTTCGAGGAGAAGAGATTACCGTTAGATTGCACGTACAACGGCGACGATAATAAACGTAATCTATGAAATGCTTGTGGTGAATCAAGTGGAACAGGTGAAACAAGCTGGAAATATACTTTTTGCGAGACGCGCAATTAACAGTACAATATCCCTCGTTCGAAAGAAACTCAGCGCGTTGAACGTTGAATTTTTGAGAAAAAATCTCTGGGATTCATCGTACGAAACGATTGAGAAAGATGATTGACATTTTGAACATTGGAAATGAATCGGTCTTTGACGAGCGCATCGTCAAGATTGAGACACATATGTATAATCCATACGCTAACACAACGTTTGGACATAGCGACGAGATACGAATACCCATACAGCAGCAGGATTTATACATATTGCCATGCGAGAGTTATCTCTATGTCGAGGGGAAGGTGACGAAACAAGTTGCAGTCGATGGTGCGACTGTAACGTTGGAATATAATGGCGTTGCATTCATGTTTGATGAGATCCGTTATGAACTGGATGGTGTGAAGATTGATCGTAACAGAAACGTGGGAATAACTTCAACGCTCAAAAACTATGTATCGATATCTTCAGACAAAAATGCCGTCATGAAAAATGCCGCATGGGATACAACTGACACTATTTCGCCGGACGGGTACTTCAACTTTTGTGTACCGCTCAACGTTTTGCTAGGATTCTGTGAAGACTACAAACGTATAGTGATTAACGCGCGTCACGAATTGATTCTATTACGATCGCGCAGCGACAACAACAGTCTACTAGGATCTTCAGCGCTGGATTCTAAGATTGAGCTATTCAAGATACAATGGCGAATGCCTTACGTAATCTTGAACGATATCAATAAACTTTCCATGCTGAAAACTTTGGAGGATGGACGATACCTGAGTATGAATTTCCGCTCGTGGGATCTGTATGAATTTCCTCTACTGCAAAGCACGACCAAAAATTGTGGACCGTCAAAACTGCTACTAATTTGGAGAAACCTCGATACGTTATCTTTGCGCTGCAGACTGACCGGAAGAATGTCATATCGGAAAATATAACTCGTTTCGATGACTGCAAATTGATCAACGTGAAGCTGTATCTGAATTCAGAGTGTTATCCGTACGACGACATGAATTTGGACTTTACAAAAAATAAATACGCCGTACTTTACGATATATATAGATGTTTTCGTAAATCGTATTATGGATGCGACAATGCTGAGGCATAGTTAACAACTACCGACTTTCTGCGGCTAGGTCCTTTTGTGGTTATCGATTGCTCGCGTCAAAATGAGTCCGTCAAGAGTGCCACTGTGGATGTGCGCATAGAATTTGAGTGTAAGGAGAATATACCGGCGAATACTATCGCATATTGTCTCATCCTGCATGATCGTGTAGTTGAATACAGCCCGCTAACCAACATGGTGCGCAAACTTAACTAACATCAGAAAGTATGTACGAGAAAAGAATAATACATGCAACAAAGTGCTATAAACAACATTTCTCTCCCGGACGTGTCGAAGAATATTTCACCATGGATGTGCCGACTTTTGTGGATCTACAAGGATACATGGTTGGAAAGAGATTTATTGTAAAAGAAGCGGCGATACTGAAGAATGGAACTATTCTTTCACACTACATCTTCACGAGTCCGATGCCATGGCATCTGCTCACTAGATCAGACAAATCGAGAGCCTACTAGTTAACGGCTAATCATCATGGATTACGATGGGAAGATGGAACCGTCAAATACTGCAGAGCTGAACATTTGATTACTACCGCTGTGGTGGGTGATATGTATGGCGAGCTTGAAGATGTCGCATCTCAACTTGTGTATATAAAAGGGCACGAGAAGCGGGAATGGTTGTTACATCTTCTGGATGACAATGTGAGAAGCAACGTGATCATTAGGACCGTGGACACCGATTATGATGACATGCCTTCTCTGCAAAATTTGAATAATACTTTTCGATGTAATAATCATATGAAAAATTGCGTCTTACAGAACGTACTAAACATTTTCAATTGGTGGTCTTGGAGAGAATTGTACGACGCTTAATAAAACATTATTTCAAATGTACAGATGTTCTTCCAACACGCTTATCCCCTTTCACCTCTTAGGATTTTATATGATAATTGTGTTTGATAAAAATACAATTCTTTATTTGCGATATGATGATTATTAGACGTTCGATAGTAATCGCGGGGCCCAGGTTCGACCCTATCTACACCGCCGCCATGTTTGTTCTTTTGACGTATGCGTGACGTCACGGTCACCATCTTACCCGTAACGTGACGTCTACTAGCAACAGGCGACGGTGGTCTTGGAGGTTCGAGCGTCCGATAGCAACCCGCGGGGCCCAGGTTCGAGTCTACCTACAGCCCGACGCGTTTTTCTCTCGTGACGTCACGGCCGCCATCTTGCTCATAGAATCAAAGATTCTGGGGTGGAGCAGGAGGGTACCAATAAAGAGGGGGTATCAATTAAGAGGGGGATCAATAAAGAGGGGGGGGGGTCAATAAAGAGGGGAGTCAATAAAGAGGGGGTATCAATAAAGAGGGGGTATCAATTAAAAGGGAGGATCAATTAAGAGGGGGATCAATTAAGAGGGGGGATCAATAAACAGGGGGGGATCAATAAAGAGGGAGTATCAATTAAGAGGGGGCTCAATTAAGGGGGTCAATTAAGAGGAGGAATCAATTGGGGCGGTTTAATTAAAAAATATTAATTAATAAATAATGTATTTTGCATAATTAATTAGCAATTTGGGTTAGAATCCCCCTAGTTTAACTACTTTCTACCCGAAAAATGGCGAAACATTGTCGATAATAATGAAGCATATTTGGTTTAAATAAATTCATTTGCACACTATAAGAAAACCAGTTGAATTTTACTAAAAAAACGCCACGAACTTTTTTCCTGACCCAATATATGCAGGGTGCACGATTTATCTGAAGACATTGAAATATCTCGAGAACTATGCATTGGATAAAAAAAGTGGTTAATGAAAGTTGTTAGTCTCGAAGGGAGACATCCAATGATACCAAAATCGACCTCCCACCCCACCCCCTGGGGGTGGGGGTTGGGGGCAACTTTGGAATCTTAAATGGAAACTCCCATTTTTTATTGCAGATACGGATTCTACGCCACAAAATACGTAAATTTTGTCCGAAACTTTTTTTTTATTCGTGATAGATGGCGCTGTAATCGCAAAAAATTATATTTTCCGCAATTCTCCAGAAATGATCATTGGATTGAGAAATAAAAAATACCTGTTCAATATTTTTAAAGAACATAATAAAAGTTATTCCCCCCCCATTCTCTCGGGGTAGGGTAGGTGGTAACGTTGGATTGGCAGAGGTGGCCCGATTAATTGGCCTGCTAGGCCACCTGATTTCACATCGCCGGATTTCTTTCTGTGGGGTTACCTAAAAGATAAGGTTTATCAACAAGTGCCAACAACTCGTGAAAACATGGTAGAACGCATAAGAAACGCTTGCGCTGAAACTCCCGCAGATATATTGGGTGAGTGCAAAAGTTCGTGCTGAGTTTCAATAGATGGAGTTATAAGCGTCGTAAAGTGTTGTCATTAATACTTGCATCTACATATTATATAACGTTGGAAAGGTGACGTCTTCAGCTGTTATTAAAAAAAAAATCATTTGTTTTCATACAAACTGCTTCGAGAAATATCACTTTAAAAATGAGTATCGATAAGGTGCATTTACGGCATGTTATGCTTTACGAGTTTCGGAAGGGAATAAACGTTGCCGCAGCCGTAAAAAACATTCAGGATGTTTATCAGGATGAAGCACCAGCTAAACGAACTGTGGAAAAATGGTTTGCTAAATTTCGGCGCGGAGAATTTAACCTTGAAGACGAGCCACGCTCTGGTCGACCTTCTGACATTGATGACGATGTTTTGCGTACTTTAGTGCTCAATAATCCGCGAATTTCAACAGAAGAAGTTGCTACAGCACTAAACGTTGACCGATCAACCGCTTTTCGGCGTTTAAAAAAGATGGGATTCGATTTGAAGCTCGATATATGGGTGCCCCATGTGCTGACCGAGAAGAACGAAATCAAGCGAATTTCTGCAGCCGTTTCTTTACTCGGGCGGCTCAATAACGAGTCGTTTTTGGATCGACTAGTGACGGGCGATGAGAAATGGGTCCTCTATAACAATGTTCAGCGCAAACGGACATGGAAACAATCAGGTGAGCATGGTGACGCAATGCCAAAGGCCAGTTTGCACCCGATGAAGCTCTCTGTTTGGTGGGATTGCAAGGGCATAATCTATTTCGAGCTTCTCCCCGCTGGCGAAACGATTGATTCGGGCAAGTACTGTCGCCAATTAACCAATCTGAATCGAGAAATAAAAGAGAAACGTCCGATTTTGTCAAATCGCAAGGGAGTCGTCTTTCATCACGACAACGCCAGACCACACGTTTCGAAAAAGACGCTGCGCAAACTGAAGAGCCTGAAATGGGATGTCTTAACGCATCCACCGTATTCTCCTGATATCGCACCATCTGACTATCACTTGTTCCGGTCATTGCAAAATTATTTAAATGGAAAAAACTTTGACTCTTTGGAGGCCTTAAAAAACGGCGTCTCTTCGTTCTTCGAATCTAAACCGCGCAGTTTTTATGATCGAGGCATCCGTATGCTGCCAGAACGTTGGGAAAAGATTATAGAAAACGATGGAAAATATATCATTGATTGAATAAAGATTTTTGTTTGCTTAATCACTGTGTGACTTTTACTCACAAACTCCGCACGAACTTTTGCACTCACCCAATACTTCTATCCTGTGTACAGTCATTTGAAAAAAGGATCAATAAGTGTATTGAAGTTGAAGGTAAAAATTTCGAACACTTACTGTTCGGAACAAGACCGAACATATGATAGCTCCGGAGAGCTGGCTGGAAATAAGGGATCGCAGAGCGACGTCTGCCTGCGTCCAGGTTCGCTCGAGTCCGCTCGACGACCGACCGGTCGTCCTGATCGAAGGCCGGGGCCCCGTAAGGCGACCACGGAGCGCGCCGACGCACCGCGCTCAGGGACGGCGGCGAAGCGATCAAGAGAGAGAGAGAGAGGACACGCACGCAATGATGGAGAGACGCCGAAGTAAAACGCAACGAACGCAGTAGACGCAATAGAGTGTCGCGGAAGTAATGTAGTAAAATGCAAGTGAAACAACGCAGGAGAACGACGCAACTATGTACAAGCGAAACAACGTCGCTTACGCAAGTTCCGCAGGACACACGTCCGTGACGTCAACGGTGCGCGGCACCCGAAGCACGCCAAGGACGTGCAACGAAACGACCTCCGTCGTTTCGGATGGCCTGCCCTTCCGGACGTAACGGCCAATAGCCAGCCACGGTCCCGAGGACGCGTGGAAATGGAGCTCCGAGAGCTCCGGCTCGCAGGATGACCAAGTCGCTCTTGCGAGAAAGCCAAGTTCCCAACGGACACTTGGACGAAGGAGCGCGAACGCTCTAGGACTGCGACCGAGCCGCTCCAAAATCGCCAAGGCCCCCTACGAACACTTGGGCAACAAGGGAGCTCGAAGCTCCGAGGAGACGGTCGAGTCGCTCCTAAGATCACGGCAACGCCGTGAGTCCGAGATCACAACGAGATTCGAACCATTAGCCTCAACCCAGCAGGGTGTATCGGCGCCACCTTCAACTCAGCAGAGTCTATAGAGCAGTGGTTCGAATCTGAACGAAAGACCGATCGCCCTAGGAAGCGCGTCGGTAATCACCAGTACACAGTGCACTAACGCGTAGCACTACTTGCTACCAAAACTGGCCAGGCAGAAGACAAGGCAAGGCAAAGGCCAGGCACGGCGCGCCTGGTTATATATCCGGGCGGTCGAATCTTGCCTGCGGACAGCGGAATCGCGATCCGCGCCGTGTAGCGGCCGCGGTTGGACTTACTGGGGGTCCCGCGCGCTCGCTCGCGAGAACCCGCGTAACCCCCGCCGCTAGCGAGAACGCCCCGGGAACCAGGCCGCCCGCCCTGCAGCGTCGACTCGCACCGACTTTCCGTACGGCATCACGTGCCGTACGGAACACTTACTCTAATTAATTGAACAGTGAGAGGCAAGGGGACTCACATTAAAAAAGCACCCCGATCTGTGAGAGGCAAGGGGACTCACATTAAAAAAGCACCCCGATCTGTGAGAGGCAAGGGGACTCACATTAAAAAAGCACCCGAAGGGAACATAAAACTACTACGTCCTCGTCGTTGTTCCTGTGTAACGCTAAAAGTAGTTTCTCGGAAAAATTCAACGCTATCTATCACGAATGAAAAAAATTGTTTCAATAAAAATTTCACGTACAATCTAATTCCGCAATGAAAAATGTGGGTCCCCATTTGAGATTTGAACGTTATCACCCACCCTACCCCGAGAGGATGGGGGGGAATAACTTTTATTATGTTCTTTAAAAATATTGAACAGGTATTTTTTATTTCTCAATCCAATGATCATTTCTGGAGAATTGCGGAAAATATAATTTTTTGCGACTACAGCGCCATCTATCACGAATCAAAAAAAAAGTTTCGGACAAAATTTACATATTTTGTGGCGTATAGAATCCGTATCTGCAATAAAAAATGGGGGTTTCCATTTAAGATTTCAAAGTTGCCCCCAACCCCCAGGGGATGGGGTGGGAGGTCGAGTTTGATATCATTGGATGTCCCCCTTCGAGACTAACAACTTTCATTAACTTTTTTTTATCCAATGCATAGTTTTCGAGATATTTCAATGTCTTCAGATAAATCGTGCACCCTGTATACAGGGTGTCTCATTTTAATCCGGCCGGCTGAATAATATTCGAGAATATTTTCCAGAAAAAAATGTCAGACAAATGTTGCTCAGTTCTAAGGGGGTCATTTGATGGCATCAATAATTTTGACCTCGGGTGAAGGGTTCAAGGTCATTCAAGGTCAACTTTTTTTTCTTAAATAGGAACCCCTATTTTTCACATCGGCAATCGATTCTACGTAAAAAAAATGAAACTTTTGTCTGAAGAATTTTTTTTATAACGCAAACTAATTTCACTTATTCAGCCTCCAACATTGAAATTTTCAAACTTTCTGAATTTTTTATTCGAGAATGGTGGGGTTTGGGGGGAAATTGCAGAAGACAAAAGGTTCTTGGAATGCTGCAAGGAATTCACTAGAATTTTGCATAATTGATCGTGCACTTTTTTCCACCAATGTTCTACCTGTCAGGAGGTACCTCGAAAAAAGTGCACAATCAACTATGCGAAAATTCGAGTGAATTCCTTGCAGCATTCCAAGAACTTTTTGTCTTCTGCAATTTTCCCCCAAACCCCACCATTCTCGAATAAAAAATTCAGAAAGTTTGAAAATTTCAATTTTGGAGGCTGAATAAGTGAACTTAGTTTGCGTTATAAAAAAATGCTTCAGACAAAAGTTTCATTTTTTTACGTAGAATCGATTGCCGATGTGAAAAATAGGAGTTCCCATTTAAGAAAAAAAAGTTGACCTTGAATGATCTTGAACCCTTCACCCGAGGTCAAAATTGTTGATGGCATCGAATGTCCCCCTTAGAACTGAGCAACATTTGTCTGACATTTTTTTCTGGAAAATATCCTCGAATTTTATTCAGCCGGCCGGATTAAAATGGGACACCCTGTATATATATATATATATTGTTGTGTCCGAGCCACAAGGTTTGTGGCGACGTTCGTTGTCCGTGAGCCTTAGACATCTGATTTTGACAATTGAACGAAAATTTTGTCTGGACGACGGAAAATTGATAAGAAGAAAACAACAACAGCTGACAGAGAGTCTTTGACCAGCTGTCATCGTAAACAGACGCGAAAATTGTAGATCAGAGAATTATTCTTGTTTAAAGCTTGAGTGAGTTGCAATGTAAATAGTAAAGCTTATTATTCTTACACGAGTGTTTTCATTTACCTGAGTGCAAGCGCGAGTGCGAGAGTGAGCGCAACATTTTTGGGGGCTCATCCGGGATAGAATCAGTGATCGTCCGGGATAGAATCAGTGATCGTGCGGGATAGAATTGCAAGTCGTTCGCGATCGAAACGTGAGACGTTCGGGATCATATCGCGACGCGCATAGCGAGTGAAAGTGACAGTGAGGGAAAATGAGGATGACAACCGAAGTGAGAGGTCACGCGGTTCCCAGCCGACGGAAGCGTGTTCGTTCAGATGAGCCGGAAGCGACGGAGACGGAGGCGGCAAGCTCCGGAACATCGGAGATGTCAGTGTTGCAGGATGCGCTCCACGAGATTCGAGCGATGAGGGAAGAGCGATTGCGTTTGCAAGAGGAGCTAGAAATGCAACGGCAGAATAATACAGGCCAGTCGCTTCCAATTTCTTTAATAACCGGACAAATTAAAGCCGATATCTTTGACGGAACCGTGTCTTTACGCGAATATCTTTGCCAGTATGAATTGATCGCACGGGCAAATAATTGGGATGAGAATTTTAAAACAATAAATCTCGCGGCAAACTTGCGGGGAAAGGCTCGAACAGTTTTAGAGGGAATGGAGAAAAATTTTAATTATACATAATTATGTGCTAGGTTAGAATTGCGTCTCGGACAGCAAGGGCTTTTTCAAAATTTCTATACGCAATTTATTAATAGAAAGCAAAGATTTAGGAAAGAAATTACGTCTTACGGGTTGGAGATAGAGCGATTGGCACGGTTAGCTTATCCTGAAAGCGGAAGAGAAATGAGAACAAAAATAGCTTGTGCACAATTTATTGTGGGAGTAGCGAGTGAAAATACGAAACGTTTATTGCAGCTTGAGGGGGTAGTATCTTTAGAGGAAGCAATAGAAAGGGCAAAGACCATAGAGACTATTTATGACAATGGTTCTGAAAAAAGAAATGTTGAAAGGAAAGAATTTTTTGGAGAAGAAAGAATTGCGGGGAAATAATAATTTTGGAAGAAGGGATAATTTTGAAAACAAAAATCAGAGGAAATTTTCTTTTCCAAACTTTGAAAGAGGAACAATGAAACGGAATTTTGTTAACAAAAAGAAGCAAGAGGGAGAATGTTGGAGTTGTGGAGGAAAGGGTCATTTTAGGAATGAATGTCCAAAAAACGTATTACAACGGGGAAACTAGGGTTGGTCGAGCTCTTCGGAGCAAGTTCGGCTTTTAAAAGAAATGCTCTGGGAAAGGTTAAGGAATTGGATAATAAAAAAAAGGGAATAAGTAATAAGAGTGGTAGGATAAGTAGAATAAGTAAAATTAAGAATTTTTTCACTTATTATGGAACTCTAGATGGAAGAACATGTTTATTTAAGTTAGACACAGGCTCTGATGTTTGTTTAGTGAATAGGGAATTTTTAGGAAAAAGAAAACGCTCTAGATCAATTGACAGATGTAGTTTATCCGACAGGAGAAGAGGTTCCTATTAGAAATAAAGTTTGTTGTCAAGTTCAATTAGGAAGTTTTGAGGTAAAAATGTCAATGTTGGTGGTCGACATGGAAGATGAATATTTATTAGGAACGGATTTCTTTGAGGCGATAGGAGCAGAACGAATTTTTGAATCTCTCTTTGGAAATTCGTCTTGTAGGACAAAACAGGGAAATTCTTTTTGTTCTCGAGTTTTGAATATAGAAGAGAACGTTTCGGAAGGTTTGGGAGAATTTTATGAGAAAAATTCAAAAGAATTAGAGATGTCATAAAAAAAGGATTTTGTGGGATTCTTGGAAGAATTCAAGGATATTTTCGATGGACAAATAGTAGCAGGAAATTGTGTTGAAGTTCAGCATGAAATTCAATTGTTAGGTCTTACTCCGATTAAATAAGCTCCAAGAAGAATTCCTTTCAAAATGCGCGAAAAAGTAGAGAAAATTATGGAGGAAATGGAGAAGCAAGGAGTAATTGAAGAATCTTCTAGTCCGTGGACCTCACCGGTAGTTATAGTTCCAAAAAAAGGTGATACAGTTAGATTTTGTGTTGACTTTAGGAAGTTGAATTCTGTTACGAAGAAAGATTCATATCCATTGCCTAGAATAGATGATCTTTTAGATCGGTTGTCAGGGAATGAATGGTTTTCTACTTTAGATATGAAAAGTGGATATTGGCAAATTAAGATTCGTCCAGAAGATAGGGAGAAAACTGCTTTTTCTGTGGGGAATAGTTTATGGCAATTCACGGTCATGCCTTTCAGTTTATGTAATGCACCTGCGACATTTGAACGATTTATGGAAAAAGTTTTAAAATCATTATTATCAAAAAGTTGTTTAGTTTATTTGGATGATGTTATTGTTTTTGGGAAAACATTTGATGAAATGTTAAAAAATCTTAAGGAAGTTTTTCGGAGATTTCAGGCTTCGAATTTAAAGGTCAATCCGGCGAAATGTAATTTTTTTTTAGACAAGTTAGATACTTAGGTCATATAATTTCTTCAGAAGGAATCGCAACAGATCCTGAGAAAATTGCTGCAGTAAAAGAATGGCCAATTCCTAAGGATAAAAAGCAAGTGCGAAGTTTTTTAGGATTTTGTTCTTATTACAGGAAGTTCGTCAAAGGATTTTCTTCAATTGCAAAACCTCTCTACGGATTAACAGAAGAACGAACAAAATTTCATTGGACTTCCCAATGTCAGGAAGCTTTTAATATTCTGAAGAGTGTTCTGACATCTTCACCAGTTCTGTCTTTTCCAAAAGAAGAAGGAAATTTCATTTTAGACACTGATGCTTCAAATCACGGTATTGGTGCAGTACTTTCTCAAGTTCAAGAAGGGATAGAAAACGTGATCGTTTATTTTAATCGTGTTTTGAGTAAAACGGAAAGAAATTATTGTGTAATTCGAAGAGAATTGTTAGCTGTGGTGGATTCAATCAAATCTTTTCATCACTATTTGTTCGGACGGAAATTTTTAATAAGGACAGATTATTCATCATTGAAATGGTTGATGTCATTCAAATAATTAGAAGTTCAATTAACACGTTGGATGGAAAGATTGCAACAATATGATTTCGAAATTCTTCATCGAAAGGGGAAACTATATAAAAATGCAGGTGGTTTGTCTAGACGACCTTGTTTAGAAGAAAATTGTAAGTATTGTTCTAGGATAGAAGTGAAAGTTAAAAATCAGGAATGTGAATTAGTTGCATGAATAAATTTAAGTGAAAATTTTAGTCAGGATTGGCGGAAGGAACAGCTTAATGATCTAAGTATTTCAGTAATTCTTCTGGCAAAAGAATCCGATAAACGTTCTACTCGGGAGGAGATGGCGATTGGAGATATTTCTTCAAAAATTTATTTATCTTACTGGGATACTTTAGTTGTTGAAAATGGAATTCTTTATAGGAAATGGCAAGCACCAAATCTTAAAAAAAGTATTCTTCAAGTTGTTGTTCCTCGTTCGGAAGTTAAACAAATTTTGGAAGAAGCACATGACGCTCCTTCTGGAGGACATTTTGATATTAATAAAACTTTAGGGAAAATTCGAAAATGTTTTTATTGGGCAACTTATAAAAAGGATGTTGAACATTGGTGTAGAACTTGCAGGATTTGTGTAGCCAAAAAGGGGCCTTTAGATAAAGGAAAATCTCCTCTTCAGATTTTCAATGTTGGAACTCCTTTTGAACGACTTCAAATGGATATACTTGGTCCGTTGCCAGTAACTTCTTCAGGAAATAAGTATCTTCTAGCTATAGTTGATTGTTTTACAAAATGGGGTGAAGCTTTTCCTTTGAAAAATATCAGGGCAAACACCGTAGCTGAAGTATTTGGCAGTCAGGTAATTTTGAGATACGGTGTGCCTTTAAAAATTCACACTGATCAGGGTAGGAATTTTGAATCACAGTTGTTTAAGGAACTTTCACAAATGTTAGAAATTAGAAAAACAAGGACTACAGCTCTTCATCTTCAATCTGATGGGCAAATCGAACGTCAACATCAAACAATCCTTCAGTATTTGTTCAAGTTTGTTGATGAAAATCAGAAAAATTGGGATAAATGGATTCCGTTATCTCTTTTAGCATTTAAATCCGCAAAATATGAGACAACAGGAATGACTCCGGCAGAATTGAATTTCGGAAGAGATTTGAGGTTACCTTTAGATTTACTTCGAGGAACTCCTCCGAAGAATTGTGTTATAAATTTTAGAGATTATGTTTCTGACTTAAAAGAAAAGATAGATGAAATTGATCAAAGTGTTAGGCAGAAAATGACTTTAAATACGGAAAAGGTAAAAAGATGGTATGATCAGGGAGCTAGGAAATATTTATTTAAAGAAGGACAAAAAGTTTGGTTTTTCAATCCACAAAGAGAAATAGGGAAAGCTCCAAAGTTACAAAGTAATTGGGAAGGACCTTATGAAATAGTGAAACGGTTGAATGAGGTAATTTATTGTATTAGGAAATCAAGTAAAAGTAAGAATAAAGTGGTACATGCAGATAGGTTAGCTTCTTTTAGTGAGAGGAAAGAATAGGGAAAACATCAGAAACCTGTAAATTTTTAATGGTAAAATTATTTAAACCAAATCTTGCGTTCATTTTTTTTTATTTTCAAGGTTTAATGTTGGAGAGCGGTTTCGGAGGACCATATCCAGGAAAAGAAATGGGAGAAGACTGCCTTTCCCACGGTTTTTGACCGTGGTTTTTCCGTGGGGCATTGGGCAAATGCCGAGGCAGGGACTTGGGGTGTTCTGCAAAAGAAAGGTCCACGGTAGTTCCCCCCCGCTTGCCCGAAGACGAGTTAAGGTGGAAGCGGACGAAGAAGCGGAACAACAAGCGGATTGTTTTGAAAAGGTCCTGGAGATTGATCACCTCCTAAAGGACAGAGATAGAGACAGTGAAGGCGAAGAGTCAAGATCTTCAGAACCCTTGATTGATCAAGAATTCATGGAGTCCGGTAACCTGTAGCAGCAGCTCAGGGTAGGACAGGAGCCATGAAGATCTCTGGAGTCGAGGAAGAAGATGACCTTGCCTAAGAGAATTGTCGGGACGACAATTTTTCGACGAGGGGGAGCAGTGTTGTGTCCGAGCCACAAGGTTTGTGGCGACGTCCGTTGTCCGTGAGCCTTAGGCATCTGATTTTGACAACTGAACGAAGATTGTCTGGATGACGGAAAATCGATAAGAAGAAAACAACAACAGCTGACAGAGAGTCTCTGACCAGCTGTCATCGTAGACAGACGCGAAAATTGTAGATCAGAGAATTATTCTTGTTTAAAGCTTGAGTGAGCTGCGCTGTATATAGTAAAGCTTGTTATTCTTACACGAGTGTTTTCATTTACCTGAGTGCAAGCGCGAGTGCGAGTGAGCGCAACAATATATATATATATATATCAGGTGTAGTAAAAAGAAATCCATTATTTTTGCATGAAATTGAAGGCTTTAATTACCATAGTTAGAATGATCCGATTTAGGTCAAATATGCGCCGTTTTGTTCGATAACTTGTTGCCATTTTGAAGATAATTTCATTATGCCTCTCTCATAGAAGCCCTCGCCCCTATTGGCAAAAAATTGAGACAGTCGATTTTCACAAGCCTCTCTTGAAGCGAATTTTTCATTAGCAAAATTGTTCGCCATGGACAGGAACAGATGGTAATCACTTGGTGCCAGGTCCGGACTATAAGGTGGATGCATAAGAACCTCCCAACCAAGCTCCCGGAGCTTCTGGCGAGTCACTATCGATGTGTGTGGCCTGGCGTTGTCCTGACGGAACACAATTCCTCTCCGATTGGCCAAAGCTGGCCGCTTCTGGGCGATTGCTTCCTTCAGACGGTCCAATTGTTGACAGTACAGTTCCGAGTTAAAAGTTTTGCCGTAGGGGAGCAGCTCATAGTAGATAATTCCCTGCCAATCCCACCAAACACACAGCAAAACCTTCCTGGCCGTCAATCCTGGCTTGGCCACCGTTTCCGCCGGTTCACCGCGATTCGACCACGACCGTTTTCGCTTGACGTTGTCGTAAGTGATCCACTTTTCATCACCAGTGACCAACCGCTTCAGAAATGGATTTTGTTGCGATTCAGCAGCGATTCGCAGATGGAAATTCGGTCCATGAGGTTTTTTGCGTTAACTCCCATACATCGAGCGTGGCACCCATACATCGAGCTTCTTGTTGTATCCAGCCTTATTCAAATGGTTCCAAACGGTTTTTTGTGCAATCTTTAGCTCTTGGGCAATCGAAACAGTGCTTACATGACGGTCGGACTCGACAATGTCCATGATTTTATTGATATTTTCGACAATTGGCCTTCCAGTGCGTGGTGCATCTTTGACATCGAAATTACCGGAACGGAATCGATGAAACCAAAATTGCGCGTGATTGGTTATTACAGTATCAGGACCATAAACACTATTCACATTTTCAGCCGCCTGGCTTGCGTTTTCGCCTTTATCGAAGAAAAACTGTAAAATATAGCGTATTTTCTCTTTGTTAGTGCCCATCTTTGACGCGCGCTCAAACAAAACTGAGTCAACTAATCACAAAACTGTCAGAAAAGTTTTTTTAGTACGAAATCTCATCTTTCTAACGCCATCTAATGGAACCCGATCGGACTTATACAACGCGAGATACAGATAACTAAAGCCATCTATTGGAAAAATAATGGATTTCTTTTTACTACACCTGATATATAGAGTGCGTTCGGTATTTGAGGACACTCATATATGTGAATGTAATTTCTGGAGAACAATTTTGTTTGTTTTTTTTCTTGTCAGATCATCAATGGAGGACTATAAACTAACGCAAGAAATGAAGAGACATGCAGTTATCGACGCTATATGCGCGAAACACACAGATTTAGAAATCTTCAATTTTCTCAATTGCGCCCGATCATTCGTACATAAGGTTCGTCGTGAATTGGAAGCATCAGCTGGCGATATAGAAACTGTTGCAGAACGCAAAAAACATGAGGAATGTTCGGACACTATTAGAAATACACAATTTGTCCAACAAGTGCAAGAGATCGTTGACGAAAGCCCTTCAAAGTCCATGAGGGCCATTGCGAGGGACCTGAATGTCTCTGAGAGCCTAATCCGTCGAGTTGTCCACAAAGACCTCCACTATACGTCCTACGTTATGCGCAGAGGACAGTTTATGTCCTCACAAACTCGGGAACAGAGACTTATCCGAGGAAAACGTCTTTTGAACAAGCTTAAGCACCCTGAAGTTCCTAACATGTTGTGGTTTTTTTCTGACGAAAAAATTTCAACCAAGACCAAAAAATCAATCGGAGAAATGACAGGTGGTTATGCTCACATCATACAGAGGTTCCCCGTGTTATGCACACGGAGTTTCCAGCAACTGTCATAGTTTTAGGAGTTGTGAGCAACGAAGGGCATGTTATGCCACCCCATTTCTTTCATCAGGGGCTTCGGGTGAATGCTGCCGCCTACATCGAGGTTTTAGAAACAGTTGTGAAACCCTGGATTGATAGTGTACGTGGGGACAGACCATACATATTCCAGCAAGACTCTGCTCCTTCACACAAAGCCATGACGACACAAGATTGGATGACCACATTACCCCAAACTTATGGCCACCTAGCTCCCCAGACCTTAATCCCCTGGATTATTACGTATGGGGCGTAGTTGAGCGGGAGACCAATAAACATCCTCAAAATAATATTTCATCACTGAAGGATGCTATAACAACAACAATGATAAAAATGAACAAAGAGCATTTGATTCGGGCATGCAATCGTTTCCGACCCCCCCGGATTGAGTCCGTTATTGCCGCTAATGGGGATTTTATTGAATAATTGTATAGTCTAGGAGTCAATTAACGTCGTGTAAAAATTTCATGGAATTATAATAAATTTTGCAAAAAATATGAACAAATTAGTTTTAATGTCAATTTGTCCTCAAATACCGTACGCATCCTGTATATACAGGGTTTGTCAAAAGTGTGGATATCCTTAAATAATTTTTGTAAAAATGAAAATATCAGAAAACGGTAAAACACGTATTTTAATTTTTCAAAAAAGCTACTCTATGACATAGATACCAATCATTCCCTACCCCCTGGTACGCGGGGATAAAAGGGGAGTTGAAAATTTTAAATTGGACTAAGGGTCGAATGGGGGCTCATTTGAAATGTCTTTTCATAGCAAACACACCCTTAAAATTTTAAATCGCTATGACCCCCATTAAAAATGGTGCCGTTCAAATTTTGAAATTTCATGCACTTAGTGTTATCCAGGATCAACTGCGTGAAGTGGCATGAATCTGATCCCTTGTGTGTGTGTGTGTGTGTGCGTACGTGTGGCTAAACAAGTGTGAATGTGTTGTATGTACAGTCGTGATAGGTTGCAAAACAGACGATTGAAAACTGTCATCTCTCTTTAATGATACAAAACCTTTTACTCCATGTTTTAAAATAAATTTTACTCAGTGTGTTAAAGTAAATGCTGAAAGTGGCTGCCATTTACTTCCTGACAATATGCCAATCTTTGATAGAATGCAGAAATGGCTCTACGATTCGTCTTAAAAGGTATCAAATCTATTTCATCCCTTATTTGTTGTATCAATTTTTGGATGCTTTCAGGTTTTGTTTTGTAAACCTTACCCTTCAGGTGTCCCCATAGATAATAATCAAGAGGAGTTAGATCTGGTGACCGAGGTGGCCAATCCTCTCCTCCCTCATTTCTGTTCCTTCTTCCTATCCTATCCATCGTAATAGAAAAGTCTCATTTAAAATTTGACGTGGCCCTAAACCAAAATGAGCAGCAGCTCCATCATGCTGAAACCATATTGTTTCGAAATTATTTGGAAAAATATTTCGTATGGCTGGAATTATTTGATCTACAAGTAATCTGTCATACCTTTGAGCGTTCAGATTTTCTTAAAAAAAAAAAAACGGTCCTGTTAAGTAGCCATCTATTATTCCACACCATACATTTATTTTTTGTGGGTATTGTGTGTGAGTTTCCCGCACCCAATTCGGATTCTCATCTGACCAGAAACAAAAATTTTGATTATTAACTTCTCCCGTTAACGTGAAAGTTGCCTCGTCTGTAAAAACAATTTGATAAGGGAACATGGGCCGGACATTTATTAGCGCCATCATTCTTTCACAGAGACCTATACGATGCTCCACATCTCCGTCTTGCAATTCTTGAACATATTGTAATTTGTATGGATGGAACTTGTTTTTCTTTAAAATTCTCCAAACGGACTTGGGAGCAACATCGTGAGTTTGAGCAGCTCTGTTAATAGTAGAATTGGGACCGTCTCATTAAATAATTGAGCGATAGCAGCATACGACCGCACGTTATCACCCCACCCACGTATCATGAGGATAGTGATTTTTTCACGTTCAATTCGCCAGCCATTTTTAAAACGTTTAGTTTTTAATCTGCCTAAGATCTGTGAGAACTGATTTTAAGTAGCCGTGAGAATAACTGATTTTAAGAAGCAGTGAGAACAACTGATTTTAAGTAGCCGTGAGAACAACTGATTTTAAATAGCCGTGAGAACAACTGATTTTAAGTAGCCGGTTGATCCTGGATAACACTAAGTGCATGAAATTTCGAAATTTGAACGGTCGCCATTTTTAATGGGAGGGGTCGCAGCGACTTAATTTTTAAGGTTTTAAGGGTTTAAGGGTTTGTTATGAAAAGACCTTTCAAATGAGCCCCCACTCGACCTTTAGTCCAATTTAAAATTTTCAACCGCCCCTTTAACCCCGCGTACCAGGGGGTGGGGAATGATCGGTATCCATGTCATAGGGTAGTTTTTTTGAAAAATCAAAATACGTTTTACCGATTTTTGATATTTTCATTTTTACAAAAATTATTTAAGGGTTTCCACACTTTTGACAAACCCAGTATATAGCGCGGTAGTATATATATATATACACGAGGGCGGTCCGATAAGTACTTAGCCTCACCGCCCGATGGCTCCACTATCGCAAGAAAAATTTACTATCGTGTAGTACATTCTCGTAGACGGCTACTGTCGAAATTTCAGCCGAATCGGACTCGTAGTTTTGTTTTGACCGCGTGTGGAAGCGGGCGTGTCCGCAGATTTTAGAAAAATGGAAAAAGAGCAATATCGGTCGGTGATTCGATTCTTGTTTTTGGAAGGGAAATCGCGCAGCGAAATCAAAGAGCGCTTGGATGCTGTGTACGGTGACTCTTCTCCTTCGATGGCAACCGTCAAAAATTGGTTTAACGAGTTTCAACGTGGTCGCACGTCGGTTTTTGATGAGCCACGCCCAGGTGCCCCGAAAACGGCTACCACGGAGGATAACATGACAAAAATTCACGATCTCGTATTGGCAGACCGCCGATTGAAGGTGCGCGAGATAGCTGAGACAGTAGGCATCTCAAAAGACCGCGTGAGTCATATCCTGCATGAAATTTTGGGCATGAGAAAGCTGTCGGCGCGATGGGTGCCGCGTTTGCTCACTCCGGACAACAAGCGCAACCGTGAGACCACTTCAGAGCAGTGTTTGACGCTGTTTAAGCGCAATCCGAAGGAGTTTCTGCGTCGTTTCGTGACCGTCGACGAAACATGGATCCACTGGTACAGACCAGAGACCAAGGAACTGTCGAAACAGTGGACTTCACCCGGCGAACGTGCTCCGAAGAAGGCGAAGACTGTCCTATCGGCCTGAAAGGTGATGGCCACCGTTTTCTGGGATTCACAAGGTGTGATCTACATCGACTACCTGGAGAAGGGCAAAACGGTCACAGGGCTGTACTATGCCGAATTATTGGGCCGATTCGACGCCGAATTGCAGAAAAAACGGCCCCATATGGCGAAGAAAAAAGTGCTCCTCCACCATGACAACGCACCGGCTCACACCTCCGCCCTCGCCACGGTCAAATTGGTCGAATTGGGCTACGAACTGCTGCCTCATCCACCGTATTCTCCAGATTTGGCCCCGTGCGACTTCTTTTTGTTCCCAAACTTGAAAAAATCACTCGCCGGGCAGAAATTTGAGTCGAATGAGGAGGTCATCGCCGCCACGGAAGCCTACTTTGCAGACCTCGAGAAAACGTATTTTTCAGACGGGTTAAAGAAGTTGGAGCATCGCTAGATCAAGTGTATCGAGCTAAAAGGAGACTATGTTGAGAAATAAATCGCCACTTTTCCAAAATTTTCGTTTTTCTTTTGTAGGCTAAGTACTTATCGGACCACCCTCGTATATACAGGGTGCACGACTTATCTGAAGACATTGAAATATCTCGAGAACTATGCATTGGATAAAAAAAAGTTAATGAAAGTTGTTAGTCTCGAAGGGGGACATCCAATGATATCAAACTCGACCTCCCACCCCACCCCCTGGAGGTTGGGGGCAACTTTGAAATCTTAAATGGAAACCCCCATTTTTTATTGCAGATACGGATTCTATACGCCACAAAATATGTAAATTTTGTCCGAAACTTTTTTTTTGATTCGTGATAGATGGCGCTGTAGTCGCAAAAAATTATATTTTCCGCAATTCTCCAGAAATGATCATTGGATTGAGAAATAAAAAATACCTGTTCAATATTTTTAAAGAACATAATAAAAGTTATTCCCCCCCATCCTCTCGGGGTAGGGTGGGTGATAACGTTCAAATCTCAAATGGGGACCCACATTTTTCATTGCGGAATTAGATTGTACGTGAAATTTTTATTGAAACAATTTTTTTCATTCGTGATAGATAGCGTTGAATTTTTCCGAGAAACTACTTTTAGCGTTACACAGGAACAACGACGAGGACGTAGTAGTTTTATGTTCCCTTCGGGTGCTTTTTTAATGTGAGTCCCCTTGCCTCTCACAGATCGGGGTGCTTTTTTAATGTGAGTCCCCTTGCCTCTCACTGTTCAATTAATTAGAGCAAGTGTTCGAAATTTTTACCTTCAACTTCAATATAATAAACTTATTGATCCTTTTTTCAAATGACTGTACACAGGATAGAAGCATATCTGCGGGAGTTTCAGCGCAAGCGTTTCTTATGCGTTCTACCATGTTTTCACGAGTTGTTGGCACTTGTTGATAAACCTTATCTTTTAGGTAACCCCAAAGAAAGAAATCCGGCGATGTCAAATTAAGCGACCTAGCAGGCCAATTAATTGGGCCACCTCTGCCAATCCACCGACCATTGTAATAATAGTCTAATACTTCCCGTGCTGCTATTGAGTTATGCGCTGGGCAACCGTCATGCTGAAACCACATACTTTGTCGAACGTCCAAGGCAACATCATCAAGTAGTGGTGGTAGTTCCTGTTCCAGGAAATTTCGATGTTTGATTCCATTCAAATTACCTTCAATATGCCCATTCACAAAACACTACTCGATTATGAAAATCATCGCCATGAAGTTCTTGATGCAGTGAAATGTGATATAGGTGATACTTATGACGGTGCAATATTCTGCGAGTACTATCTCCGGAAATTCCGAAATCGCGATGTAATTGCTGAGTGCTTACCTGTGGGTTGTGGTGAACAGCTGCTAGCACAGCTATTTCATTAACTTCTCCTGTAACAGTTGTTCTTCGTTTTCTTTTTTTAGTTTGTACGCTGCCATCCGAGATAAAGGCAGTCACAACTTTGTAAAAAAAGAACGTGAGCGAACATTGTCTGGAAAACGCTCAGCATACAAGGCAACAGCATCGTCAACATTCTTCCTACATTCACCATAAATCAGAATCATTTCAATTTTTTCTTCTACGGTTGCAGAATTCATTTTCCACTTGCAATTCTGTTCAAAGAATGAAGGGTAGATATGCAGGTAATAAAAACTAGTCAAATAAAATGAAATTGTTAGAGATGCTTTCAGTTCTAATTCTGAAAGAAAAGTGAGCTCTGACCGCATTGCACTGCCTTTTATAATAAGCCGTAGTTCGCCATACACCCACAGTGGCGCGTCGAACAGTTCCCTCTTCGATTCGGGTTCCCATCTGAGATTTGAACGTTACCACCCACCCTACCCCGAGAGGATGGGGGGGAAATAACTTTTATTATGTTCTTTAAAGATATTGAACAGGTATTTTTTATTTCTCAATCCAATGATCATTTCTGAAGAATTGCGGAAAATATAATTTTTTGCGATTACAGCGCCATCTATCACGAATAAAAAAAAAGTTTCGGACAAAATTTACGTATTTTGTGGCGTAGAATCCGTATCTGCAATAAAAAGTGGGAGTTTCCACTTAAGATTTCAAAGTTGTCCCCAACCCCCACCCCCAGGGGGTGGGGTGGGAGGTCGAGTTTGGTATCATTGGATGTCACCCTTTGAGACTAACAACTTTCATTAACCACTTTTTTTTATCCAATGCATAGTTCTCGAGATATTTCAATGTCTTCAGATAAATCGTGCACCCTGTATATAGGAAATACGAGGAATATTAGTGCGAAGTAAAAATGCAGAAAATAATGTGTATTCTGTGAAATGTATATATTTGACAAAAAAAATGTAAATATGTATACATAAAGAAAATATTAATACCTTAAACAAAAATATAAGGACAATAATTTGTTAATAATACTAAATTTTATAATAATATTAAAAGAAATTTGTAATAAAACTGTATATTATCGCTGTCCCTAAACTGGTTGTAGCATACTCATAACTTTTTCTCCTCAGGTCCCTCCACTGGCTCCATTTTAAAATTCTTGAACCATTGTAGCCTACGTTCAGCATTTCGTGGGAATTTATGCGATGGTGCTGTCTTCCCTGTGGAATATCCTGGTACACAACATACTCGTACCATCTTGATCCCGCTGTTATGAGACCTATAAAAAAAATAAACCTGTATTTAGTTAAACAGATATTTGCATCATCAGTATACAATATTACAGTATTATACATACTCAAATAAAACAAGTTGTTTGTCGCTAACAGGGAAAAGATTTTGGTGGTTCTTGAGTAACTGTTTCTTCTTGTTTTTCTTCTTCTCTTGTTGAAGTCTTCTTGTAGTCCTTCTGCAAGAGAGAGAGAGAGAGAGGAGGGAGAGAGGGAGAGAGAGAGAGAGGGAGAGAGAGAGAGAGAGAGAGAGAGTACATAAATATCTTCATAAATTATATATATATATATATATATATAGAGTAGATTCCATGAATAAATTTTAGTTATCTATGCCTGCATGCAGCTCATGCTCAAGAAGCAACCAGCTAATATAACATGATTTAACATTACATTCAAGGATAATCATAACATATTCTTCTTGTTTTCAGTCATCAATTGGCTGAAATAGCTTGTTCACAAGGTGTATTAAATTTTTTAGCAGCAGATTAACAGCAGAAACTAAGCACAAACTTGATGCAGGCATGTATTGCTAAGAATTTCTACAATCTTTATCAAACTTGCTCTTGTTATGTTAGCATATTGCAAAGCTTACTTTTATTTTTTACTTATTAGTCTCTGTTAGTAAAAAGTGGATAATTATACTAATGCATAATATTTATATATAAATATAATACAATATATAAAAACAAAACTTACACTTTGGTTGTCGTTACTGGCAGGAATATTAAAAGTTTTTCCTTCTCGCACCTGCCTCTTCTCGTGCTTCTTCCTCGTAACACCTCTTCTTCGTAACACTTTTTTTTTCTTATTGAAGGCTTAGCTTAAAGCATTAAAGCGAACGCAACTGTAGCAATATGGCGGCCACAAATTAGTTCCTATTTCTCACATGACCCATCTCAGAGAGCGCTGCTAACGCTAATCATTTTCGCTCCATAAGAGTTTGCACGCCCTGCCATATACCGAACTGAACTGAACTGATAATTTTGCTTAGTTTGCGGGTCTCCGCGAGAGGTCTCTAGTGTGGCTCCTGCAGATCTTTAATTTATTGCACCAGTTCAACAGTGCAGCTACAAAGAACAGACCAATTTAATACGTGACATAAACTATGTATTTTCAGTACTGGCTGTAAATTTTGGAACATACCTTCAATGGCTGCATTCAGCAGACCCAACAGTTGAACAAAATTACTAGATTTTTCACTGAATCTCGCTCCTGATTGGTAAATACTTCTGGGTCTGTGAAGAATTTAAAAACAGCTTCAATCACAGACAATAATCACTAAGCGTTCACTGATCACTTTGTTCTACTGAACGCGGCCAATTTCATGCAGGTTATAAAGTTTTGAATGTGAATAGAAAGTGAAATGGAATATTAAAAACTAGATATCGAAAGGTAGAAAGGTAGATATAAATAAAAAATGTAATACTATATTCTTAGAAATACTTGTAGAAGAAGAGAGAACAGTGTTTTAACGTGGTAATGTAATCTAATTAATATGTAACGTGTAAACACAACCTACATATATACATTATTATATATATTTATGTTATTAATAATTATATTATTTGGGTTTTTAAATAAATAATAAAATTTTAATATGCTTTATTAATCGAAACTCTACTTCCCACAGCTTTAAGCGGAACATTTGGAAGTATAAATATCTGGTGAAGTGACAAAGAGTCGAAGATGGATTTCCAAAATCGTCCAGGCGGCAAAACCGGTGGCGGTGGCGTTGCCTCCTGGTCGGAGAGCAACCGCGACCGCCGAGAGAGATTACGTCAACTCGCTCTGGAGACCATCGACTTGAATAAGGACCCATACTTTATGAAGAATCATTTAGGATCATACGAATGCAAACTATGTCTCACTTTGCACAATAACGAAGGCAGTTACCTGGCGCATACTCAGGGTAAAAAGCATCAAGCTAATCTAGCCAGACGAGCTGCGAAAGAAGCGAAAGAAGCACCTCAGACTTTGGCACCGGAGAAACCTAGAGTGGAGCCAAAAAAATTTGTGAAAATTGGTCGCCCTGGTTATAGAGTCACTAAGCAGCGTGACCCGGAATCTGGTCAACAAAGTTTGTTGTTCCAGGTAGATTATCCGGAAGTAGCTGACAATGTAATCCCACGACATAGGTTTATGTCAGCTTATGAACAGAGAGTTGAGCCACCAGATCGTAAGTGGCAATACCTGCTGTTTGCTGCTGAACCATATGAAACTATTGCTTTTAAGGTGAGAAAATATTTTTGCCTTCATATTTATAATAGTAATGTCTTAAATCTTTAGATATAGTTACATTGACAGATCACTTGATGTGTACAACTTTGAGATTTTCTTATCATATGTAAAGTGATCTATTCTAAATATTTAAAATATCTTTGAAGAAATAGTTGCTTGAAAAGATACTATATTTTGTGTATATTTTTGCTCTAAATGACATTTCATTTTCATTACTCTTTTCTCTCTCTCTCTCATCTCTCCTAAATATAAGCCTTTTATTTTATCATTTGTTTAACAACTTGTAGGTGCCCAGTAGAGAAGTGGAGAAAGCAGAAGGTAAATTCTGGACTCATTGGAATAAAGATACAAAACAATTTTTCTTACAATTTGCATTTAAGAATGAGAAACTTATGGGTAAAGTACCACCACCACCAGTCCCTTTGATACGACCAGGATTAGGTCCAATGGTGCCTGTTCCGCCGCCTCCACCTAGACCACCAATGTTCAATCCAGTGCCACCACCACCAGCTCTATTGGCTACTGGAATGCAAATACCGCCACCACCACCACATTTAGCATAAGACACTCAGAAAGATAAATTTAATGTATAAAATATAATTTATCCATAACGATAATTCGTAGTTGAGATAATTCGTAGTTATAGAGTATAACTCAAGACAAAAAGATGTAATATGTTGAAAAAAGATATTAATTTATTTTGTTTTTGAAGCACGTTTCATCTTCACAATTACATATGTACTCCCAAATGTTGGTATTCTAAAACCAAAAAAAATACATAAAAATTTCGTAAAAAATTGCATAAATATGTTCAAGTACTTTCTAACAAGTTTTCATCAGCATGAAACAATCCACATGAATAGACTGATTAATCTATTTTTAGTGTAGTACGCACTTCTCGGTCCACCCGTTTCACTCTCATCATGTACAAAATCATAGGATAAGATTTTTAATTATCTAAAAAGAAAGATATTAAATACTTACCCAGTATTTACGCACATAGAATACATGCGCCACCGACTGCCTTAATTTTATCTTCTGCTAATTTGCTGAAAAATTTGGTTTTGACAATAACAGGTTATTTTGGTAAACGGCCTTTTCCTAGAAGTTTATAATAACCCTGGGAAAAAAAATCAGCATACCAGCATAACTGGTAAATTTTTCACACCATCTAAATACAGGCACATAATTTATTATGACAATTGAAGCACAGTACTGAAAGAAAAGCCGTGACATGTGTAACTTACCGCTTTTACAAGGTCAATGACTGGTGCTTTGCTTTCCACATCCTTATATTTTAATCTAGTCTGTTTTGAGACCAAAGTCCATAACTTGTCCAAATTTAATGTAGAACACCATTTAGTATTACATCTTAAATGGTAATTCTTCATTCCCAACTAGATTTAAAATAGAAAATATTAGATGACAAAATCTCTCATATAAATAATACATTTTGTGTATATTTAGATGATAATAGATACGTTCAATGTAATTGTTCCCTGGTGAATATTTGATTCTCATTTCATTTGATATTTTATATCATTTTTTATAGTATATTATTGATATTTTATATCATTTTTTATAGTATATATACACTAGGATACATCATGTTGTGCCGCATCAGGGGAAGTACTTCTCTTCTAGCGGATCCAGAAGATCCTAGAGAAGGAAGCACAGAGAAAGTGCTCAATAAATGGAGACTGCTGGAGGAGAAGTATTTCTTGTGACATGGTACGATATGATGCACTCCAGTATACAATGGGAAGTCTTATGTATAATGGGAAGAGTTCCTTATAGTTGCATTTTCTGAAGCTCTATTAGTTATATATATTAAATATATGTATCTATTAGATATATATGTCTATTAGATATATACAGGGTGCACGATTTATCTGAAGACATTGAAATATCTCGAGAACTATGCATTGGATAAAAAAAAGTGGTTAATGAAAGTTGTTAGTCTCGAAGGGGGACATCCAATGATACCAAACTCGACCTCCCACCCCACCCCCTGGGGGTGGGGGTTGGGGGCAACTTTGAAATCTTAAATGGAAACCCCCATTTTTTATTGCAGATGCGGATTCTACGCCACAAAATACGTAAATTTTGTCCGAAACTTTTTTTTTGATTCGTGATAGATGGCGCTGTAATCGCAAAAAATTATATTTTCCGCAATTCTCCAGAAATGATCATTGGATTGAGAAATAAAAAATACCTGTTCAATATTTTTAAAGAACATAATAAAAGTTATTCCCCCCCATCCTCTCGGGGTAGGGTGAGTGGTAACGTTCAAATCTCAGATGGGAACCCGAATCGAAGAGGGAACTGCTTGACGCGCCATTGTGGGTGTATGACGAACTACGGCTTATTATAAAAGGCAGTGCAATGCGGTTAGAACTCACTATAAAATAAATAACTATAAAAAAACTATAAAACTATAAAAAATAAAATAACTTTTATTATGTTCTTTAAAAATATTGAACAGGTATTTTTTATTTCACAATCCAATGATCATTTCTGGAGAATTGCGGAAAATATAATTTTTTGCGATTACAGCGCCATCTATCACGAATCAAAAAAAAAGTTTCGGACAAAATTTACGTATTTTGTGGCGTAGAATCCGCATCTGCAATAAAAAATGGGGGTTTCCATTTAAGATTTCAAAGTTGCCCCCAACCCCCACCCCCAGGGGGTGGGGTGGGAGGTCGAGTTTGGTATCATTGGATGTCCCCCTTCGAGACTAACAACTTTCATTAACCACTTTTTTTTATCCAATGCATAGTTCTCGAGATATTTCAATGTCTTCAGATAAATCGTGCACCCTGTATATTAGATATATATCTTTTTTTCATTCTTTGATATATATTTAGAAATATTTAAACTTTGTTTGCTATTCAATAAATATCTATTTATAAATCTATTCTATACAATATCAATATATATTTTCGTTTAAAGCAGATAATATAACTTGGACAGTGTTACTATAAAAAAAAAAAACTATAAAAACATGGTTCCTACAGAAATATATAGCAACGCTTTCCATAAAAGCTATTACCTTCCCAAAGTAACCAGGATGATATTTATCGAAGTTTATTCGGTGATGGTGCATACCACCAGCATTACCACGACCACCAGGATGCTTTCTATGCTTCCTTGAAAAATATAATATCATAATATAGTGAATTTCTAACTTATGCATGCAGTAGAGAAGAAGATTTTATATCTGTACTAGAGAAATTATATTTCGGAACAATATTAATATAAAATTGATATTAATATAAAAATAAGTACAGAAACTATACGAATTATATTGATCTTATAATTGTTTAATTTAAACTCCAAGATGATACTTTAATTAAAAATTAAATTTTGGAAATAAGCTGTGTGTCAACAGTTCAACAGTTATAATCTAATCTTTACTCACCGATACGACCGTGACCGTGGCTCACGTGTCCACGTAGCTTCCTAGTTTTTTTCTTGTGAGTCGAAGAAAAGAAGAAGACATAGAATTAATACATATACCAAAGAAAATCAAAATAATATACAAATGAATGAAATTATTCTTTAGATGACGAGTTCAAAAGACACAAACACACGGTTATGCTCAAACGTTACAATAGGAAGATTTCGCAACATATTTCATGTGATGCACACATGAAATAATTATAAAAATTTGTTCACGATAATCTTAACCGCGAGGTTAGGTAAATAAATTATAAACACAACGATTTTCTTTGATTTTATTGGATATTTGCGGAGATACTACAGAGCAAAATTACTCACCATTCAGTTCAGTTCAATTCAATATATAGCTCCGGATCCGGACCATGGACAGTGATGACAAGCGTGGGAAAAATTGCGCATGTGCATTGAGCAAACGCTATGCTAGCCACACGAACGTATATATTTGAAGGTGTCGTTAAGTCCCGACAACGAAGGAAATGTGAAAGAGATTATGGGGAAGGAAAAAAGTTTCTATTCAATAAATATAATGCAGTTGATATATGAATAATAAATAATAATAATAAAATTTATTAATTTGTAATTTTTTTATCTGCAGCCAATATATTATATAAATACCAACATTTGTTGCGAGGATAAGGAAAACTGCAGAAAAACCTTATTAGTATTCAAACAATAAAATTACAATAATATATACGTAAATACAATATGAAGAGGCACGGTAGTGCCTCGCGCCAAGTTCAAGCCAATGATGACAAGTCGTGGGAATTGTTCCCAGTTGGGAATCCTTGTGCGCATGCGTGAGCATGACGTCAGAGCTCGATGCAAGCGTTTCCAGTAATGAATGTAAACGCAGATAGTGGGCGCAAGTAGCATGCGCGAAGGGTCCCGCGCATCTGTCCGTTATAGTTCCGCGTTTTTTTCGCGAGTGCAGGCTGTGTAAAATGTAAAATGTGATAAATAAATATAGTGATAAGTGTAGTGATAAGTGAAAATCTGTGATAATAAGTGCAATAATGGACCAGCCATCTATCTCAAGCGGCATCTCGGAAAAGATGCGGAAAATCATCGGAAAAAATTTCAAAAATTTTGGTTAAGTATGGACATATTTAAAGATTGGTTAACATCGCATGAGGATGATAAGAAGGCTCTCTGCACGGCTTGCAATAAAGTTCTTTTATGCGGCAAGTCAGACTTAATAAAACATTCTGAAACTAAAATACATATTGAAAATATGAATAATAGTCGTAATGTCAACCTCTCTGCTTTATTACCTATGCTTCACAATAATGAAATAGATATAGACCATGTCTATAAAGTAAAAAGAGCCGAAATAAAATTAGCTGCTTTCTACGCGACACATAATATAGCTTTTAATATAGTAAATGACATGGTCCCTTTTTTAAAAGATATTTTACCCGATTCACAGATAGCTAAAGATCTGAAATTGTCAAGGACAAAATGTACTTTACATGAAGTTGCTACATATTTTTCTGGTAGTTCTAAGAGATCAGCTATATTATGCGAATTTCAAGATTTTTTTGGAGTAGAGTCCCGCAAAATTTAACATTATCTGATATAAGATGGCTCATTTTGCAGAAGTATGTTAATAGACTTCTCAATAATTGGGAAGTTTTGAAACATTACTTCTATCTTGAAACTTTAGAAAGTAAAAATAATTCTGCAATTATAATTTTTAATAATTTAAATGATAAAATAATTAAAGCATATATGCTGTTTTTAAAATATTCTTTGCTCCTTTTTGATAATTTTAATGCTCTCTTTCAATCTAGAAAAATTTCAATCTAGAAAAATTCATAAAATTGCAGAAAATAGTGAGCTCTTAATAAAACAGATGGGGAAAAATTTTTTGCTACCTGATGTTTTAAAAAATATTTCTAATGATCTTTCGAACCCTCCAAATTTTTTACCTACAACTTCTATTAACGTTGGTCTTGAATGCGAATCTTTTTTGAAGTTTTGAAGTAGAATGTTCTGAATTTATATTAGAAGTAAAATCAAAATGTTTACAGTTTTGTACGACCGTGTTGCAGAAATGTTACATCGTTTACCTTACAATGATGAAATCTTTCGCGAACTTAGATTTTTAGATCCCGAAGTAGCTTTGTGCGACGAAAGATATATTATTGCAGACTTAACAAATGTAGCAAGACATTTGAACGTTTCTGATATTACGACTGTAGCTTTTGAATGGACAATTTTGCCTACGATATTTACAGACGCGGAAAAAAATGTTTTAGCCAATTTGGAAATTGATGAAATGTGGGAGAATATTTTAGAAAAAAAAATGGGGAACCTCTTCCTACCCCTCCATGCCACCTTTTCCATGGGGAAGGGGGAACCGAAGGGGGGTTGCGGTGTCGGGGCTGAAAACTGGAGGTCCGGTGATCCGCTCCGACATTATACTTTCCCAGGGGTCCAGGATCCCTATCACGCGAACCTGCAAGGTTGTCCTGCCCCTGGTATCGAGGACCAAACGACCCTCGATGTCAAGGACGACAAGTGACGGGAGTGTAGCTGCTCGGGCTACGACCTTGGGGACAACCTGCGGGATTGTCAGACCGAACTGGGCCTCTACGCTGAAGGCCTCCCGGGCAGCAATCAGCGGAACAGCTGCAACGACAACGCCAAGGACGGAAGGAGCGGCCGCCAAAAACAACAGCGGCAGGAAGAGGATGAGGGCGGGTAACACCACCAGCAGCGGTTGCTGAGGTATCCGTCCCCTCCCTGATATCCGCCTCGAAGAAGTGGGGGAGACCCGCTACCACGGGGAAAGGGGTGGGCATCAGGGAGAGGAAGGAGAAGGAGGCGGAAAGGAAAAAGGAGTTGGAGCTTGAGCGGCTGGAGAAGGAGGCCTGGGACCTCCTCGGCAGGGGGTTGTGTCACTGTATGGAGGATACACGCCCGGCCGAGGAGGTCTTTCGGGACCCTTCTTCCATCGAGTTCCTGAGGGGGGTTAGGACATCGGAGCTAGCCTCGGAGGTTGGTCGCGTGTTAGGCGTGGTTAAATTGGTCACACGGAGGTCCCGTACCCCCTAGGCCGTAGCCTCCTCCAGTGAGACTGGGATGGCGTTGCCGCCCGAGGCCTCACAGGAGGAGGTGAATGTAGGCAGCCCGGAGGAGGCGTGAACGGCTTAGCCTTCACGCTACTCGGGGCCCTACAGGCCAACCTCGGCCACGGCGCCCGGGCTCAGGATCTCTGTTTACAGAGAATGGCTGAGCTGGGCGCCGGGCTGGGGGTGGTTGCCGAGCCATACTGGGTGCCAGTAACCAGTGCTAACTGGTACGGCAGCCCGGACGGCTCGGTGGTCATGGTGGCGAACCCTGCGACGGGGATCCCTCCCTGTTCTTTCAGGGAGAGTGGGTCCTCATACGTGGCAGTTGATTGGAGGCCCATCACTGTGGTGGGGGTGTATCTTCCCCACCACAGAAATAAGGCCGGTCGCGGGGAGCTCGCCCCAGTGAAGAGGGTCCTCGACAGGATCGGGGAATTGGTGCGTAGGTGCCATCCCCGACCTGTCGTGATTGCCGGGGACTTCAACGCCCACTCGGAAGGGTGGGGTTACAGTCCCCGGCAAAGGGACCCTCGGGGCGAGTCCGTGATCGGCTGGGCCTCCTGTTGATGAACAAGGGCTCAACCAGCACCTGTGTGCGGCCGGGGGGCGAGTCGGTCATAGATTTGACCTGGGCCATCCCCTCGGCCGCCAGGATGTTCCAGGAATGGAGGGTGGAGGCGGAGGGCGAATCGCTATCTGATCACAGACACATAGCGTGGGCCCTCCGCCTCCCCAAACCTGCACAGGTGCTGGCCCGCTGTCCAGGGGAGGGGAATTTTCCCTTCCCCAGAAGATAGGCTCTCAATCGACTGGATTCGGACAGGTTTCGGGCGGCCGTCCTTGCGGCCACTTGGCACCTAGACGTGGGGCCAGGTGAATGGGACCCCAGCCCCGCGGAGGGGCTGGGGAAATAGTGGGTATCGTGAAGTCGGCATGCGACGTCGCGATGCCCCAATCCCACCCCCGCCGGCGCCGGGCCATGTACTGGTGGACGGAGGAGCTGGAGGCTCTCCGGGACTCCTCCGTCCGCGTTAGACGCGAGTACTATCGGGCCCGGCGACGAGGCGGGGATGCCGCAGGGGCAAAAGAGGGCTACCTGAGTGCCAGGAAAGCCCTCAAGGTCGCCATCGTTGAGGCCAAGCGAGCGGCCTGGGAGCGAATGGTGAGCTCCCTGGACGACGATCCGTGGGGGCGCCCATATAAAAGGGTCATGGGAAAAATCCGACCATGGGCGCCCCCACCAACGGAGGTGTTAGACTGCCAGGCCCTCGAGGGGCTCCTGGATGCCCTTTTTCCAAGGGCAGAAGGGAGCCCCCCGAGATTCCGATCCCCCTGTTGGGGGAGGATGATTGGGACGAGGGCTTGGCGGTGAGTTCAGAGGAGCTCACCGCGGTCAGGAAAAGGCTCGGGGCCAAGGGGAAAGCCCCTGGCCCCGACGGGATTCCTGGCCGGGCCTGGGCCCTCGCCCTCGGCGAGGAAAGCCTGTCCGAAGCCACGCGCAGGGTATTTAGCAGGTGTCTGAAGGAGGGAGTATTCCCCCCAGAGTGGAGGAGGGCCAGATTAGTTCTTCTCCCCAAGGAGGGCACCCGGGAGTGCGTCGGCTTATAGGCCGATATGCCTGCTGGACGAGGCGGGCAAGATGCTGGAGCGCATCGTTGCCGACCGCCTCGTCCAGCATCTGTCCTCGGAGGGGCCGGATCTCCACGACCGCCAATACGGGCCCGAAAGATCGACGTTGGATGCTATCCAATGCTTCCGGGACCTGACCCAGGCGGTCATGGAGGAGGGCGAGGTGTTGTTGGCGGTTTCGTTAGATATAACGAACGCCTTCAACACCCTGCCCTGGCCGGAGATTGGGCGGGCCCTCGAACACCACGGGGTGCCCGCCTATCTCCGGCGCATAATTTCGGCCTACTTCGGGGGCAGAGACCTCGCCTTCCCGGTGGAGGGCGGGGTCCAGGGCCGGCGCGCTATGGAGCGCGGTGTTCCGCAGGGGTCGGTTCTCGGCCCCCTGCTATGGAACATCGCGTTTGACCGGGTGTTGCGCACTCCGCTTCCCCCCTCCGGTTGCCACGTCGTCTGCTATGCGGACGACACGTTAGTGGTAGCCGGGGGGGAGAGCTGGGGGGAAGCCCGCCTCCGCGCGGAGAAGGCATTGGTGTCGGTGGTGAGTACCATCAGAGACCTGGGTCTCAAGGTGGCGCCCAACAAGACCCAAGCCGTGTTTTTTCACGGCAAGTGTCGCAGGGCGCCGTTGGGGACCCGGGTTCTCGTAGATGGAGTCCACGTCTGCGTCGGGCCGACGATGCGTTATCTCGGCCTGACGCTGGACAGCCGTTGGAGCTTTGGACCCCACTTTGGGGAACTGGCCTCCAGGGTGCGCAAGGTAGGACTGGCTGTCGCCAGCCTGACGCGCACCCAAGGGGGCCCGGGATGGAGGGCTCGCCGCCTGTACGTCAGGGCGGTGCTCTCGATCGCCCTGTACGGGGCGCCCATTTGGGCGCCGTAGCTAGGGGCCTGCCGCGGCGGCAAACGCGCACTGCGGCAGGCCCTGCGGCCCGTGTTAATCAGGGCGATTCGGGGGTACCGGACCGTGTCGTACATGGCGGCGACCACCCTGGCCGGCGTCCCCCCTGTGGAGCTCCTGGCGGAGGAACATCACCTCCTATATTGGAGGGTGAAGGAGCTCCGTAGGGAGGGAAGAGTGTCGGCCAGGGCCCTGAGGGGTCTGAGGCTCCAGGCCGAGGCCCGGACCCGGGAGAGGTGGGAGGACATGTCCGACCCCCGGGGTTCCGGGCCAGCGATGGCAGCGGCTGTCCGCCCCTGCCTGTCCGGGCTGACAGGCAGGAGGGGACGTGGATTATCCTTCCGTCTGGTGCAGGTGCTGACCGGGCACGGATGCTTCGGTCGGTACCTGCGCCGGATAAGGAAGGAGCTCACCACTCGATGCCACCACTGCCCCGCGGCGGAGGACACGGCGCACCACAGCCTGGTCGCATGCCCAGCATGGGTCGGCAAGCGCCGTGTCCTCTGCGGGGTGGTGGGATGCCGAGAGGGGGAGCTCTCGCTCCCGCACATGGTCAAAGCCATGTGCGGGAGCGAGGAGGCATGGTCAGCGGCGGTCTCCTTCTGCGAGACAGTAATGTCCCAGAAGGAGACCGCCGAGTGGGGGCGCAGACCGTACCGGGGCTGCGGGGAGCAACTCCCGGACGGTCGGCGCCCCCAGGGGGACGAGGGACGAGATAGCGGGCCCTGGGCAGCGCCGGTCGAGGAGGGCTCACAGACCCGCGAGGGTCGGGAGTCCCCTCGGCCTCCCAGGGCCAGCCATCGGCCGCAAGGGGGGAGTAGGGGGGCGGCGAGACGCCTTTCCTGCCTTCCCCCCCCCGAGCGACCGGACAAGTAGGGACAGGGGGAGCGGTGCCCCGGTTGGGGCCGGGCCCGCTCTCCTACAAATCCTCCCCTCCCTGACTAGCAGAGAGGGGGTAAGGAGGGGGGGTGGATGTCCCCCCTCTCCTTAACAGGAGACACCAGAAGGCCAACCGGCGGGGGGAAACCCCCGTCGGGGACAGCGCCCTGGATTCCCTTCGTGGAACAGGGCGCGATACACAGGTGGCGAGGGGCTCCCGGAAGGAGCCCTGGGGCCGGGGGGTTGGGGAGGAAATACGGGAGTAGTTCCCCTGACTCCCCTCCTCACGGTCCGACAGGTAGACATCCCACAGGGGTTTTAGTCGGTAAGAGTCCGACATAACCCCCTTCCCCCCAAGGGGAGGGGGTATCCATGATGGATTTCCCCTGCGTGACCAAAAAAAAAAAGGTCCCGTACCCCCTCCCTGCGGGTGCCACCTTGTGATGGGGAGGCTTGAAGGTCCCAGTGATGTGCAGAGCTGTGCCGGCGGGGGCTTCGGCCCCTGGCAGGTTCTACTATGCCGGAGTGGTCTGCACTGAGGGACTGGACTAAGAGCACCCAGGGTAGATATGGCGGGGTGGCCAGTTGGCCACCCTCGACCATTTTTTAAGGGAAGATGGGGGGCACACCGACCCTCCGACATTGCACGCCGGTGCTCCGGCAGTCGGAGGGCCAGGACTCCACCCAGTGGGAGGTTCCGTCTCTCAGGGCATTGCACGCCGGTGCTCCGGCAGCCCTGAGGGACGGGCTACACTCGGGTTTGCACACTGTGAGGTTTGGGACCCTCACGGTACCTGGGGTGGCGGGATGGATCCGGGCCGCTCGGACGTATTTCGAGGTCGGGGCCAGGTCCCTCCGGGGTGAGCCCGGGGATGGGGATCGCGTCATCCCTAAACCCATCCCTCGGGCGACGGAGCATTGCTGGCCGCCGTGGGGGAGGGGTCCCGTCTAGTCGCGACGGCGGTGACCTTACTCCTTCCACGGGGCCCCCAGCGTGGCGGCGCTCCTGGCGGTGCCCTCGGTGTCGGAGACGAGGGATCCCCGAAACCGGCTCACCTCCCAGTAATGGGGGGGCGGGAGTAGGGGGCGGGAGTCTAGTGCACGGGATGTCTCCTTTCCCCGGGCCCGAGACATAGACCGGTTCCCCGGGGGGCCTCGGGGACACCACGGAGTTCCTCCGTGGTGCGGGCATGCCCGGCCGGTCAAGCCGCCAGGAGTGGTGGGAAGAAAACGAAAATGACAGACATTTCTAAAAAGACGGGCAAAAGAGGAGGAGGGGCAAGGAGAGTGATACGGCGAGCGGATCCTCCGGGATGGTGGAGACGCCAGAGGCGTTAGACGACTCGATAGCCTCCACTGTTTTGTTGGAGGAGGATCCGGTAATTCCGGAGGATAAATACTATTCCCGGAAAATGTGGCAAACTTAGGACGATAGACTGCAGGAAGTGCTGAATGCCTGGAAGCAGATGAAAAAGGAATGTGAAATGGTAGAGGATGATGAGGACATAAAGCTAATGAATCTTTTTTTCAATAGTACCAGGGGTTATACCCGGTGTCTCATTAGGGAGATTGAGAGAATGTATGAGGAAAGGGCTCTCCTAAGAAAGCAATTGAGAGGGAGCAAGGAGTGAAGCCGAGAGCAAGCTATAAAAATGGATAGTGAAGCCCTTGTGAAGGAGAAACTCCTCAAAGGCAAGGAGATAGGCCAGGCCACGTTAAAAGCCGTGAGGGAGGAACTCCGACTGGCACACATCCAATTGGATGAGTATCAGAAGGAAAGGACTAAGCCTTCCGTGAGGACGTCGTCTTCACAAACGACTGAGAGGAAGAGGCCTCTCGTGTCCTCAGCGTCTCAGACGGAGTGGGGAGCCTCCGAAACGAACACGTGGGAGAGAGAGACAAGACAGGAGGTAGGGATACAGACGGAGAGGTCTCCCTCTCCGATCTTAGGGAGAGGAAAGGTGATCGCTGTGGCACCCCTGGAGACCGGGGATTGGGCCACGGTAGATCACCGAAAGAAGAAAAGGAAGAAGGAAGGGGATACGACTGAGGTGGGCGCTATTCGGGCTCCGTTGACCCGGCGCCTGCCTCAGCCGAAGGAAGGGAAGCGCGGGGGGAGGAAAGGAGGTCGGCCGAGGCCTCCTCCGATCCACCCGCCGGTGCTGTTGGGAGAAATAAGAGAAGGAAGCTCGGGTGGGAGGAGGGAAGGTCGGTCGAGGCCCCCTCCGATCCACCCGCCGGTGCTGTTGGGAGAAATAAGAGAAGGAAGCTCGGGTGGGAGGAGGGAAGGTCGGTCGAGGCCCCCTCCTCTAATCAACCCACCCGACCTATGAGGGGAAGAAGGAAAGGGAAAGGGGGGCAGCGGATGGTTCGGGGTCCCTCTATCTCCTCTAACCCCTCCCCACCCTTAGGGAGAGGGAAATGGCCGAGGTTGCCGAGGACGGCAGCGATCACTTTTCGTCTTTCGCAGGGGACCTCTTATGCGGAGGCCCTCCGGAAGGCGACGGAGAGGATTCCCCTCGGAGATATGAATATAGGGAGGGTGGACGTGGGAAGAAGTGCCGATGGGGCGATGATCGTCCGCCTCCCTGATTCAGTTCCCGAGGGGAAAAGGGCTGAATGGTTGGCCGGGAAGTTAAGGGAGGTGATCTCGGAGGTCGTGATTAGTTGGCCGGTTCAGAAGGGGGAGGTCCGCCTCGTTGGTTTTAACGAGGCGGCCTCCTCTGAGGAAGTGAAAAAGGCGTTGTCGATATGCGCCGAGTGCCCCCTCGAGGCGATTAATCTTGGTCCTCTGCGCTGGGGCGTGAGGGGCCGGGGGGTCGCTTGGGCAAGATTCCCTTTAGTGGCGGCGGTGAAGGCCGCAAAGAAGGGGAGTATGGCGCTGGGGTGGTCGGTCGTCAGCATTTTACTGCTGGCGGCCCGGCCGCCCCAGTGCTATAGATGTTGGAGCCCCGGCCACACCAGGGCGACATGCACCGCTTCGAAAGATCGAAGTGGGCTATGCTACAGGTGTGACCGGGATGGGTACACGGCGCAGGCGTGTGAGTCGGCACCATGCTGCGCCGTGTGCCAGGAAGCTGGGCGGGAGGCCGGCCACCGGATGATGAGTCCGGCGTGCTGGCTGGCCTCCTCCTCTAAGGGGGGCGGTGGGCGCATGGGCCGCCGCCGTGGCCGTTCCCCCAACGTGGGACCCGCGGGAGGCGGGCGTGTTTCCGCGCCCGCCACTTAGGTGGGGTATTTTGATGCCGAACGGCATCGGTGTCGGGCGTGGAGACTCACACGCCCGCCAACGAGGGAACCGCCGAGTTTGGTGTCGGCGGAGCTGGAAACAGCCTGGGCGGTCGCCAGTGTACCCGAGGGGCAGAGGGTGTTGTGCGCTGTCTCTGAGAGATGGCGCCTCCCTCCCCTGCCGCAGTGAGGGGGATCGGCGAGGCTGTGCGACCGGGTCAGTAAGATCCTTCACTCTGGTCCTTGGACTGAGGTGAAGCATCCACCGACCTGTCTTCCTTCAGCTGATGGAAACGGGTGGTGGGTGAATAGGGGCAGGTCTGGGTGTGGGTCCGGCTTGTCCCTGTCTCCACCTCGAACACCGGAGGTGGAGACGAGAGAGGGGGTGGTACCCCCTCCCCCGCCGGCCTTCAGCTTTGGCCGGCCAGGGTTGGGCGGCCCTCTATTATAGAGGGGAACGACGCTCGACCTAGGCGCCCACACACGCTCCGATAGGGCCCGAACTCCGACGTGAGACCTGGGTTAGAGCCATAATAACATCAATGACTCCCCCGTCTCGGGTCGGGGGAAGGGGGGCGGAGCAGTTGGTTGAGAAGGAGCAGCGTCCCATTTGAGCGTAAGACGCTCGTCTCCCCTCTCCGTCCCCCTCTCGGGCTCTGTCGTGTGTGGGTGCCTCCTGATGAGGGCTTTTGGCTGATGGCGTGGCGGTCGTAGAGGTAATACGGGACTAGTTCCTGCTACTGCCGGAGTTGACCGAGAAAAACGCGCCGAGGACAGGAAAGGTATCCCCAGGGGGGTTTTAGTGAGTGCAAGCCCCACATAACCCTCGGGTCTCCCATAAGACCCGAGGATATCCGTTAGGGATTTTCTCCCTAGGTTACCAAAAAAAAAAAGGTCCCGTACCCTCAAATGGACCATTGTGGGACTGATCAACCGCGCCGTAGCCACCTCCGAGGCGGCGATGGCCACGATGATTGCTAGGAGGGCGGAGCAGGAGGGGAAGGGACATAAAGACTCCGCTATTAGGAGGGAGTTAGAGGGGTTGAGGGAAGATAACAGGAGGCTGAGGGTCGAGACGGGGCGATTGGCGGAGGAGCTTAGAGTCCTCAAGGCCGCCGCGCCCTCGGTCCCTATCCTCCGAGACTTCCCCTCCCTCAATTCAAATTACAGGAGGAGGACGTACGCGGATGCGACCGGGGGCTCTACATCCACGGAGGAGGAGATGAGGGATGGCCGGACATTGGAGCGGAAGAGAAGGAAGAAGAGGAAGACGGGAAAACCCTCTCCATCGCTTCTCTCCAGAGAGGAGGAAATGAAGGTAGGGAGAGGGTTCCTCCGAGGAAGTGCCGTCGTACAACGACAACCGCCCAGAGGAGCCCCTCCACCGGTGCGGAGACCGAGGGGGACGAAAGAGGCCCTCGATGCCGCCTTGGCTACTACGGTCCCTTCGAACGGCGTCGGGGCGGGGCTTGACAACCTGAGGGTTGTGGTGGCCCGCCTCGACGTCGAGAGAAGGGGTAGCCGGGTACCCGAGGTGGCAGGGGTCTCGACGCCAACTCCGACTCCCAGAAGGAGGGACGCTCCAGGCTCCGCCGCCACCAGTGGCGCCGGGACAACAGAAGAAGGAGAAGGCGAAGAGGAAGAGGAAGAGGGAGAAGAAGAGAAAGAGGGAGGAACGGGAACGGGAGAGGACCCTGAACGGTGGAGGTAGGGAGGGGTCTGGTTGCAAGTTCCCAGGCCGGAAGTTCAGGCATGGGAGTCCCGCCTAAAGAATTGAAGGAGTAGGGTCGTTATCCCGCCGAGAAGGGGCTGTGGAAGTCCCTCAACCTAGGAGGTGGACAGGCGCCGGCCAGGAAGGAAGAGGAGACGTGGGCGCAGGTCACGAGGAGGGGAAATCGGAAGCCGCAACGGGAGGAGAAGGAGAAGATGAAGGGAGGAGCCTTCAACCCTCCCCCCAAGGTAGGACCCGGGAAGGGAGCGCAAGGGGCAGGACAGGATAAGCCGAGGCCGCCAAAGTCGGCGGCCAACACCGTTGTGTGCCCACTTGGACAACACCAGGAGTTTATGACTGAGGCCAGGTGCCGAATTAAACCAGCGGATCTGGGCATCGAAGTGTCCTTGAGGGTCCGTACAGCCCTTAGTAGGGCAATGCTGATAGAGGTGCCTGGCCTCAGCTTTCCACCGACCGGCTTGCAGGGGAGCTCCGCAAGCTGGCGGCGGAAAAAGGCCCCGGTTTTCGGGTCCTGCGGCCGCAGAAGTTTGCAGCGTTGCGAATTTTCGGCCTGGACGCGACAACCGGGGCCGACGAGGTGGCGGCCGCCGTAACCCTTGCTGGGGGATGCACTCCCGTGGATACTTCCGCGGGAGGAATGAGCGTCTCCCAGAGGGGCATAGGGGCCATGGTGGTGCAGTGTCCGCTGACGGCGGCAGCGAAGGTCGCTGCCGTCCGCGGAGCGTGTCCCGGTGGGGTGAACCCGAGCCGGGGTGACGGCGTTACCCGCTCGCGCACCTCTATGCTACCGCTGCTTAGAGCGAGGGCATATGCGCGAGCGGTGCACGAGCGCTGTCGACTGCAGCGGTCTTTATTACCGCTGAGGTAATCCCGACCACCGCTTCAAGGAGTGCCAGGCGGCAGCTAGGTGCCCTGTCTGCGCCGAGACGGGCAGGCCGTCCGGTCACAAGATCGGAGGGCCGGCCTACAAGCCTCCTCCCAAAAAGAGAAGGAGAGGAGGAAAGAAGGTGGAGGAGCAACAGACCAGGAAAGGAGAGGTCAAAGCGGGGGAGGCTCGAACCCCCGCGGAGACCCCTCCAGACCGGGTGTTACAGGTAGGAGGCGCCTCCCCAACGAGGGATCCCGTGGAGGAGGGCCGGATGACAGCCCAGACACCGGCGAGGGACCAGGCGGGCGACGAGCTGGCCTCAACGGTCATCATGTCGCAGGAATGGGGGGAGGAGCATGGTTGGAGTACTTCCCACGAAACGATGGAGACAGGACCCCTGACGAGAAGGAAGAGGCAGGGAACTGACGACCTGGGAGAAGAGGACCAGCAGGAGGAGGTCACGGACAAGGACCCCAACACCAGACGGAAGGACAAGGTGAGGAGGGTGGACCCGGAGGGAAAGCCCCCAATAATTTTAGAAGGGGAGCCGGAGGGAGTGCCACCCGCGACTCCCCAGGTACACGACCTCCCCCCCATACTCCCGAGGGGAGGGTTGCGTTAAGGTAGGGACTCCTCATGTTTCCACGCAAACTGAGGAACCCGCGAATGAGGCCACCAATACCAAGGCCGAAGCCCCCTCGGGGGAGACCGAAGCGACTCTGCCGACAGAGGTCTCCCAGGAGGGGGTGGAAGTAGGTAGCCCGGAGGAGGCGACGAAGGCTTAGCCTTCACGCCGCTCCGGGTCCTACAGTCCAACCTCGGCACAGGCACCCAAGCTCAGGACCTGTGGTTACACAGGATCCTGGAGCTGGGTGCCGGGCTGGGGATGGCCACCGAGCCGCACTTCGTGCCGGCGAACAGCACGAGCTGGTTCGGCAGTCGTGTTGGCTCGGAGGCCATGGTGGCAAACCCCGCGGCGGGAACTCGTCCCTGCGAGCTCAGGGAGAAGGGGTCCTCGTTCGTGGCGGCCGACTGTGGGCCCATCACGGTGGTGGGGGTTTACCTCCATCACCGAAGAAATAGCCAAGGACTGGGAGACCTCGCCCGTATCATGAGGGTCCTAGACGGGATCAGGGAGGTGGTACGAAGGTGCTACCCATCGTCATCGCCAGGGACTTCAACGCCCACTCGGAAGTGTGGGGTGGCAGTCCGCGGCAGAGGGACCCTCGGGGCGAAGCGGTTATCGATTGGGCAGCGGGGTTAGACCTCTTGCTGATGAACAAGGAGTCGGTCAACACCTGTGTGTGGCTGAGGGGGGAGTCGGTCATTGAATTGACCTGGGCGACCCCCTCGGCCGCCCGGTTGTTCCGGGAGTGGAAGATGGAAGTGGAGGGTGAAATACTGTTCGATCATCGGTACATTGTGTGGGCCTCCCTCCCCAGACCTCCACGGGTGCGGATCCCCCGCTGCCTCGGGGAGGGGGACTTTCCCCTCCCCAGGAGATGAGCTCTCAGTCGACTGGACGCGGATAGGTTCAAGGTGGCCGTCCTCGTGGCCACCTGGCGCCTCGTGAAGGAGCCGGGTGAGTGGGCTTTTAGCCCCCTGGAGGGGGCTAGGGAACTAGTGGGTATCGTGGCATCGGCGTGCGACGCCGCGATGCCTCAAGCCCACCCCCGCCGTCGTCGGGTCGTCTACTGGTGGACAGAGGAGATTGCGGAACTCCGCGACTCCTCCGTCCAGGCCAGATGGTACTATTACCGGGCCCGGCGAAGAAGAGGGGATGTCTAAAGGGCGAGGGAGGGCTTCCTGACGGCCAGGAGGGCCCTCCAAGTCGCCATCGCCGAGGCTAAGCGAGTAGCCTGGGAGCAACTGACGAGCTCCCTAGACGACGATCCGTAGGGGCGCCCGTACAAGAGGGCGACGGGTAAGATTCGCCTTTGGGCGCCCCCGCCAACGAAAACGTTGGACAGCCAGGCCCTTGAGGGCCTCTTCGACACCCTCTTCCCGAGGGTGTAAGAGGCCCACCCAAGATTCCCTCCCCCGAAATGGAGGTGGGAGACTGGGAGGAGGGCCTGGCTGGCCGTCGGATGGAACCGGAGGAGCTCGTCAGAGCCAGGAGAAAACTCGATGGTAAGGGGAAAGCCCCCGGGCGCGATGGAATCCCTGGCCGAGCCTGGGCTCTCGCCCTCGGCGAGGAAAACCTATCCGCAGCCTTACGCGGGGTAATGAGCGGGTGCCTCAAGGAGAGAGTATTCCCCCCCGGCATGGAGGAGGGCCAAACTGGTCCTCCTCTCCAAGGAGGGTAAGCCACCCGGGAGCGTGTCGGCCTACAGGCCGATATGCCTGCTGAACGAGACGGGTAAGATGCTTGAACGCATCAGTGCCGACCGCCTCGTCCAGCACCTGTCCTCGGAGGTGCCATGAGGTGACCATGAAAGAAGGAGGGCGTACTAGGTGGCGACGGGACGCCGTGCGTTCGGGACCTGCATCTTATTTTCGTTCCGAAGAGAGTAAAATATCGACAGCGCGGTAGTCGCTAGACCGGGAATCGAACCCGGGTCTTTCACTTGCCGGGCGACTGCTCTATACCACTGAGCTATCTGACGCTCCACGCTCACGACACTCTTCCCTTCCTAGATAACGTTGAGAGATGTCGTTCGGAAGATGTTCTCGGAGGGGCCGTATCTCCACGACCGTCAATACGGATTCAGGCCCGGAAGGTCTACACTGGATGCAATCCAGTACCTCCGGGACCTGACCGGGATGGTCGTGGAGAGGGAGGGCGGGGTGTTGCTGGCGGTGTCGCTAGACATCAAAAACGCCTTCAACACCCTGCCTTGGCCGGAGATTGGACGGGCCCTCGAGCACCACGGGGTGCCCATCTATCTCCGGCGCATATTGGTGGCGTACTTCGAGGACAGGGACCTCGCCTTCCCGAAGGAGGGCGGGGTCCAAGGCCGACGCGCGATGGAACGCGGTGTTCCGCAGGGGTCGGTTCTCGGCCTCCTGCTATGGAACATCGCGTTCGACCGGGTGCTACGCACTCCGCTTCCCCGGGCTGTCACGTCGTCTGCTACGCGGACGACACCTTAGTGGCGGCCGGGGGGAGATGGGGGAAACCCGCCTCCGCTCGGAAACGGCGGTGGCATCGGTGATGAGAACCATCGCGGACCTGGGTCTCAAGGTGGCGCCCCAGAAGACTGAAGCCGTGTTTTTTCACGACGGCAGTCGAGTGGCGCTGCCGGAGACCCGGGTCCTGATTGATGGTGTCCACATCCGCGTCGGGCTGACGATCAAGTATCTCGGCCTGACGTTGGACAGCCGGTGGGAGTTTGGCCCGCACTTTAGGGAACTGGCCCCCAGGGTGCGCGGGGCTGGGCTGGCTGTCGCCAGCCTCCTGCGCAACCTGGGAGGTCCAGGTTGGAGAGCTTACTGCCTGTACGTGAGTGCGGTACTGTCGATCGCCTTGTACGGGGCGCTAGTATGGGCGCCCCAGCTCAGCGCCTGCCGAGATGGCATACGCTGAATGTGGCAGGCGCTGAAGTCATTGTACATCCGATCAGGGCATACCGCACGATATCGTACATGGCGGCGACCCTGGCCGGGTCCCCTCCCGTGAAGCTCCTCGCCGAGAAACGGCGAATCCTCTACTGGAGGATCAAGGAGCTCCGCGAGGAGGGGGACCTAACGGCCAGGGACATGCGGGCCTTAAAATCCCAGGCCGTGGCCCGTACCCTGGAGAAGTAGGGGGACATTTTGTCCGACCCACGGGGGTACGGGCGCGAGACGGCTGAGGCTGTCCACCCCTGCCTGCCGGAGTTGGCGGGCAGGAGGGGATGCGGACTGTCCTACCATCTGGTGCAGGTGCTGACTGGCCATGGGTGCTTTGGCAAGTACCTGCACCAGATTGGGAAGGAGCTCACCACCAGGTGCCATCATTGCCCCGACACGGCGCTCCACACTTTGGCATGTCCAGCCTGGAGTGAGGAGCGTCGCGTCCTGGCCGGGGCGATGGAGTGTCCAGTGGGGGACATCTCGCTCCCGCGCATAGTTCAGACCATGTGCGGGAGCGAGGAAGGTTGGGAAGCGGCGGCCTCCTTCTGCAGGGATGTTATGTCCAAGAAGGAGGCCGAGAGGGCCGAGAGGGAGCGCCGACCACGCCAAACCCGTCGTCGCAGAAGGCGACGGGGTGGTCGGCACCCAATGTGGGGGGGCTTAGGTAGCGGGCCCGAGGCGGCCCTCCTCGGCCGCCTCGGGCCCGCCTCCGTCGGCAGGGGGGATCCGGCTCTTCTTCTTCCTAGAAGATGGATCCCCCACTGCCGCGGAATGCAGGGATAGGGGGTAGTGCTGCCCCGTTTGGGAACGGGCCCACTCCCCCAGAACCCCTCCCGACCAACGGGGAGGGGGGATAAGGGGTGAGGGCGGATGCCTCCTCCCCCTATAGACCAGAAAGCCAACCGGTCGGTCTTAGACCGACCGGGACCGTGCCCTGGATTCCCTTCGCGAAACAGGGTGCGGTAACAGGTGGCGTGGGGCTCCCGAAAGGGAGTCCTGGGGCCGGAGTGTCGGGGAGGGAATGCGGGGGCAGTTCCCCTGACTCCCCACATTACCGATCCGACAGGTAAGCATCTCGCAAGGGTTTTTGTTGGTAGGAGTCCGACATAACCCCCGACCCGCCAAGGGTCAGGAATATCCATGATGGATTTCCCCTGCGTCATCAAAAAAAAAAAGAATATTTTCTATTGTTACTGATGTAAAGAACAAGAAGAGGAATCGGATTAGTGTCAATTGTTTAAACGCGATTTGTAAATTACGATCAAGTTTTCAAGCTCACAATATTGATTCGTTTAGTTTTCAAGTGGATCCTAGACATTTGGAGTTCTACAATTATAAAATACACACACACACACACGCACACGCACACGCACACGGACACACACACACACATACATGACAGAGAGGGTTTGGAGTCATTAAATATTGTGGAAGTGACGAACCACGGAATCCTGATCTCTGCGTGATACACACACACACACACACACACACACACACACGACAGAGAGGATTTGGAGTCATTAAATATGTGGAAGTGACGAACCACGGAATCCTGATTTCTGCATGATACACACACACACACACACACACACTTTTACATACTTATATGTATTATTTGTAATTTTTTTCTCAGGAAAGTCATTGCAGTGCCTGATTACATAAAGATACTGTGATATTGAAATTAAGTAAAATATTGTGATATTAAGATTAAGTAAAATTAAAATAAATATATTGTTGTGTCCGAGCCACAAGGTTTGTGGCAGCGTCCGTTGTCCGTGAGCCTTAGGCATCTGATGCTGATTTTGACAACTGAACGAAGATTGTCTGGACAACGGAAAATCGATAAGAAGAAAACAACAACAGCTGACAGAGAGTCTCCGGCAAGCTGTCATCGTAGACAGACGCGAGAATTGTAGATCAGAGAATTATTCTTGTTTGAAGCTTGAGCGAGCTGCGCTGTAAATAGTAAAGCTTGTTATTTTTACGCGAGTGTTTTCATTTACCTGAGTGCAAGCGCGAGTGCGAGAGAGAGCGCAACAATATATTGTATCTAAATATATATTGTATTTACGTATATATTATTGCAATTTTATTGTTTGAATATTATATTGTTTGAATGGTAAGGTTTTTCTGCAGTTTTCCTTATCCTCGCAACAAATATTGGTATATATATAATACATTGGCTGCAAATAAAAAAATTACAAACTAATAAATTTTATTATTATTATTTATTATTCATATATCAACTGCATTATATTTATTGAATAGAAACTTTTTTCCTTCCCATGATCTCCTTTACATTTTCTTCGTTGTAGGGACCTAACGACACCTTCAAATATATACGTTCGTGTGGCTACCACAGCGTTTGCTCAGTGCGCATGCGCGACTTTTCCCACCACTTGTCATCACTTGCGTAAGGGCTGAGCGATAACGCGTTTCGCGCTGACTGTCACGATGGCGTCTTGGCACTTTGACGCCGCGCGACGGTCAGCGCGAGACGCGTTATCGCTCAGCCCCTACGCACACAGCTTGCCACGGAGCGTCTACAGGTCGCGATGGGCATGGAAAACGCCAAACTTTATGCGGTTATTACTAAAAAACTATTACGATTTCCATGTTATAATACAGGACCTTTTTGTTCCTCTCACTTAGCTCTATGTCCCTACGGAGCTCGTGTCCCAAAGTTCTGAGACACCCTGTATATACATAAAAAAAATAATTAGAGTTTGATATTTCTAAAAATAACACAATACGTGTTGTGCTTGTACCTGGCACCTTCTTTTTTACTTTCTTGTTTAAAAAGCTAAGTTTTATATAAGTCAACGATATACACGAGAGTGGAAGTAAATGAATCGACATATCAAGTATGTTTTATTTCCGAAATAAAAGGGCTGTACGAGTGGTCTGAATCACCCTATATATATAAAATAATTTATACGCGTATAATATATAAATTCTTTATTAGTATTTGTAGCAAACAAACATATATAGATACAATATATTGTTGCGCTCTCTCTCGCACTCGCGCTTGCACTCAGGTAAATGAAAACACTCGCGTAAAAATAACAAGCTTTACTATTTACAGCGCAGCTCGCTCAAGCTTCAAACAAGAATAATTCTCTGATCTACAATTCTCGCGTCTGTCTACGATGACAGCTTGCCGGAGACTCTCTGTCAGCTGTTGTTGTTTTCTTCTTATCGATTTTCCGTTGTCCAGACAATCTTCGTTCAGTTGTCAAAATCAGCATCAGATGCCTAAGGCTTACGGACAACGGACGCTGCTACAAATCTTGTGGCTCGGACACAACAATATATTTTTTTTAATTTTACTTAATCTTAATATCACAATATTTTACTTAATTTCAATATCACAGTATCTTTATGTAATCAGGCACTGCAGTGACTTTCCTGAGAAAAAAATTACAAATTAATAATACATATAAGTGTGTAAAAGTGTGTGTGTGTGTGTGTGTGTGTGTGTGTGTGTGTGTGTGAGTATGTGTGTGTGTGTGAGTGTGTGTGTGAGTATGTGTGTGAGTGTGTGTGTGTGTGTGTGTGTGTGTGTGTGTGTGTGTGTGTGTGTGTGTGTGTGTGTGTGTGTGTGTGTGTGTGTGTGAGTGTGAGTGTGTGTGTGTGAGAGAGAGTGTGAGTGTGTGTATGTGTGTGTGTGTGTGTGTGTGCGCGCGCGTGCGTGCGTGCGTACGTGCGTGCGTGCGTGCGTGCGTGCGTGCGTGCATGTGTTCGTGCGTGCGCGCGCACGCGCGCTAGCATACTTTAAATATGCATATTTGCCTTCTTAAGGATTAAAAATGAACTAAAATGAAAATTTACTTAATGGTCTAATAAAATAATCTAAAATAAAATAAAATTTGTACTGATCAATTCAATAACAAAATAAATAAAATAAACTTCAATTATAAGTTAATGTTATAATACTGAAATAATACTGCTTTACCTATATAAAATAAATTAAAATTAAAACGTTTATGCATGTAACTGCACATGCTTTCTCATGGTCATATTTATAAAATAAATGATACTTCTCATTTCTACAAAATAATCTGTGAAAAGAAAAATTATTTCTTGATAAATAATCAAGGCATATATGCACACGTCAGCGTCACAGCCATATCATAGCTACATATTTTATTGAAATATGTATATATGTATGGATGTATGTATATATACAGAGTGCACGATTTATCTGAAGACATTGAAATATCTCGAGAACTATGCATTGGATAAAAAAAAGTGGTTAATGAAAGTTGTTAGTCTCGAAGGAGGACATCCAATGATATCAAACTCGAACTCCCACCCCACTCCCTGGGAGTGGAGGTTGGAGGCAACTTTGAAATCTTAAATGGAAACCCCCATTTTTTATTGCAGATACGGATTCTATGCCACAAAATACGTAAATTTTGTCTGAAACTTTTTTTTTGATTCGTGATAGATGGCGCTGTAATCGCAAAAAATTATATTTTCCGCAATTCTCCAGAAATGATCATTGAATTGAGAAATAAAAAATACCTGTTCAATATTTTTAAAGAACATAATAAAAGTTATTCCCCCCCATCCTCTCAGGGTAGGGTGGGTGATAACGTTCAAATCTCAAATGGGGACCCACATTTTTCATTGCAGAATTAGATTGTACGTGAAATTTTTATTGAAACAATTTTTTTCATTCGTGATAGATAGCATTGCACTGCCTTTTATAATAAGCCGTAGTTCGCCATACATCCACAGTGGTGCGTCGAGCAGTTCCCTCTTCGATTCGGGTTCCCATTTGAGATTTGAACGTTACCACCCACCCTACCCCGAGAGGATGGGGGGGAATAACTTTTATTATGTTCTTTAAAAATATTGAATAGGTATTTTTTATTTCTCAATCCAATGATCATTTCTGGAAAATTGCGGAAAATATAATTTTTTGAGATTACAGCGCCATCTATCACGAATCAAAAAAAAAGTTTCGGACAAAATTTACGTACTTTGTGGCGTAGAATCCGTATCTGCAATAAAAAATGGGGGTTTCCATTTAAGATTTCAAAGTTGCCCCCAACCCCCATCCCCAGGGGGTGGGGTGGGAGGTCTAGTTTGGTATCATTGGATATCCTCCTTCGAGACTAACAACTTTCATTAACCACTTTTTTTTATCCAATGCATAGTTCTCGAGATATTTCAATGTCTTCAGATAAATCGTGCACCCTGTATATCTATACACATACATATATATTTATATACATTCATATTATATATATACCAGGTGTGTAACTATGAAACCGGAATTTTTGTATAGAAAATACACGTTTATTATATGAAAATGATAAAAAATGTTTTATTCGAAGTATTGCCCATCGCTAGCTATACATTTTTCCCACCTGTTGCTCCAAACTGTTGCTCTTTTAAGGCAAACCAGTCATCGAACCATTTTCGTGCATTTTCGTAAGAAGTGAAGCGCTGCTCAGCAAGTGCGTATCCCATCGATGCAAATAAGTAGTAATCGGACGAAGCCAAGTCTGTTAAGTAAGCCGCATGCGAAAGTATTTCCCAATTAAACGCCTCAATCGTTTCCTTGACCAGTTTTGCTGTGTATGACGGTGCATAATTATGAAGCAAAATCACTTTGTGTTGCCTTCTTTGATATTCTGGTCGCTTTTCACGCAAAGCTTGATTCAAATCGATCATTTGTTGTCGGTAGCGTTCAGTATGAATGATTCCGTCAGGTTTTAGCAGCTCATAATAGGTCACACCCTTCTGATCTCACCAGACATAGAGCATTGTCTTCCGTCCATAGCGATTTGGCCTTGCAGTCGATGTCGATGGTTCGCCTGGAGTTACCCATGATCTTTTATACTTAGGATTCTCAAAATATATCCACTTTTCATCGCCAGTCACAATTCGATGGAGAAGTGACTTTCCTTTGTACCTGGCGAGCAGCATTTCGCAAGTGGGTTTTCAGTTTTCCTGCTGCCTTTCATTCAGTTCATGTGGAACCCATTTTTCCATCTTTTGGATCTTTCCCATGGCTTTCAAACGTATGGAGACTGTTGTTGCGTTTGAGCGTCATCCTCATCCAACAATGCTTGCAATTCGCTGTCTTTAAACTTTTTCGGTGGTTTTCCACGTTCTTCGTTTCTCACGTCAAAATCGCCACGTTTGAATTTTTTAAACCACTCAAAGCACTGTGATTTACCAAGAGCATGCTCATCGTAAGCTTCGACAAGCATTCGATGCGATTCTGTAGCAATTTTCTTCAAATGGTAACAGAAAAGCAATGCTGTCCGCAAATCGTAACTTCCAGGCACAAAATTCGACATGTTCAACGCTATTACAAACTATGTTGTTGTATGAAACTTCTATTGTTGTGAGTTGAAAATCTTTGTCAGATGTCAACAAATGGAAATGGCGCGGTTTGACGGTAACTATATTGACAGCTAGGGCCATCTATGGGCAAATTCCGGTTTCATATTTACCTGGTATATAAAACCTGGTATATAAAAATAAGGAAAAAATATTGCATTGTATGAACATTGTACTGTCACACCAATTGAAAAAGAACAAAGTTATCATTAGAACAAAAAAAACATATTTTCATTAATAAAATAATTATAATTACGCATGATTGTAATATAATAATAATAATTAATCAAAAACAGGTGTGTTAAGGTGGTGCGATAGTAATATATTATTTTAATTATAATAAAGGTTAACATCTTTGTTACGTCCTAGAAGAGGAACGCAACCTTTTCGCGAGTAAGGCGAACCTCGTTCGTACACGCGTGTCAGTGAACGGGTCAGGGACCCGACGGGTTCCTTTACTCGGGCACCGACGTACGACGAGCGGTCCGTTTTTCGGTCAGGGACGCGAATCCCTTTACCGGGGATAGGACCATGAGTTGGAAGGACTGTTGGAAGGGTGGGTGTGATTTTGAAGTCAATTGAAAAAAAAGAATGAAATATAAACAGATTTATTAAAATGAGTAAGATAACAAAATGATATATGGCGCGGCTTAAAATATAACAATAAAATAGTATTACGGCGCGGTTTATGACAATTTAATTGAATAATAGTGTGTATATATGTGTGTGTGTGTGGGATAGAAGAAGAAGGAATAGAAAGAGAAAGAATAGGAATAAGAAGTTAATCAGGTGAAGGGGAACGGGAGTGGTATGGCGAATTTAAAGGAGTGGATAGTTCGGAAAAAGAGATAGGAGAATAAGATATTGGAGGGGTGGATGCACATGGGGGAGAAGAGGTAGGAGTATCAGGGGATAAATATTGAGAAAATAAGAAAAAAGGTAGGATTGTCGGGTCTGGATGGAAATCTATGTCTAATCCGATGCTAATTATATTTCTGATATACTGCAATTGTTGCTCAAAATTATATGGGTCTGTTATTTCATCAAAGAGGTGGAGGACCCGATGGATGGTTACTAGCGAATGATAGTAATGGCCCACTAAAACCGTAGTTCCACAAGGGTGGAATTAGTAAGAATGGAGGTAAGGAGAGTAGAATAGTAAATAAAACTACTTACTGCTGATTCACGCAAGGAAAGGGGTGGTTGAAATTATCTGCGTGGGGTCCCAATTTCGGGTTGTCCACTCCCAGCTGGCAGCTGCTTCTCTCTTTTTTTTTTGGAAGGTTGGCGAGATCCCACTAAGGATAGTATTCGTGGAACACTGTGCACTTGCCACACTTGAGTCTCTGAATTGAGTCTAGACCTGATTCCGAATCTGACTATGACTTTTTTGTTTTCGTTTGTTCTTCTGTCTTTCTGAATAGTGTCGCGGAGGCGGATTACCGCGGTTTTTATATCAATGATCGGAGGCAGAAGCTATCAGGGTGGGTAGAGAGATGGCCTTTGAGGAAGGGGTGAATTGGTCTTAGTGGGAAAAAGTCTCAGCCATTAGAAATTAAGGATGAAGTTAAAAGACATCATGGGAGGAGACGGTTAGTTTTTGGAGATATGAATATGGAAGGGCTAAAAGGTGGAGCGTGGGTGTCTCATAGTTTTAGGTGGATATGATATGATTGGCTGAATGGATTAGGCGCGACAAGCGTGGAGGTGGTGGATTCTTGAGATAGAGAAATGTATACAAGTGACCGGCTGGAAAAATCAAAATGCCGTAAATCAAAGGCTGAGATCAGATTTTACGACTATCAGTGAAATAGGCTTTGTTGGTTGACTGATAGGGCACATATGGTTTTGGATTGGGAAGATGTAAGTTTCAAGTTTTAGAGCAGGAATGCTCTGAGTTGCTTTGTTTCACTGAAGGTTTGTTAGTGCGGAGTTTCAAATTTTTATAGCTAGGACGACGGACACACTTGGCGAACACTACCCAGATATAAACTTTAAACGAAGACGTAGATTTTTACAACAGGGCACTGTTTCCTGTTATGGAATTTTCCCGAATCGCCTTTCATTTGGCGCGACGGCTGTTCGCCAGATGGATCTGTTTCCTAATTTATATTTATATATGTATATATTCCTATTATAGTTATATTAGGAGAATATAAATCCGCGAGAGGAAAGAATTTTTGCTAATTAAATCTACAGGACGTAACATCTTGAATAAGAAGAGAAAATGCCGATGCTCCAAAATATAGAAAGCAATGGCAAAAACAGAACTGCGTTAGAGAAACAAGAGATATATTTAAAAAAAATCTTAAAAATATATTAATTGAAAGAATAATAAAATTTGGAAAAGAACGAAATGTATTCATATAAACTGTATATTACAGTAATATAATAAAAAAATTACAGAAATGTCAATCTACGTATTGTTATCTTGGCTTGTAGTAGAAATATTAGTAGTAGTTGTAGTATTAGTAGTAATATCAGAAAAATATACATTTTTATAATTGTACAATTCCAAATGTCTAGAATCCACTTGAAAACTAAACGAATCAATATTATGAGCTTGAAAACTTGATCGTAATTTACAAATCGCATTTAAACAATTGACACTAATCCGATTCCTCTTCTTGTTCTTTACATCAGTAACGATAGAAAAAATTCTCTCTGCTTCCGCATTAAAATGTGGAAGTGACAAAGCAGCTTGTATTAAATTTCTTAAATTTGGAAACAGCGGTCCATCGTTAAAAATTTTTTTTTCTAAAATATTCTCCCACATTTCATCAATTTCCAAATTGGCTAAAAAATTTTTTTCCGCGTCTGTAAATACCGTAGGCAAAATTGTCTATTCAAAAGCTACAGTCGTAATATCAGAAACGTTCAAATGTCTTGCTACATTCGTTAAGTCTGCAATGATATGTCTTTCGTCGCACAAAGCTACTTCGGGATCTAAAAATCTAAGTTTGCGAAAGATTTCATCATTGTAAGGTAAATGATGTAACATTTCTGCAACACGGTCGTACAAAACTGTAAACATTTTGATTTTACTTCTAATATAAATTCAGAACATTCTACTTTCAAAAAAGATTCGCATTCAAGACCAACGTTAATAGAAGTTATAGGTAAAAAATTTGGAGGGTTCGAAAGATCATTAGAAATATTTTTTAAAACATCAGGTAGCAAAAAATTTTTCCCCATCTGTTTTATTAAAAGCTCACTATTTTCTGCAATTTTATGAATTTTTCTAGATTGAAATTTTTCTAGATTGAAAGAGAGCATTAAAATTATCAAAAAGGAGCAAAGAATATTTAAAAAATAGCATATGTGCTTTAATTATTTTATCATTTAAATTATTAAAAATTATAATTGCAGAATTATTTTTACTTTCTAAAGTTTCAAGATAGAAGTAATGTTTCAAAACTTTCCAATTATTGAGAAGTCTATTAACATACTTCTGCAAAATGAGCCATCTTATATCAGATAATGTTAAAATTTTGCGGGACTCTACTCCAAAAAAATCTTGAAATTCGCATAATATAGCTGATCTCTTAGAACTACCAGAAAAATATGTAGCAATTTCATGTAAAGTACATTTTGTCCTTGACAATTTCAGATCTTTAGCTATCTGTGAATCGGGTAAAATATCTTTTAAAAAAGGGACCATGTCATTTACTATATTAAAAGCTATATTATGTGTCGCGTAGAAAGCAGCTAATTTTATTTCGGCTCTTTTTACTTTATAGACATGGTCTATATCTATTTCATTATTGTGAAGCATAGGTAATAAAGCAGAGGGGTTGACATTACGACTATTATTCATATTTTCAATATGTCTTTTAGTTTCACAAGAATTTGGTAATTTTGCATAGGCTTTACTCGCGATAAGAGCTGAGGAATGGCATATACATTTTAATATTATAAGATTCGGCACTTCTTTTTTCAATCTACTTATAAAAGAATCACGACTTCCCGTCATAACTGAGGCGTTATCGTAAGCCATTCTTACGATATTTGTAATCGGTATATTTTTACTTTTTAAGCAATGTTCAAACGCAGAATAGAGTTTTTCTGCGGAACAATCTATAGCATTTAAACATATTAATTCTAATAATTCGGTAATTACTTTCTTATTTTCCAGTGAAACATATTTTACTAAAACACAAAGCAACTTATCATTTACGATAGTTGTGCTTGCATCTACTAAAATAGAAAATTTATTATTTATTAAATTAATTAGTTTTCTCGGTTTCGCGTTTTTCTAATACATTTTTAATTATTTGCGTACATTTTGTCCTTGACAATTTCAGATCTTTAGCTATCTGTGAATCGGGTAAAATATCTTTTAAAAAAGGGACCATGTCATTTACTATATTAAAAGCTATATTATATGTCACGTAGAAAGCTGCTAATTTTATTTCGGCTCTTTTACTTTATAGACATGGTCTATATCTATTGGGTGAGTGCAAAAGTTCGTGCGGAGTTTCAATAGATGGAGTTATAAGCGTCGTAAAGTGTTGTCATTAATACTTCCATCTACATATTATATAACGTTGGAAAGGTGACGTCTTCAGCTGTTATTAAAAAAAAAATCATTTGTTTTCATACAAACTGCTTCGAGAAATATCACTTTAAAAATGAGTATCGATAAGGTGCATTTACGGCATTTTATGCTTTACGAGCTTCGGAAAGGAATAAACGTTGCCGCAGCCGTAAAAAACATTCAGGATGTTTATCAGGATGAAGCACCAGCTAAACGAACTGTGGAAAAATGGTTTGCTAAATTTCGGCGAGGAGAATTTAACCTTGAAGACGAGCCACGCTCTGGTCGACCTTCTGACATTGATGACGATGTTTTGCGTACTTTAGTGCTCAATAATCCGCGAATTTCAACAGAAGAAGTTGCTACAGCACTAAACGTTGACCGATCAACCGCTTTTCGGCGTTTAAAAAAGATGGGATTCGATTTGAAGCTCGATATATGGATGCCCCATTTGCTGACCGAGAAGAACAAAATCAAGCGAATTTCTGCAGCCGTTTCTTTACTCGGGCGGCTCAATAACGAGTCGTTTTTGGATCGACTAGTGACGGGCGATGAGAAATGGGTCCTCTACAACAATGTTCAGCGCAAACGGACATGGAAACAATCAGGTGAGCATGGTGACGCAATGCCAAAGGCCAGTTTGCATCCGATGAAGGTGATGCTCTCTGTTTGGTGGGATTGCAAGGGCATAATCTATTTCGAGCTTCTCCCCGCTGGCGAAACGATTGATTCGGACAAGTACTGTCGCCAATTAACCAATCTGAATCGAGAAATAAAAGAGAAACGTCCGATTTTGTCAAATCGCAAGGGAGTCGTCTTTCATCACGACAACGCCAGACCACACGTTTCGAAAAAGACGCTGCGCAAACTGAAGAGCCTGAAATGGGATGTCTTAACGCATCCACCGTATTCTCCTGATATCGCACCATCTGACTATCACTTGTTCCGGTCATTGCAAAATTATTTAAATGGAAAAAACTTTGACTCTTTGGAGGCCTTAAAAAACGGCGTCTCTTCGTTCTTCGAATCTAAACCGCGCAGTTTTTATGATCGAGGCATCCGTATGCTGCCAGAACGTTGGGAAAAGATTATAGAAAACGATGGAGAATATATCATTGATTGAATAAAGATTTTTGTTTGCCTAATCACTGTGTGACTTTTACTCACAAACTCCGCACGAACTTTTGCACTCACCCAATATTTCATTATTGTGAAGCATAGGTAATAAAGCAGAGAGGTTGACATTACGACTATTATTCATATTTTCAATATGTGTTTTAGTTTCAGAATGTTTTATTATGTCTGACTTGCCGCATAAAAGAACTTTATTGCAAGCCGTGCAGAGAACCTTCTTATCATCCTCATGCGATGTTAACCAATCTTTAAATATGTCCATACTTAACCAAGATTTTTGAAATTTTTTCCGATGATTTTCCGCATCTTTTCCGAGATGCCGCTTGAGGTAGGTGGCTGGTCCATTATTGCACTTATTATCACAGATTTTCACTTATCACTACACTTATCACTATATTTATTTATCACATTTTACATTTTACACAGCCTGCACTCACGAAAAAAACGCGGAACTATAACGGACAGATGTGCGGGACCCTTCGCGCATGCTACTTGCGCCCACTATCTGCGTTTACATCCATTACTGGAAACGCTTGCATCGAGCTCTGACGTCATGCTCACGCATGCGCACAAGGATTCCCAACTGGGAAAAATTCCCACGACTTGTCATCACTGACCATGGATGTAAGAATATATGGACGGAGCATAGAGCTGCGGGGGTGGTCCATAAAGGGTGAGGGGAAAGAAATGTCTATTGTAACGGATATGAGAGACCAAGATGACAATAGTTGCTAGTGTCACGGAATGTTGTATATTTCAACATCTTAAAAGAAATGAAGCTTTTTCACTCTTAATACAAAAATACATTTTACATATTATATATATTGCAATGTTATATACATATATACACACATATATATATATACACATATATATATATATATCAGGTGTAGTAAAAAGAAATCCATTATTTTTGCATGAAATTGAAGGCTTTAATTACCATAGTTAGAATGATCCGATTTAGGTCAAATATGCGCCGTTTTATTCGATAACTTGTTGCCATTTTGAAGGTAATTTCATTATGCTTCTCTCATAGAAGCCCTCGTCCCTATTGGCAATAATTGAGAGAGTCGATTTTCACAAGCCTCTCTTGAAGCGAATTTTTCACCAGCAAAATTGTTCGCCATGGACGGGAACAGATGGTAATCACTTGGTGCCAGGTCCGGACTATAAGGTGGATGCATAAGAACCTCCCAACCAAGCTCCCGGAGCTTCTGGCGAGTCACTATCGATGTGTGTGGCCTGGCGTTGTCCTGATGGAACACAATTCCTCTCCTATTGGCCAAAGCTGGCCGCTTCTGGGTAATTGCTTCCTTCAGACGGTCCAATTGTTGACAGTACAGTTCCGAGTTAAGAGTTTTGCCGTAGGGGAGCAGCTCATAGTAGATAATTCTCTGCCAATCCCACCAAACACACAGCAAATCCTGGCTTGGCCACCGTTTCCGCCGGCTCACCACGATTCGACCACGACCGTTTTCGCTTGACGTTGTCGTAAGTGATCCACTTTTCATCACCAGTGACCAACCGCTTCAGAAATGGGTCGATTTTGTTGCGATTCAGCAGCGATTCGCAGACGGAAATTCGGTCCATAAGGTTTTTTTGTATTAACTCGTGTGGCACCCATACATCGAGCTTCTTTTTGTATCCAGCCTTATTCAAATGGTTCCAAACGGTTTTTTGTGCAATCTTTAGCTCTTGGGCAATCGAAACAGTGCTTACATGACGGTCGGACTCGACAATGTCCATGATTTTATCGATATTTTCGACAATTGGCCTTCCAATGAGTGGTGCATCTTTGACATCGAAATTACCGGAACGGAATCGACGAAACCAAAATTGCGCGCGATTGGCTGTTACAGTATCAGGACCATAAACACTATTCATATTATCAGCCGCCTGGCTTGCGTTTTCGCTTTTATCGAAGAAAAACTGTAAAATATAGCGTATTTTCTCTTTGCTAGTGTCCATCTTTGACACGCGCTCAAACAAAACTGAGTCAACTAATCACAAAACTGTCACAAAAGTTTTTTTAGTACGAAATCTCATATTTCTAACGCCATCTAGTGGAACTCGATCGGACTTATACAACGCGAGATACAGATAACTAAAGCCATCTATTGGAAAAATAATGGATTTCTTTTTACTACACCTAATATATCACAGTCTTTTATTCATATCCTATACAGCAGAAATATTCAAAATATATCACAAGAATATTCTGAAGATATTGTGATATTCTTAGAATATTCCTGTAATGTATTTCGAGCATTTCTGCTGTGTGGGATATATGTCACATATATATAAAACACTGCAATATATATATGTAAAATGTATTTTTGTATTAAGAGTGAAAAAGCTTTATTTCTTTTATTAAGATGTTGAAATATATAACATTCTGTGACACTAGCGACTGTCGCCATCTTGGTCTCTCGTATCCGTTACAATAGACATTTCTTTCCCCTCACCTTTCATGGACCACCCCCGCAGCTCTATGCTCCGTCCATATATTCCTACGTCCACGGTTTTCTTCATTTCCCTCCTCAGGACAGAAATGAAGAACTCTGATTTGTTGATTCTCTTATGCGTTGTGTATTATGCGTTATGCAGAAGTCTGTGCTCTGGCCCTTATACTCTTCATGCACTGACCATGCGCTTTGAGTAACGGAACAGTTTCTATGCTGCTCATGCATAATATGGCGGTTCAAATAAATATGTCTAAAATGATGTTGTTTCACAATGGCCGAAAATGGGTTTGCATCCGACAATAACGTCGAAGAATCTGTTGTTACAGAAGCTATTAATTTAGACATCGAGTAGGTACTCATATTATGTTAGTGGTTATCTGTGCGATAATTTTTACGCCATAAAACTATAATTACAATCTTATATGAATCACCAAATATGAATCAGGTAATTACTATTATTTGCATTCTTATCTTGTGTCAGCCATTAATTGTTACAGTTCTCGTTATTCTTATCTTGTGTCAGCCATTAATTGTTACAGTTCTCGTTATTTTATTGTAATATCAGTATGATTCATTAAGGTTATTTTAGCTTCAGCACAGTAGTCACGTAATTATCATTCTTTCTAGTTAGATAATACAGAATATGCTATACTAATCGTGGAGGAATTGCCCACCTTAGTTCTAATTCCCCACCCAGGTACACCCAAACACCCAAAGACCGTTCAGATTCCTTCCGAGTGCTCCTAGCAAGCTCCTAGGGGATACGTTCAGATTGTTCCTTCATCCACTCGTGTGAGTGGAAAAGCCACACGGGTCCAAGAGCCGGGTGGATTAGGTGCTGATGACGTAGCAAGAAAGCGCGCGAAAAGAAGTAGCCGTCGGATGTCTATCTTATAATATCAATACATAATCTGTTCTTTGTAACTGCACTCTTTGTATTAACGTGCACTAATTCTTTTCTCTTTGCACTTTAAGTCCTAAGACCTGCTTTTCTATAAGTGGAAAAAACGTATAAGTAACAAAATGTCGAATTGTGAACGAATATTGCATATCAAATGACATGAACTTATGTTAGCGGACAAGAACGAACTGCCTTATGGATTTGCTGATTCGCGATAAAATCTGTAAGTATTTGTGATTCGAAGATGTTATCTAACAATATAGTGCATTAAAATTTGCAAAAACAATTCAAAACTTTTGATATTTTTGTATATCTATTGTAACAGATAAAACTGGATATAAATCTCTCTCATTAAAAATAATTATGGAAAGTTTATAAATTCTTAATTCACAAAAAATTAGGAATTTATAAACTTTCTGTAATGAGTAATGAAGTAATGAATTTCTTAGGGTTCGGTTTTACCTGTTATAGTAAGTATGCATAACATTTTTAAACTTGCGAGTTTTAATATTATATTATATATTGTAATGTGTATTGTAATGTGTATTACATTTTTAATAAAAATATTTTCCTTGCCAACATAATTTCTTTTTAATATAATGCTAATGTAAATTTGTAAATTATGTTAATAACATATATGTTTGTGAACTAATGAGTGTGATTTATTATTATAAATTATTATAAATGCTAATGAACTTCTGATGATTCCTGATACCTTGGAAACAAGGCAATTTTTTAATGTCAGAGAGACCAATATCTATTCAGGTATATATATCTAAATAAATAGATCATTAGTTTTTTTATTACCTTTTCCTTTAATTGATACAATCGTTCTATTACAGAAAGTTTAGATACTGAAAGTGATTCTGTACTTTCACTGGATACTGAAAAAAATGCTGAAGCAAACGTAAGAAACAATAAAGTATGGCAAATGATTGCGGATGATTTGAGAAAAACAAATCTTTTGTGGAATTTCACTGGCACTCAGTGCGAGAATAAATTTAAGGATGTTAGGATTTAGGAAAGCATATACTAAAGTGAAAGACCACAATAATGAATGTTACGTCCTAGAGGAGGAACGCAACCCTTTCGTTCGCGAGTAAGGCGAACCTCATTCGTACACGCGTGTCAGTGAACGGGTCAGGGACCCGACGGGTCCCTTTACTCGGGCACCGACGTACGACGAGTGGTCCGTTTTTCGGTCAGGGACGCGAATCCCTTTACCGGGGATAGGACCATGAGTTGACTGTTGGAAGGGTATATGTGATTTTGAAATCAATTGGAAAAAGAATGAAATATAAACAGATTTATTAAAATAACAAAATGAATTACGGCGCGGTTCAATACAGTTGAGGAATGACTGTGTATGTGTATGTGTGTATGTATGAGAAGTGAAAGAAGGAGGAAATAATAAAAAAAAGGTAGGAATATGAGTAAAGAATTAGTCGGGTGAGGGGGAGCGTGAGTGGTCGGGTGAATTTAAGGGAGTGGATAGTTCGGAAAACGTGGTGGAGGGTTATCCCTATGTTGTTATAATGACCCACTAAAACGGATTTCAATAATATGGGGAATTAATAAGATGGTGGTAGAAAAGGTAGAAGCAAAAAAAAACAGAACTTACTGCTGACTCCTGTTATCCTGAAGGTGAGCAAAAATAAAATTGATGTTTGGTAGCTCCTGCTCGATAGGTCACGTTGTGCTCGTCCACTCCCTTCCAATTGTCCAATTATGGCACAATAGCAGTGATTCAAACTTTTTATTTTTTTTGGGTCCCAAAAATAAAAAAATAAGACAGAGGACGTAAAAGAATATGTAGTACCGAAACAAAACCGAAGACGAATTTGAGTCTAAGGACGTGTTTTTACAAGTCTGATTTTTGAAACTAGAATCTATGTGAATCTGTTCTTTCTGTCTCTCAGAATAGAAGTAACGGTAGAAGTTGAAGTAGAAGTGGCCGCGGAGGCGGATTACCGCGGTTTTTATAGTAATAATCGGAGGCAGAAGCTATCAGGGTGGGTAGAGAGATGGCCTTTGAGGAAGGGGTGGATTGGTCTTAGTGGGAAAAAGTCTCAGCCATTAGCAAAGTTAAAAGACATCGTGGGAGGAGACAGTTAGTTTTTGGAGATATGAATATGGAAGGGCTAAAGGGTGGAGCGTGAGTGTCTCATAGTTTTAGGTGGATATATGATTGGCTGAATGAGTTAGGCGCGACAAGCGTAGAGGTGGTGGGTTCTTGAGATAGAGAAATGTATACAAGTGGACGGCTGGAAAAATCAAAATGCCGTAAATCAAAGGCTGGGATCAGATTTTACGACTATCAGTGAAGTAGGCTTTGTTGGTTGACTGATTGGGCACATATGGTTTTGGATTGGGAAGATGTGAGTTTCAAGTTTTAGAGCAGGGATGCTCTGAGTTGCTTTGTTTCACTGAAGGTTTATTAGCGCGGAGTTTCAAGTTTTTATAGCTGGGACGACGGACACACTTGGCGAACACTACCCAGGTATAGGTTTTTACAACAGGGCATTGTTTCCTGTTATGGAATTTTCCCGAATCGCTTTTCATTTGGCGCGACGGCTGTTCGCCAGATGGGTCTGTTTCCTAATTTATATTTATATATGTATATATTCCTATTATAGTTATATTAGGAGAATATAAATCTGCGAGAGGAAAGAATTTTTACTAATTAAATCTACAGGACGTAACAGAAAGTGGAGCAGAACTTAAAACATGTAAGTTTTATGATAACATGGAGGTTGCTTTAGGAGACAAACCAATAGTGAAACCAATTTCAATATCATCGTCACTGAAGAAAAGGGTATATCCAAATTGTCATGCCCCGAGTGAGCCTGACGAACTACCCATAATTAATATACATTAATTATATGGGCGAAAGTGCCATGCGACGCACTTCCGCCTGCGCCGCACGTGTTGCAAGCTAAGCATCACGCCACACAGCGGAAGTCCAAAAAAGGCAATAGGCAAAGAATGCACGGTCTGCATGGACGAAGGTCGCAAATGGCTTGATGTCCGCAAAATTTGCAAGATTCCTTCGGCGACGAGTCTAAAAAATCGACTGCCGTCACCGAAGAAAGATAGAGCCATAGAGACATAGAGAATCACGCTAGGCTGCGCGAAGCCAAGGACCATATTCCACTCTTCGACGGATCGAACGAGCGAAAATTGATGAAATTCCTAACTGCATGTAATTACGCATTTGAAATAATACACCCCGCAGATAAATCTGCATTAGTAAGAGCAATAATGTGCACGAAATTAAAAGGAATCGCGTTAATCGAGATAAAGAATCGAAATCCACGCAACTACGCATCGTTAAAAAACACATTAGAAGCGTGTTACGCGAGGAAAAAATTCAGTACACGGTTACATCGCGAATTTAACTACGCAGGACAGCAACCGGGGAAAGAAGCACGTGTCTTCGGTAAACGAATAGAAAACTTGGCGGCTGAACTATTCACGGCGACCACCGAAGGCAACGAGTATTCTGAGCACGAAAAGAGCGCTATACATCGATACATTAAACAGCAAGCACTCGTGAACTATCAATTAGGGTTGAACGAGAAATTACAAACGATAGTACGCTCTCGCGCCCCTGTGACGTTAACAGACGCGATAACGGAAGCCGTATAAGAGGAACGGATGAAAGGCGTAGGCAGTAGCAATAGCCACCACGCAACCACGCGATACCAATGAAACGCGACAAATATGCCCGCGCGAGAACTACCAGCATTAAAATGCCTAAAGTGCGGAAAACTGGGGTACACCGGACGAGAGTGCCGTAACAGCCGATACGGAACTCGATTTTCATTGCCTAAACCTGAGGGAATCGCGCGCGTGAACAATATCATTAAACATTGTACGTTCTGCGACAAGTCAGGACATAATCGCGAGGAATGCAGAAATCTCCACGGGAAGACGATGCCCGTACACGTCGCAGACACATCTAAAACGCGAAATCCGAACGGTGCAGTTCCGAGGAGAAAAATACACTTCCGCGAAGTACGAAAAGCGACGGAGATAGTGATCATGATGAAGAGCGCAGACGACGCAAACCTGCCCGCGCGTATCTCATCAATCAATTACAACCTCGTAATAATAATAAAAAAAGAACGGGATTAGAACTTATCTATCTAACCGTGAAACAATTTAAAAGAGAGAAAACACCTTCTGCTGGACAACGGATCCGCTATAAGTTTTATTAAACTACGAAATCTCAAGGGTGAAACCCTAATCGACGAAGAACAAATAGAGTTAACCGGGATAACCGGACATACAATATATACCCTCGGGAGATTCCACGCAACGGTCTAAATAGGAAAAGCAGCCATCAAGCACATTATTTATGTCATGCGCAACGACTTCCCTATCGACTACGAGGGAATACTAGGAATTGATTTCCTACAAGTAACGGAGGTCACCTGCGACTATAAGGAAAGGCAGCTAACGATAATGGGTACACACCTGAAATTGCATCCCTATTCGGTCCTCCGACTAAAACCACGTAGCGCGACCATAGTCCCCGCGACGATAGATAAGAATAAAACCGGGTTGGTATATTCCAAGGAAATCCGCCCAGGAATATTCATAGGCAACTGTTTAGTAAAACCTACGAACACTTGCCACATCAGCATATTAAATACTACCGAGGAAGAAATCGAAATGGGCATACCACATGTAATACTAGAAGCCCCAGATAACGCCGTGGAAGTGTACGCGACGCGAACAAGTCATCGCAACGCGATACCTGAATCACGCGCCGACCGCGTAAAAAAGTTATTACGCGTAGGACATTTAAATAGCGACGAGCGAAAAGCAATCGAACGAATTTGCGCTGACTACAACGATGTATTTCAGTTAGAAGGCGATTCATTAACTCATACGGACGCCGTGCGACACGAGATAAACGTGTAATCCGCGCCCGTGAACATAAAACCATACCGCCTGCCGGCGAAGCACAATCACGAAGTCAATTCACAAATAAATGAAATGCTGCAACATCAAATAATTCGTCCGAGCCGCAGTCAGTGAAACGCCCTACTCCTAGTGGTGCCCAAAAAACCTGACACATCCGGAAAATCAAAACTTCGAGTAGTCATCGACTTCAGGAAGTTGAATGATTTAACCATAGGTGACTCATTTCCACTACCCAATATCACAGGACCAATATACTGGACCAATTAGAAAATGCGAAATATTTTACAACATTAGTTCTCGCCTCGGGATACCATTAAATCGAGATGGCAGAACGCGACAAAAGAAAGACTGCGTTCTCAACCCCGTACGGACACTTTGAATTTAATCGGATGCCATTCGGACTTAAAAACACGCCATCGACGTTCCAAAGACTCATAAACATGATATTGACGGGACTCCAAGAAATCGAGTGCCTTCACGATATATTAGGTTGTTGCAGATGAAATGGCAGTTTTTCAAAATTCAAATTTCCCGGCCGAGTAGTTCAGCTCTTTTCATGCAGCTGTCGTTGCATGTATGATATTTGAAAAGTATATGCCCCACACGTAAATTCGCACGCATAACCTTACTTTTATCACATTGTTTATATCGTTGAAGATCGCTGTCTCTTCGACATGGAAAGTAAGAAAATGCGGATAATATTCTTGTACGAATACAAACTTGGTCATAGTGTGGCCGAGGCAACGCGAAACATAAACACTGCTTTTGGGGAAGGTTCTGTAAGTGATTGAACCATTAGATGTTGGTTTGAAAAGTTCCGGTCTGGTGATACAAATTTCGACAATTTGCCTCGCGGCAATGCACCATCAGTGATTGATGACAATGTTTTGAAAGACATGGTTGAAGTAGACTCGCGTTTATCAGTTCGAGATATTGCACACAGCATCAACATTCACTATTCCACTGTTTCCCGACACCTAAAGGCCATGGGGAAAGTGAAAAAGCTCGACAAATGGGTACCACATGAACTGACTGAGAGAGACAAGCTTCGCCGTATGGAAATCAGCTCATCTTTGCTTTCTCGACACAATAATGAAGGAATATTGAATCGAATAGTAACGTGTGATGAAAAGTGGGTTCTTTATGACAATCGTCGACGTTCTGCCCAGTGGTTAGATGCTGATCAAGCTCCGAAACACATGCCGAACCGAGCCTTCATCCACGTAAAGTTATGGTATCTGTATGATGGTCTGCCAAAGGTATTGTGCATTTTTCGTTTTTGAAAAAGGGTCAAACTATAAATGCTGACAAATATTGCCAAGAAATTGACATTGTGATGGAAAAACTGCGTATTGAACAGCCGGCGTTATTAAATAGACGCGATATGTTATTGCTCCATAATAATGCTAGACCGCATATTGCAAAAAAAACTGTAAAAACATTAACAGAATACAAATGCGAAGTTCTCCCCCACCTTCCCTATTCTCCTGACCTTTCTCCAACTGATTACCATTTGTTTAAGCATCTGGATAACTTTTTAAGTGAAAAGGTATTCCAAACAGAAAGCGACGTGAAAAATGCGTTCAACGAATTTCTTGCATCTCGCTCTTCTAATTTCTACGTGAAAGACATTGATGTGCTTGTATCACGTTGGGGGAAGTGTATTGAGGTGGAGAGAGACTATTTCGATTGACGAGATGTACATAAAGTGTGTCGAATAAAAATTTAAATTAAAAATTAAAAAATGGCCATTTCATCTGCAACAACCTAATAGTACTGTATGCCGCGAGTCTAGAGGAATATAACAAGCGACTCAAACACGTATTGAGCCGTCTGCGCGAAAATCGATTAAAATTGTAGCTAGATAAATGCGAATTCTTACGCAAGGAAGTGATATATTTAGGCTACATAATTTCAGAAAAGAGAATCCTACCGGACCCTATGAAGCTAGAAGCCGTCATAAGTTTCCCTACTCCGAAGAAAGTAAGGGATATACAATCCTTCATCGGATTGGCAGGATACTATCGAAGATTTATAGAAGATTTCTCATGAATTGCCAAGCCTCTAACTAAGCTAACAAAGAAACAGGAGCCGTTTTTATGGACTCAAGAACAGCAAAACGCATTCGATACATTAAAAACTAAATTAACTACCGCACCGGTCCTAACATTTCCCGATTTTGCGAAAGAATTTATCATTACTACCGACGCGTCAGATTACGCCATCGGAGCTATATTATCGCAGGGAGAGATAGGTCAAGATCAGCCGGTACCCTATGCTAGCAGAATTTTATCGTACGCCGAGCAAAACTATAATACGATGGAAAAAGAATTGCTCGCAATCGTATGGGCAGTTAAACATTTTCGACCATACGTATATGGGATAAAATTTAAAACTGTCACCGACCATAAACCATTAGTATGGCTATTTAATGTAACCGACCCAGGATTTCGCCTGATAAGATGGCGATTAAAATTAGAAGAATACGACTATGAGATAATTCATAAAACAGGTAAGGCGAATACAAACGCCGACACACTAAGCAGAATAACAAGTGAGCCAATCTACACCGCAGACGTGGACAAGATTGAAGAAAACACCGAGAATCATCGAGATTACTCTAAGGTAGAAAAATACTATACGAATATCATGATGCACCTTTAGGAGGGCATCAAGGAATCGATAGAACGCTAAAACGAATACGACTAGCGCATAATTGGCCGGGAATAATTGGCCCGCGATATAAAAAATTACATAAGTAAGTGCGAACATTGTCAAAAGAATAAATTGACACAACAAACAAAATGACCTCTAGTACTGACTGACACACCTGATCAGCCATTCGAAAAATGTGCGTTAAATATAGTAGGACCTCTAACGACAATCAACAACGGGAATAAATACCTACTAACGTTTCAGGATAACCTGACGAAATTTAGTAAAGCAATGGCAATACTAAATCAAGAAGCACCTACTATCGCGAAAGAATTCGTGACAAAAATAGTGTTAGAGTACGGAATACCTACAAAGATCCTCACCGATCAAGGTACGAATTTTTTGAGCAGCATGTTCAAAAATACATGCAAACTCCTAGGGATAGAGAAGATACAAACGATGGCATATCACCCGCAAAACAATGGCGCGCTCGAACGATCGCATCGAACGTTAGCCGAATACTTATGACATTATACAGGGTCATCGAAAAGTATCGGACCCCCCTAATATCTTCAGTTAGAATGCATTTTGGAGAAAATGTCCAATAGCAAAATTGTATGGTTTCAAGCGGGGAGTAAGATGATCACCTTGACTTTGACCTTGACCATGTCCTTCAAGGTTATTTCAAAGTCAACCTTATTTTTTTAAATAGAACCCCCAACATTTTATTGCACATTCTTATAGCTTATCTCGAGAGCTTTCTAAAACACTATAATAAAATATTTTTTCATTAAGTACTTTTTGAGTTATTAAGGTTTGAAGTTAACAATTTTTTGATACAAAATGTAAAATATTTTGTAAAATATTATTTAGTTTTCATAACCTTAATACTTTTGTGCGCGAAATAATGGGACCAATTAATTGGTTTAAAGAAAATACATTAATCGAAAAGTATCGGCTCCCCCTAATATTTTCAGTAAAAATGCATTTTGGAAAAATGTCCAATAGCAAAGTTGTACGGCTTCAAACGGTTATGCTAGTAGGCTATGGCGGAAAACTGCCCGAAGGTGATCGCGAGAAGCTGCTCGAATGCATGATGCCCGAAGGCGTTAGCGGAAATCTGCCCGAAAGCGTTGGCGGGGCCGATCTTTATTGTCTCACTCTCGCAGGCACCAATAGTAATACAAGCTCTTGAGCAAACAATGCGGATCACTGATTTGAATCTTTGATTCAGTGCTGTCTTCTTCTTAGCGAGCAGCAGTCGCCTCGTGGATGAAAACGAACAGCCCCAAAAATTGTTTCTGTAACAAAAGAAGTCATTGCGTTCAATTGATTGTCCCAAACATTGCATTTAATTGATTGTCCCAAACATCTTCATTTTGTTTCCAATAGTCCAGAATTTTTTCGTAAATATTATTAATTGATCTATTAGATTTTCAGTTGCTCAACGAGCTTTTTGCTAGTGCTGGTTGAAATAAACAAATCGATAGTTGGACCAACACTTAATATTAATTAGTATTTTTCTCTACTTAATTATTAAGATCAATTTCCTATTACTTACCTGATTAATTCTTCTTTGCTCTAATTAAGAATGGAGGAGCTTTCTGAAAGAGATCGAATAACACTGTTAATGATGCGAGGATGGGGAGATCAACAAAGAGGGTATAAAACAGTAACGCGATTATTTAATGAAAATTTTTTCGGAATGAAAATAATAGGATCTCCAAAAGTACTGTAATCCGTATTATTCAACGTTTCGAGGACATTGGTAGCGTTAAAAGCCGCCTAAGATCTGGTAGACGTAAAACAGCTACAAATAATGATAAGGCATTAGATATTTTACAGTCTTTCGTTGAAAGTCCCCACATTTCCATCAATCGCGTTGCACAAGAACACGAAATCGGTCATGCATTTGTCAGTAAAATTCTGAAATTGAATAAATGGCATCCATACAAACTCCATTTGGTCCAAGCGTTGTCCGAAGACGATTTTGATAGACGCATCGTATTTTGTGATCTTATGATGGAGATGATTGTCGACGATCCTCTATTACTTAATAATATTGTTTTCTCTGATGAGGCAACATTTGAACTGACTGGAAATGTAAATAGACACAATTGTAAATACTGGAGTGACGTTAACCCTGACCGAAAAGAGACAATCATACCCAATATCCACAAAAAGTTAACGTATGGGCTGGTATCTTAATGGTAGACCAGTTGGCCCTTTCTTCATTGAAGGCAATTTGACAGCACAAGTATACACAGTCATGCTTCGCGAACAAATTGTTCTAGCTATTCGAGACATAGCAGGTGGAAATATGGATGAAATTTATTTCCAACAGGATAGAGCTCCACCTCATTATGGTGTCATTGTCCGTCAATATTTGAATGAGGTCTTTCAGGACAGGTGGATAGGGCGAAGGGGTCATATTGAGTGGCCACCTCGGTCTCCGGACTTGACCTCACTTGACTTTTTTTTGTGGGGTTACTTGGAAAGTAAAGTTTATGCCACCAAGCCTCAAGATTTAGATAATTTAAGAGGGAGAATAACTCGAGAGATAGAACTAATACCGCCGGAAATGTTCCGGAATGCGGTTTCAGCTGTTTATAACAGATTGGCACATTGCCAGGCTGTTGAAGGGCAACAATTTGAACATTTGTTGTGAATTGTTTGGTACAATTGAATATTTTGCCCAAGCTGACCAATTGGAATGAAATTCGCCTTAACTGGTTGGAATCACACACCACTCTTGCCTTAACTGGCCGGAATCACACACCACTCTTGCCTTAACTGGTCGAAATCACACACCACAAATTGTTAACTTCAAACCTTTATAACTCAAAAAGTACTTAATGAAAAAATGTTTTATTATAGTGTTTTTGAAAGCTCTCGAGATAAGTTATAAGAATGTACAATAAAATGTTGGGAGTTCTATTTAAAAAAATAAGGTTGACTTTGAAATGACCTTGAAGGACATGGTCAAGGTCAAAGTCAAGGTCATCATCTTACTCCCCGCTTGAAACCATATAACTTTGCTATTGGACATTTTTTCCAAAATGCATTCTAACTGAAGATATTAGGGGGGTCCGATACTTTTCGATGACCCTGTATAAACGCGGATCAAACAAATTGGGACGAATGGGTTCCCTACGCGATGTTTACATATAACACGACGCCACACACAAGTATGGGATTCACCCTCTACGAATTAGTCTACAGACACCGCGCGAAGGTACCGTCTACGCTCTTATCACCGCCTAAACCTATTTACACTATTAACGATTACGCGCAAGAAATAAAAGAACGCCTAAGAGCAACAAATAAAATTGCCAAGGAAAACCTCAAAGAGGAAAAAGAAAAAGTAAAAAGATATTACGATAAAAAAACAAAACCAAATGAATTCCATGTGGGGGACAAAGTGCTACTCCATGACGAAACAGTGCGACGGGGACGCTCCAAAAAGTTAGACGCGATGTGGCTCGGACCATACGAGGTCTTAGCAAAAAATTCCGACGTCAACTATACAATTAAGAAAGGACGATTTATCCTACGGACACACGCGAATAGACTTAAATTATTTATCGAAAATTAAATAAACTCACCAATCTAAGGATCGCGACGGCGAACCTGGTGGAGTGCATGGTAAAAAAATAGAGAAGTGTCGAGGCCACCTTAACACTTCCAGCCTGGGAGTAAAGAGCCGAACCTCCAGATCGGGGGCTCAAAAAACTAACCCGCCGATGTCCGGACCAAGCACCGACTTCGACGATAATGCCTACCAAACCCTATATACGTACACAATACTTTTCATATATACACCCAAGAAGAAAATATAACTTACATGAAAATAAAAAAGATATATGTGAACACACATACTTGTACACGTACTTGTCGACTCGTAACACAGACTGAAGTCACGGTCCATATAAAAACTGCGAAGAAGAAATTTATGCAGAGCACACTCAACAAAAAGCGTTCATTACAGATTTCTCACACTCGGAATACAAGCTACCTGGGGGCAGGAAGATAAACCATATACAATAAGAGAGTACACACACGCACCCGGTATACTTTGACAAGATAAGACAAGATAAGACACCTACATCAGGTAGCATCCACATGGAAGACGGTGATCAAATTTGACACCAAAACGATAGACCAAAGATGTGAAGAAGTAATCGGATACGTAGACATAGTAAAAAAACGTTGTGAAAGCCATGATATAGGTCAGCCTACACGCAACATGTGCAGCAATCTAAGAGAACTAGCTGAAAAACAGGTATAAAGCATAAAAAACAACTCGCACTTAATAAACCAGGTATACCTAGGAAAATCGAATAAACAACGAGGATTAATTAATGGCAAAGGATCCATAGCTAAAAGTTTATTCGGAATAATGGACGCGGAAGACGAAAAAATAATAAAGGAACAATTAAACCTTTTAAGTAATAACCAAGGGATACTAGAACACGCTCTTGCGAATCAGCTTAGCATTTTAAATAAAACGATAGGGCACCTTAAGAAAACAGAAAACGCCGTAGAATATAACACGAAACTAATATGGAACAGCATTACGCAAATACAAGAAAAAGAAAGAAAATATAATAGGGACGTAATAGACGAACATTTCACGGTAATTGACGCAATACTAAACGATATAATGCGTGATCAAAACGATATAATTACTTACTTAAATGCTATAAGTAACGGAATAATACCGCTCCAGATAACGCCCATCGAAGAAATATTAAAACAACTTCGAATTACCGCGTCACATCTACCACAAGATGTACACCTGCCAGTAGTTCCAGAATTAGCAAATTGGCTGCAAATTAGTAAATATTTAACAATCAACGCATATCACGACACCGAAAGTATTTTTACCATTCTGACATTACCATTGATAACATATCCAACGTACGATATTATAAACATCATCCCCGTATCGACTCATATCCAAGAAGACATATTCATGGTAACAACGATTTCGCACACGAAAATAGCAGTTAACGTAAAAAATCACACTTACCTAGTGTTAGATAAAAACGAGCTAAACTCGTGTATAAGATTAAACAATCACTACACTTGTATACAAAATAAACCTACTTATCGCATAGACACGGAAACACCGTGTGAAATACAAATGTTCGCTGCACCTCAAACGACAACATCGTGTCCAATTAAATACTTACGTGCAACACATCCTATCATAATAGCTTTGGAAAATACCAATGCGTGGTTAGTCGCAACACACAAAGAACAAACAATAGAGGCACGTTGTAAAAATCGAACGGATTACGTGACTAAAATCTCAAAAATAAGTCTAATTCAGACACACGTACCGTGTACGTTTACAATAAGTAGCGTCACCATACAAACACAAGAGCGCATTGAGGCACGAGTAATTCAAATCTACGCGCCGAATTTTAATTTAACCCTTCCCGCAGTCAACGAGACTAGGACAATAAATAATAATAAAATATCCCACCTAAAAAATATAAAAGTAATAAAACAACCTGAAGAATTGACAAAGTTAAGAAACGAATTATCAGAAGTACAAGACAATATAAATCAATATTACAATCCGCAAAATACACACATGATATATATATATATACAGCAGTACCAAGCGCATTTGTGATTATAATTACTATTATTATCAATATTAGCAATTGTAATGAGAAAGTGTAAAAATAAAAAAGCACTGAATAAAATAAAAATACCAGCGCACCCCGAACCCCACTTACTATCGACATCTAAAATTTGTCAAGAAATCGCAAATGCAAGTAGAAAATAATAACAAATATATTGTACAAAGGTACTCTAACAAAATATTTACATTAGCGGGTTAAACTAGAAAAAAAAACGATTATATTATAATTATACACGGGATACGAAGGCGGTCCGATAAGTACTTAGTCTCACCGCCCGATGGTGCCACTATCGCAAGAGAAATTTACTATCGTGTAGTACATTCTCGTAGACGGCTACTGTCGAAATTTCAGCCGAATCGGACTCGTAGTTTTGTTTTGACCGCGTGTGGAAGCGGGCGTGTCCGCGGATTTTAGAAAAATGGAAAAAGAGCAATATCGGTCGGTGATTCGATTCTTGTTTTTGGAAGGGAAATCGCGCAGCGAAATCAAAGAGCGCTTGGATGCTGTGTACGGTGACTCTTCTCCTTCGATGGCGACCGTCAAAAATTGGTTTAACGAGTTTCAACGTGGTCGCACGTCGGTTTTTGATGAGCCACGGCCAGATGCCCCGAAAACGGCTACCACGGAGGATAACATGACAAAAATCCACGATCTCGTATTGGCAGACCGCCGATTGAAGGTGCGCGAGATAGCTGAGACAGTAGGCATCTCAAAAGACCGCGTGGGTCATATCCTGCATGAAATTTTGGACATGAGAAAGCTGTCGGCGCGATGGGTGCCGCGTTTGCTCACTCCGGACAACAAGCGCAACCGTGAGACCACTTCAGAGCAGTGTTTGACGCTGTTTAAGCGCAATCTGAAGGAGTTTCTGCGTCGTTTCGTGACCGTCGACGAAACATGGATCCACTGGTACACACCAGAGACCAAGGAACAGTCGAAACAGTGGACTTCACCCGGCGAACGTGCTCCGAAGAAGGCGAAGACTGTCCTATCGGCCGGAAAGGTGATGGCCACCGTTTTCTGGGATTCACAAGGTGTGATCTACATCGACTACCTGGAGAAGGGCAAAACGATCACAGGGCTGTACTATGCCGAATTATTGGGCCGATTCGACGCCGAATTACAGAAAAAACGGCCCCATTTGGCGAAGAAAAAAGTGCTCTTCCACCATGATAACGCACCGGCTCACACCTCCGCCCTCGCCACGGTCAAATTGGTCGAATTGGGCTACGAACTGCTGCCCCATCCACCGTATTCTCCAGATTTGGCCCCGTGCGACTTCTTTTTGTTTCCAAACTTGAAAAAGTCACTCGCCGGGCAGAAATTTGAGTCGAATGAGGAGGTCATCGTCGCCACGGAGGCCTACTTTACAGACCTCGAGAAAACGTATTTTTTAGACGGGTTAAAGAAGTTGGAGCATCGCTGGGTCAAGTGTATCGAGCTAAAAGGAGACTATGTTGAGAAATAAATCGCCACTTTTCCAAAATTTTCGTTTTTCTTTTATAGGCTAAGTACTTATCGGACCACCCTCGTAAGCACATTATAATAGCGTTCGATAGAGAAAACGCCGTTCTAGGAGAACGCCGTTTTCTTTCCCCAAGGAAGGGAGGATGTCATGTCCCGAGTGAGCCTGACGAACTACTCATAATTAATATACATTAATTATATGGGCGAAAGCCCATATGCCATGCGAAGCACTTCCGCCTGCGCCACACGTGTTGCAAGTTAAGCATCACGCCACACAGCGGAAATCCAAAAAAGACAATAGGCAAAGAATGCACGGTCTGCATGGACGAAGATCGCAAGTGGCGTAATGTTTCCGCAAAATTTGCAAGATTCTTTCGGCGACGAGTCTATAAATCGACTGCCGTCACCGAAGGAAGACAAAGCCAGTCCACCGGCCGACCAAACCAGACGTATCTATCTCTAAGACTACATTTGTAGCGCGCTAGCAAGAGGGCCAAGTCAATAAGACTCCTTTCTTAAAATAAAACTACATTTTTATTAAAACCTCCTTCACCACCACTGTCTCGTTAACTGATCCCGCAACAAAATGTAAAGAGAGCAATATCGTCATGTACTTCTGATACTTGTGATGAAAAGGAAAATGTGTCGCTAAATAAACCACAGACAAATAGGAAGAAAAGCAAAGTAGCAAGAGAATTAAAGAAATTGAATGCACAACAAAGTTCAGTGGCACAGGAAAGGGAATAAGCAAAAATGCAGCGGCATAGAGAGAAGATGGAAAAACAAGTTAAGCCATAGCAGTTTATAAGGAACAAATGGAAAAATTATTAGGCGCGCAACTAAGTTCCTGCTGTTTTTCAAGAGATGGCTCCAGTAGTAAGTGCTGGTCGATTGTGACATAACCAAAACGTCATGAACCAAGCTTAGACATATGGTAAACAAACCGCTTTGACAAATTAGTGATTTTGTTTTTGCGTCATATACTTTTGGTTGTGTGAAAATGTCTTATTTTGTGCCAAATAATCGTCATTTGCGGGAAGTATTGCTTTTCTTCTTTCATTCGAAGAAAACGGCGGCTGAAGCGCATCGAGAACTCCAAAAAGTTTACGGAGATGCTGCTCTAAGTGAAACAACGTGCCGTGATTGGTTTCGTCGCTTCAAAGACGGTGATTTCGATGTTGACGACCGTTCGCGTGAAGGAAGGCCAAAAACCTTCGAAGACGCTGAATTGGAGGCATTGCTCGATGAGGATCCGTGCCAAACGCAAAATGAGCTTGCTTCAGCATTAGGAGTTACCCGCCAAGCCATTTCCAAGCGATTGCATGCGTTGGGAATGATTCAAAAACAAGGAACTTGGGTTCCTTATGATTTAAAGCCAAGAGACGTTGAGCGTCGTTTTTTCGCCTGTGAACAACTGCTCCAGCGGCAAAAAAGGAAGGGTTTTCTTCATCGCATCGTTACGGGTGATGAAAAATGGATTCATTACAGCAACCCAAAGAGAACAAAATCATGGGGACTGCCCGGTCATGCTTCTACGTCGTCGGCTCGGCCGAATATTCACGCTGCGAAGGTTTTGCTGTGTATTTGGTGGACCAGGCGGTGTTATTTATTATGAGTTGTTGAAACCGAACGAAACCATCACTGGGGAACGGTATCGAACTCAATTGATACGATTGAGCCGAGCACTGCGCGAAAAGCGGCCACAATACGACCAGAGGCACGAAAAAGTGATTCTACAGCATGACAACGCTCGGCCTCACGTTGCCAAACCCGTTAAAACCTACTTAGAAACGCTCAAATGGGAAGTTCTACCCCACCCGCCATATTCCCCAGATATTGCGCCGTCCGATTATTACTTGTTCCGTTCGATGGCACATGGTCTGGCTAATCAGCAGTTCCGCTCATATGAAGACATCTCAAAATGGCTTGATTCGTGGATAGCCTCAAAAGACGAACACTTCTACCGTGACGGTATTCGAGCTCTGCCAGAAAGATGGGAAAAAGTTGTCGCTAGCGATGGGCAATATTTTGAATGATTCATTTGTAACCATTTTTTCATAATAAAGTTGCATTTTCATCAAAAAAAACAGCGAGAACTTAGTTGCGCACCTAATACTTGAAAAGCTGTAACTATAATATGTATCTCGTTTTTGTTTTTTATTCAGTTCTTTATATTTCTTTAGTTAGATAGAGCAGTTTTGTAAAATATTTATCTTTTAAAGTGTTGCTTAAGATGTGCATTTGCTTATAATGGTGTTTTGTAAATTATTTTTTTTAATGTTGCACATTATGTTTTTTTATAATAGTTAATATACTCAGATAGCCAAACCTGCGCGAGCAGATTTCGAACAAAGCCTACTATCATAGTTTGATGGTAAATAGGCAACAAATTTAACGCAGAATCTGTTATATCAAATTATGCCGCCAATCTGTGGTCAAATATGCGCCAAACCCTGCTGTCGGATATTTGACGGCAGATTTGTAGCAAAAACCGCGCAAGACTTGCAGTAATTTGACGGCAGATTGGCGGCAGAAACCGAGCAAACTCTACGCGCAGTCTCTACGCGTAGTTTGGCAGCAGGACTTGCGCGGTTTCTGCCGACAATCTGCTCGCACGGCCTGTCACACAGGTCCTGTCGACAAAACACAAGCCTAATGAGGACACAAATGGCTATGGTTTTGATGTGGATATCTGATCGAAATTGGCGTCAATCTGCGCGCATTCTGCTAGCATTTTGCTTACTGGGTAAGTTTTCTTTTTTCATATTCTATATGTTCAATATTTTATGTTTCTAATAGTGAGTAAAGTAATCTTTTTTTCTTCAGAAACAATTTGTCACGTCTTTAAGGCCTATAATGCTTTTAGTTTCTTGTTGTCTATCTTTTTCAAGCTTGAGAATTAAGATTTAAGCCAGAAAAAATAAAATAAAGAAACAAGAAGCAGAAAGCACATTTTGTACATCTGGATTAATACATAACGTAACATTATCTTATTACATAATTTCTTAATATTTAGTTCAGTTACAAATATTATAATTTTAGAAACAACATAATACAAATATTATAATTTTAGAAATAAGTGTTTGATACTAAAAATCTTAACTGTAAGACTGAAATGCTTCCGTTTTTCTAGTCAGCAGCTTCTTGTTTCCTAATATAAAAAGTTAAGATTAATAATTAAAAAGTTAAGATTAATAATATAAAAGTTACCCACACAACACATATGTCTAAGACGTCTTAAAGACATCTTATCCTAGACGTCTTTAACCCGTTTCGAACGAAAACGCCACTCTCGGTACACCGCTCTTTGGCGGCTCATAACTAATACTATTTGTGTCTGAAAAATTCGAGAGGTACATATTTTTATAGTTTAAGATGTGCCCTTTCTGATAGTGTCCATAAAATTTCTCCAAAAAATTATTAATTATGGAAAAAATAGTTTAAAACAAAAAAAACATGATTTTTTCGCACTTTTTTTTTTAAATTGAATTTTCAAAGGGTTTCCTGTCTGCAATGACCCTAGAACCCCACTAAACGGTGGAATAAACTTTATGTGGTTTGGAGATCGATTTTACTCCTTAATGTATTCAAAATGGCGCCTAAACTGCAAAATTTTCGTGAAAACATTCATGAATTTTTTATTGAAAAATGATGCATTTTTACGAAAAATTGTCAAGAATAAAAAGTTCTTAAAATCACTCAAAAAATGCACTCGAATTTTTTGAAAATATTTCGAGCAATTTTTTTGATTTTGTAAATAGTCAATTTTTGCAAAATTGAAAAAATTGCTCAAAAAATTCCGAAAAAATTTGGATGCATTCTTTGGCTAATTATAATAACTTTTTATTCTTCACCATTTTTCTCATTAGTGCATTATTTTCAAGAGAAAAAGTCGGACTCCGACGCCTCTCGCGCTCACGTACGCGACGCGCGCTTGTGTGCGTTATCCCTCCATGCTACGGCGTGCTACCAAACGGGCCAAACGTGGGATCACTGGGTTCATCTACTATATACACGGGATCAGTTACGCGATACAAACTTAAAAAATTGTTTCTACTATTTCAAAAAGCTATATTATTTTATAGTCTAAATTAAAATGTCGAAGAACTGAATAGTAAGTTGATCACGTAGAATAAAATGATTCTAATGATTTTCGCCTGCTACAGTTTTGGTATAAGTGATAGATTATAATGCTGCTGGCTAATAAAAGTCGTTTTATTGTCTATTCTATCAAATACTTAAAAGACAGTGTTGTAAGTGAGTTTCTTAATGTTTGGAAATGAAAAGAAAAATTTTTCACTTTAATTATTGTATGTTTATTTTTTTTTCATTTCTTATCATTTGATAAGATGCGATGGATTTACTGCGGAATTTCTTGTTCCTCCCATAAGAGCTCATGTATATAAAAACGAAATTTTGACATTAATTATCTCAAAAACCATCACGCAAATCCTTCTAAAATTTTAACGCAATGTACATTTTGTTTGCGGCGGATTGACGATAGATGTGCGAATATGTCAAACCTTTTTTTTCATGATCTGATACTACTTTGACATTTGGAAGTTTTTTTCTTGAAAATAATGCACTAATGAGAAAAATGGTAAAGAATAAAAAGTTATTATAATTAGCCAAAGAATGCACCCAAATTTTTTCGGAATTTTTTGAGCAATTTTTTCAATTTTGCAAAAATTGACTATTTACAAAATCAAAAAAATTGCTCGAAATATTTTCAAAAAATTCGAGTGCATTTTTGAGTGATTTTAAGAACTTTTTATTCTTGACAATTTTTCGTAAAAATACATCATTTTTCAATAAAAAATTCATGAATGTTTTCACGAAAATTTTGCAGTTTAGGCGCCATTTTGAATACATTAAGGAGTAAAATCGATCTCCAAACCACATATTAAAGTTTAAACGTTTATTCCACCGTTTAGTGGGGTTCTAGGGTCATTGCAGACAGGAAACCCTTTGAAAATTCGATTAAAAAAAAAAAGTGCGAAAAAATCATGTTTTTTTTGTTTTAAACTGTTTTTTTCCATAATTAACAATTTTTTAGAGAAATTTTATGGACACTATCAGAAAGGGCACATCTTAAACTATAAAAATATGTACCTCTCGAATTTTTCAGACACAAATAATATTAGTTATGAGCCGCCAAAGAGCGGTGTACCGAGAGTGGCGTTTTCGTCCGAAACGGGTTAAGACGTTATCAAAAGACGTCTAAAAGACGTCTAATTTCGAATGTCTTTAAGACGTTACCCAAAAGACGTCTGAAAGACGTCTTATTTCAAATGTCTTTAAGACGTTGTTCAAAAAACTTCTTTTAGATGTCTTATGTGACGTCTTTAAGACAATTTGTTTAAGACGTCTTTCAGACTTCTTATTTGAGACGTCTTTAAGACGATTTGTTTAAGACGTCTTTTAGATATCTTATTTGAGACGTCTTTAAGACGATTTGTTTAAGACGTCTTTTAGACTACTTATTTGAGACGTCTTTAAGACGATTTGTTTAAGACGTCTTTCAGACTTCTTATTTGAGACGTCTTTAAGACTTTTAAATTATGATATCATAATGATGTCTTTTTTCAGACGTCTTTTAGACATATGAATTATTACGTCATAATTATGTCTTTTTTAAGATGTCTTAAAGACTTTTAAATTATGATGTCACAAAGACGTCTTTTTTCAGACGTATCATTTATTACATAAAAATGACGTCATTTAAGACATTTTAAAGACTTTTGAATTATGACGTAATCATGACATTTTTTTTTAAAGATGTCCTTCTTAGCAAACAATCTGTGCGCAGACTGATAACTTTGTGTTCACCGAGTCTCTCTTTTTCACTGGTAAATGATTTTGCTTTTTATTTATTTTTTCAAACTGTCCTTAGAAGTATCAGTAAAATTAATTCAATTTAATATTGTTGTATGCTCTTATTCTTGACTGGATCTAAGAGCATAGACCAATCACGGAAAATTTCGATTGAGTAAAAAACGTCGGACACGAAAGAGTGGGGCAAAACGTGCACATTGCTTTCCCGACACCAGTGGTGCGATTCTTTAACTCGTTATTGGAGTTAACGACAGTTTCGTTATCGTTGCGCAGCTTTTCTACAGTATACAAAAGCTGCATAACGATAACGAAAGTGTCGTTAACTCCAATAACGAGTTAAAGAATCGCGCCGCAGCAGCTGGATTCTGTAACTCGTTATTGGAGTTAACGACACTTTCGTTATCATTGCGCAGCTCTTGTATATCGTAGAAAAACTGCGCAACGATAACGAAAGTGTCGTTAACTCCAATAACGAGTTGCGACGCGATTTTCGCTCGCCGTCGGCAAACGGCCGTCGGTCCACGCGTCTCGGCCGTTCACACTCTCACAAAAGTGGTTGGGCGCCAGGTGCAGCGGACTGCACCGATCACCAACACGGAACGGAACACCACCAAAGGGCCGGGACATGCGAGTCCGACGGGACTGGTAGCTCTTCGGTATTTTAAGTCGGTAGACGGGAGGGTTCGATCGGGAATTCGGGAAGTGACCGGGAAAACACAAGAATAGCTACACACACGTGTTTCGCTTATCTCAATTTTTATTATGTCGGGAATCGGAACGGTTCGACCCCTCAATACGGTACACTCCGCTTTGGTCTCGCGAATTCGAGCGTTGCTCTTCGCCGACAACTAACGAGACACGGTACACACGGGACACCGAAACAATAAAGCAGGTGGAAGGTCTTACAGATTCGGGAACCTCCCGGCGGCGTGGTTCTTCGACCTCCTTCTTCTCCTCGCTCCTCCGCAATCTCGCCACCCCCTTCAGCCCCCTGGGCGCGTGGAACTCCACCAAACTCCTGCGGTCCACCAAACTCTTCCTCTCACGCACGGTAATCGGTATCCTTTTTCTCTGGCTCACGACACTTCAGTCTTAGGCGATGATAACTCCGCAGTACTCGGAAGTAGACTCACGAAGTAAGAGATAAGAAGAAGGAGCGAAACGGGAGTTCGCTCCTTTATTATTTTCCAAAAGAAAGTGTCTCGTCGTTCTTCTTTGTTGTGTCGAGCCACCCGTCTCTCCCCGTTCCTCGTTGGATCTCCCAATCCGGGAATCCTTCCGCGGATCTTTGTTTGCTATTCGCGGGACGGGTGCTCGGTTTCACTCTTACGCGTTCTCCTTCTCGCTCGCGCTCCCGCGGTCTCCTCGCCTAGGCCGGCTTTGTTTAGCCGGCGATCATGCTTCGAGCACGGGAGCGATGACAGTTTCGCTGGATATTCCTGCGGGCCTGTGGACACGGGAACAGCAGCGAGAATCTTTTAAGGCGATACGGGAATCGGTAATATAGAGAAGGTGGAGCATTCACCTGAAGTGGCGGTCCGGTCGATGGGTGACGTCTTCTGGTTCCTCCGGTCTCGATGGGCGGCACAGGAGGTCCAGGGGCACAGAGCTCGGGGACGCGGGACCGTCCCACCTGCACGCTCCTATCACTAACATTATCCAATACGGGGGAGGTAAGGCGGCTCCTCCTCCCCCGAAATTCTCCCGCGATATGTTCCCCCCCCCCGCAAACCTCGCCCAAGGACCGAGGGTCGCACTGTGACGGGCGTCTGCCCGGCTGCCACGTCACAGAGTTAAAGAATCGCAGGGGCACTACAAGAGCGCTGAAGAGCAGACAGCAGCGAATGCGAGCAAGCGAGCAAGCGGAAGAGAGTGAGAGAGAGGTGCTTTTTGACTCGTTGTCTAGGGAGGTTGCTCTTCAATTTTTTTTATAACGTAGTATACATACATTAACCTATTTTTCCCAATGTTGCGTATATGCAACACGAAGTTTATATAATTAATTACTGATGTCAGTAATTATTTTTTTTTACGAAGTGTTAGACTAATTGTGAAATAAGTTCTTTTTGACTGCATTTTGTGAAGTTAAACTTCGTGTTGCGTATACGCAACATTGGGAAGAAATGGTGGGTTAAGTATGCAACATCGGTGCACCGTCATCAGTGGGATATACATTAGTGATTGATTAGGATTTTTTTGATTAAACATCAGTGATTGATTAAGAATATATACATACATTAAGTACGCAACATCGGTACATCGTCATCATCAATGGGATGCACATTAGTGATTGATTAGGAAATTTTTTGATTAAACATCAGTGATTGATTAAGAAATAAATATGATTATTAACAAAAATGATTATTAACAAAAACATGCAAGGAAGTATACGAATTTGCGCAGAAAGAACATTCTTGCTAGAATGTATTGAAAATCTCTGCATAGAAAATCTCAAGGACTTCACACCATCGCGAAAAAAGAAAAAAGCATCGGTTGTGGTCTATGCATTGCCGGAAAATACAACTTAAGGACTCGGGTATGTTAAATTTTATACTATCCCCTCATCTTATTTGCCTCTAATTCGTACGTTTCATTTGAATGAATAGGTGCTAATCACGTGCACAATTTTGTATCTTGTGATCATCCCGGCCGTGTGTGTGCCATCAGTGTGATAATTCATGCCCATATATACAAGCATAAAACTTCTCGCAGAAGTTTTATGCTTGTATACATGGGCATGAATTATCACACTGACGGCCGGGATGATCACAAGGTACAAAATTGTGCACGTGATTAGTACCTATTCATTCAAATGAAACGTACGAATTAGAGGCAAATAAGATGAGGGGATAGTATAAAATTTAATTTTATTTAATAAAATGTGATTTTATTTAATATAATATAATATAATATAACATAACATAATATAATATAATATATAATATAATATAATATATATAATATAATATAATATAATATAATATAATTGATTTGGAAATGATCTGCACGATACGTTTGGCAAAGATCCGGATCACATTCCCTGACAGCCAGATAACGAGGACGCTGCTTTGTATTGCATTGCGCCTTGCACCTACACTCAGGAAATCTGTTCTGGCATTCGCTGCTGATAAAACTCCTCGCAGAAATTTTGTGCTTGTATACGTATATTTTTACTTTGATATTTTTATGTTTCGAGATGTCCATAAAAAACTTGAACATATTTCAAAAAGTTCCTTTACCTACATGTGCAAAAAATCTCTATTACTACAATTTTGTAAAATTGGACAGACAAATGAAAATATAAAATTTAATTAGAAATAGAGAGGCATACAAATCAGGCAGTGTTTATTTCCTTTCTAATATTTCAGCTGTATGTATTCGCTTGATGCACCATTTATACGTGTAAAAGTTCATATAATATACCAGGTGTGTCGGTAATTCCTTTCCGGTTTTTTCGCTAAAGAAAACACGTTATTTACAATGGATAGTTAAAATATATTTATTCAAAGTATTGGCCATTTGATTCTATACATTTTGCCCATCTCTCAGGCAATTTATGGATGCCATTCCAAAAGAACTATTTCTCCTTTGAGCTAAACCATTCATCGAGCCATTTTTTAACTTCTTCGAAATCGGCGAAGTACTGCTGTGCAAGCGCGTGCCCCATCGATGCGAAAAGGTGGTAGTCGGATGGAGCCAGGTCTGGTACGGCGGGTGCGGTAGCAGATCCCATTTCAGCGTTTTGATGGTGTCTTGCATGATGGAAGTGCGATGGCACGGAGCGTTGTTGTCCTGCAATATCACTCGTTTGTGTCTCATGTCCCATTTTGACCGTTTTTCGAGCAATGCATGGTTCAAATTGATCAGTTGTTGTCGGTAGCGATGCCCACTGATAGTTTCGCCCGGTTTCAGCAGCTCATAGTACACGATTCCTTTCTGGTCCCACCAAACGCAGAACATTGTCTTCTTTCCGAAGCGATTTGGCCGTGCCATGCCGTCACCTAGCGAAGCATGTTGATGCTTCGCTAGATGAAAGCCACGATTTTTTGCGTTTGGGTTTCTCGAAATATATCCACTTCTCATCGCCAGTAACAATTCGATGCAGGAAACTCTTTCTTTCATGTCGCAAAAGCAAAATTTCGGATGTGGCTCTTCGATTTTCCATCTGTCTCTCAGTCAACTCATGCAGCACCCATTTTCCTTCCTTTTGAATTTTTCCCATGGCACGTAAACGTTTGGAAATACCTTGGCGAGTCATGTTTAATGCCTCCGCAAGTTGATCTTGTGTTTGCGTATCATCTTCATCCAATAACGCTTGTAGATCGGCGTCCTCAATTGTTTTTGGTCTTCCGGAGCGCTCTTTGTCCTTAGTGTCGAAATCGCCTCTTCTGAAGCGTTTAAACCAATCTTCACAGGTAGTTTTCGATGGTGCATGTTCGCCGTAGGCCTCCTCAAGCAAACGACGTGCTTCAGCTGCATTTTTTTCAAATTAGAGCAGAAAAGCAAAACTTCCCGCAAATGCTGTTTATTTGGCACAAAACTCGACATTTTTGTTGTTAGAAAAAATGTTTTTGCGTTGCGATATGTGTTGATATTACGACTGGTTATTGTTAACAGATGTCCAAGCTATAAAAAAACACAACTTCAGACATGTATGTCGACTACATGTATCGTTAGCGCCATTCATGTGTGAAACCCGGAAATTTAGTTGCGCACCTAGTACATATATTAGAGAAACTCCATTTCTCGCTCGATACCGACGAATTTTAATTGTTCCGTGGTCTATATCTGAAAATTATCGCATGATTTTAATTGTTTGCAATTAATAAATTAAACAAAACATTACAGCGACATACCTATAGTCAAAAAATAATTCTTCATCAGGTTGAATCGCTCTCTTAGCAAAAATACCTATTCTATGATCACCGTTCACCATCATTACTTTCACATAACAATTTGGATTTATTGAGTGATTAGCGAACTTTATTTTATTCCCTTTCGGTGTCGCGTCTACAACAAAATCTGAAACCGACCAAAAACTTTTAATTTTTATTATTTTTCAACATTTAATTAACCACTATATCTATCTCTATTTACCATTGTTAAGATTACAAAGGAAACTACACATACATTTATCATATATAATACTTTTCCCCTCCTGTGAGCTTTGTCTTGACTGATAATTTCGCCGCGATATTCCGAGATGAATTCATTCTTCGCTGCTGATCTTTCAAATTGTATAAAGTATATTTCAAATCAAAAATTCTACTTATTGAGATTATACTGATTTTCACTCTAATAAATTAAATTTTTCAATACTTATAAAAACCACGTTGCACGCTGACATTTTTGCAAGATTTAAAATTGATTTGGAAATAATCTGCACCATACGTTTGGCAAAGATTCGGATCACATTCCCTGACAGCCAGATAACAAGGACACTGCTTTGTATTGCATTGCGCCTTGCACCTACATTTAAGAAATCTGTTCTGGCATTCGCTGCTGCACTGATAAAACTTCTCGCAGAAGTTTTATGCTTGTATACATGGACATGAATTATCACACTGACGGCCGGGATGATCACAAGGTGCAAAATTGTGCACGTGATTAGCACCTATTCATTTAAATGAAACGTACGAATTAGAAGCAAATAAGATGAGGTGATAGTATAAAATTTAACATACCCGAGTCCTTAAGTTGTATTTTCCGGCAATGTATAGACCACAACCGATGCTTTTTTCTTTTTTTACGACGGTGTGAAGTCCTTGAGATTATCTATTGTAGGAATGTTCTTTCTGCGCAAATTCGTATACTTTCTTGCATGTTTTTGTTAATAATCATTTTTGTTAATAATCATACTTACTTCTTAATCAATCACTGATGTTTAATCAAAAAATCAATCACTAATGTGCATCCTACTGATGATGACGATGTACCGATGTTGCGTACTTAATGTATATATATATTCTTAATCAATCACTGATGTTTAATCAAAAAAATCCTAATCAATCACTAATGTATATCCCACTGATGACGGTGCACTGATGTTGCGTATTTAACCCACCATTTTTTCCCAGTATTGTGTATTGTAACGTTCCTAACATATCTCCGTATCTCTCCAGCCCTATTCTGTTTACCTATGTCTCGAACATTCCTATCCCTTTTCAAACCTTACTTTATGACCATACCTACTTTTATGACCCCATTCCTTTCTGGTAGTAGTTTTCCTCTAAACTTCTCACGAAACCGTTCGTCAGTCTCCAGTTGCCTTCCTTCCCGTAAGGAACATTTCCCGTTCCTCTCGTAGCGTATATTTAAATATATATACATATATTCGAATAAACTCGTCTCTCTATAAAAGTGTCTCTCCCCTGTTCACGAAGAAATTATTATAACCATTACGTTTCGAACGTAACGTCGGAACGTAACAACTGGTGGCAGCGGTGGGACTACTATTCATCCCTAAGAAGCAACCGAGAATAATAGTGAGACACGTGGAGAGAATATGAAGACGGAATTAAGTTATCGAGAGGAAGAGAAATCATTCTTGGAGCGGACTGAGCAGCAACAAGTTCAGCTGAAGAAAGCTTGGTATCGAGCAAACTTCGCTAATTATCTAAAATAGCGAAGCAGAAGAATCAAGATCAGCTGCAACGTTCTCGCGCTTGACGAATTTGGAAGGAATCGAAATTGCAACTGCTGAGATCCTGTCCATCGACCGATCAACCTCCGACGAGCGACTTGTAGTCACCCCGGAGAAAAAGGCGTAAGGACATTAGGATACTTCCTGAGGGAACAGCAGTCAACGTTCGAACAACTAATAGGACTGGACAACGAGACTCCGTGGAAAGCTAACACGTTAAAAGGCTACTCAGACGACACATCATCAACGACGAAACTTCAATAATTCGGCGCTATGCGGTTCATAGTATTAATGTAAGTCAATGAGTTTTACGAATTTTCGAGAAATTGAATCGCATTACGCTACAGATAGTTCCGGAGATAGTTGTAAGACCGATAGTTGTACCGATATTCAATCCAATTGCCTAAAATTAAAAATGAACCCGACAACGGTGCAAGATTTAGGAGCACAAGCAGAAGCAGGTCATTCGGCCACAGATCAAAGTCGAAGATCCTCGGTCTCGACCAATAATAGTTATTTTCCTGTTCGCCAGGGTTTGTCGCTCATACCTATTTTTGATGGGAAAAATATTCCGGTGCATATATTCACTTCCGATTGTAGAGGAACCATCAATCTAGTAGACTCAGATGACAGAGATGTCTTTTTTAGTGCCATCTTACAAACTAAATTAACTAGAGATGCAGCCTTGTTAAGATCTATTAATTCTTTTAATAACTTAGAAACATTGTGCCTCATATTAGAAAAAGAATTTAACAAATATAAAAGTTTCGAGCAATGGGAACTAGAGATAAACAATTTGCGGCAATTTAAAGGCGAACCCATAGAAGAATACGTTAATAGAACTAAAAGGCTTAACACAGACTTAGTACTTGCGATTTCTAATTATGCTGGTCCGATGGCACGACCCGGATTGAAAATTTTTGCCACAAACAAAATTATAGATCATTTCCTGGGTGGTTTAGATAGGAGAATAGAATAATATTTATTAGCACAAAAATTTGATTCCCTTGACGATGCTATCGATAGTACCACTAGATTCATAACTAAATCACAATATCACGCGGAAAGAACTCAAATCAGTCAGTCATATTATTCCCAGCGACCAAATTGCAATTATTATAGAAAGCCAAGGCATGTTGAAAACGAATGTAGGGCAAAAACTTATCGCGTTCACAACAACTCTAACCAACCTATATATCGAAATCCGAATTCTTTACAAAATTTCAATCATACATATCGTGATAGACGCGAATTCAGTCCACCACAGAATTATAATGGCCCCGGCCCAAATAATTTTTTCGCTAACAATCGCTACCGCGAGAATAATAATTATAACGGACAAAGTAATCAACGTAATATAAATAATTATCAGTATACTCCACCAAATAATAATAATGGAAACTCATCTTTAAACTATCATGGCCAAACGAGAAGCGCACCTCGCCCAGGCCCACAATTAAGTCGCGCGAATCCGGTCGAAATGACGGAATCAGAGCCCGCTCATACACCACCCGAACAACATCAAGAAATCTTATCCGTATCCCCTTCGATGAACTTAAAAACTCAACCGACAGATTTCTCTTAGATACAGACGCGGACATAAATTTCATTAAAGCGAACGCCCTAAAACCGGGAACATTACTTTATTACGATAATAAAGTTGAAATGCAAGGGATAACCGAAGAAAAGCAGGTAACCTTAGGAACGGTATATTTGCACTCAGGTACTGACGTTCACGAATTCCATATCGTTCCTAGTAAATTTCCTTTGAAAGAGCAGGGAATAATAGGCTCAACCTTTTTGCGAGAGGAAAACGCGAAAATCGATTTTGAAAAACGTTCGGTAACAATCAGGAATAACGTGACGTATCAATTGGTATATAGTAACCCGATAACATTGCCCGGTCGAAGTATTTGTCCCGTCGCGATTCAGACTAATCAATATAATGTAGATAGTGCGCTCTTGCCTCATCGAGAAATACAACGAGGTGTTTTCTTGATAGAAAGTATAATAAGCATAAATTACGGTTAAGCATACGCATACATAACGAACATTAATGAGGAAGAAATACGTGTAGAGATTTCTAGAATCAATGTAGAGCCAGTGGAATTTACCACGAGCCCGAGGGACAGCTCCACATATCAAATAGATTCAGTAACCTCGACTAACTTATCGGATAGATTAAAATTGTTAAAGGGAAACTTGCGTTTAAATCATCTGAATGAGGAAGAAAACCGGTCAATTCTACCTTTAGCAGAAGATTATAATGATATATTTTATTTATCGGGAGACAAAGGGAATAGATAAAATTAAACATTCGATAGCAACAACAGACAATGTTCCTATTTACGTAAAACAATATAGATACCCCCCCATACATAGGGAAGAAATAAAAACCCAAGTCGATAAATTATTGGAACAAGGCATTATACAGGCATCTATATCGCCTTATAACTCGCCTCTATGGGTAGTTCCAAAGAAACCTGATACCGACGGTAATAAACGATGGAGATTAGTAATCGACTTCCGTAAATTAAACGAAAAAACTATCAGTAACGCGTATCCCTTACCAAATATTTCAGACATTTTAGATCAACTAGGCAAAGCCAGATATTTTTCATGTTTTGACCTGGCTTCGGGATTTCATCAGATCCCAATGGATCCTCAAGATTCTGCAAAAACCGCATTTAGTACACCAAACGGCCATTACGAATATAAAAGAATGCCTTTCGGCTTAAAGAATGCGCCTGCCACATTCCAGCGCTTGATGGATAATGTTTTAATCGGGCTACAAGGAAACATATGTTTTGTTTATTTAGACGATATCGTTATCTATGCGCAAACCTTAGAAGAGAATAAAATAAAACTAAATCAATTATTTGGAAAACTTAGAGAAGCCGGTCTCAGATTATAGCCAGATAAATGCGAATTTTTCAAAAAGGAACTAATATATTTAGGTCACATTATATCCGAGAAAGGAGTTAAGCTCAACCCGGAAAAGGTCAAAGCTGTGATGCAATATCCTATTCCCAAAAATTATAAAGAACTCAGATAGTTCTTGGGACTGGTAGGATATTATCGACGATTCATTCAAAATTTCAGTGAACTTACCCAGCCATTTACTTTACTTTTTAGAAAAAACGCGCTATTTAAATGGGAAAATCGACAATAAATAAATTTTGAAAAACTTAAAAATATATTATCAAACGAACCTATATTACAGTACTGATTTTGACAAAGAATTTTTATTAACGACAGACGCTAGCGACGAAGGAATAGGTGCAATTTTATCACAAGGAAAAATAGGTAGTGACCTTCCCGTTGCTTATGTTTCTAGAACTTTAAATAAAGCAAAACGCAATTATGATACAACAGAGAAAGAACTCCTAGCTATTGTTTGGTCAGTAAAACATTTTCGACCATATTTATATGGTAAATCATATAAAATAATAACTGATCATAAACCATTAACATGGCTTCTTAATGTCAAGGATCCATCATCACGTTTAATGCGCTGGAGATTGAAATTAGAAGAATATAGCTATGAAGTAATATATAAAGAAGGAAACCAAAATACTAATGTAGACGCACTTTCTAGAGTCTCACAAGTAGCTGTCATACAAGCAGAGGCTTCTGGCAGTAAAGATACGACCCCCAATTAAAATTTATTTTTACAGCACGCTTTAAACGAAGCTTTGTGGAAAACAGACAATATAATTCCCCAGACCTCGGGTAGCATTAAAGGATTATTAGTGAAAGAAGAATATTCATCTCCTAGAGTCAAAATTACCTTATCTAAAACGGACGGAAATAAAGCAATAGATTTAACACTCATACTAGGTGATATTAAAATTGCGAAAGAAAACCATTTGACAGTAATAAAATTAATTACACGAGAAAACCAATCAGCACTAATCAACTTATAAACCATATTTAACTGCTTAGTTAAGCTAAAGAAATATCTTATAGCTCATAATAAAACAACAATTTCAGTAGCACCACTAAGAAAGTTAACAAAATAAAAATTTGTCAAATGATAAAATATCTATTTAAAGATACCCCCATTAAAGTATATCTATTACAATCCTTAGTACAAGAAGTTGTTGATCTCGCAACAAAACTAAATATTCTTAAGGAACTGCATAACTCTAATGTCGGAGGACATAAAGGCGTTACAAAAACTCTTACAAGAATATAGCAATACTATTCTTGGGACGATATAAAACGGGGAAGATTACGTAAAAGCTTGTCAAGATTGGTGTTACGTCATGCTGACTCAGCGAACCCTAAAACTCTTATATAAATAAAAGAAATCGAATTTATTTTTACTGATTATACGTCCGAATGCGCTCAGGCGTGTTACCACACGACCTATCTCACGAGTTATCACACGAACAATTTCCAGAAATTTTGATACCCCGAAAATACTAATAATCTTAATCCAATCCCTAGTTGGTTTCCCACGAACTTAGTCACTGATACCAGCATCACGACATCCTTCCTATAAATATCGATATTTATCCTTTAAGATAGATGCCACGTTTTTTTATTTACAAAGATTTTCGAAACCCTTTTATTGTCACACTCATCATATCTCTTATCTTCTGGAATATTTCCCCCAAAACCCCACTCTCTCAACCGAGCTGACTTTTTGAGAAAAGTCGAAAGCCTCGACCACTTCTCGCCAATCCGCCAGCCAGGACAGAAGCCTCTCTCCAGCACCCCTTCAGGGTCTTCTAATCATCTACCCAAGTTGTGGCGTAGACTCACCAGTATTTTTCAATTATTAATTTTGTGCAACGTCTTGGGCCCTTGTGAGAGATCCTGCCAGAACTAGCAGCCTGTCATTGGTGCGGAACCTGAGTTATCGTGCATAGAGACGTTTCCCAGAATCAAATAATATCAGAGAAAATCCAGCAGTAAGTCATTTATATTTTCTTTCATCTGAGTGATCTCTTTTCTTTTCATTTTGTTCACCTCCTTTTCTATTCCCCTTGTCATTCCTCCTTAACCGTAAAATACAATTGCAGTGGCTCAAAATTATCTAATGCAAACGGACCTGACTACTGCAGGAGAGTACGAAAACCGCGAGGATTTAGAAATAGCTTTTATAAATTTTACATTACAAGATCGTCCGGATTATATTGTCCGCCCTAACGAACCAAAAATCCCGAGCTTATTATTCTTTCCAGATTCCCCTCCCATATCTTACTCTCCTACATCCTTGAGTCCCACTGAGAACCGATCTCCGACAACCTCTCCGTTCCTTAGAAGTCCATCCCCTATACCTTCCCCGTCGACCTCACCATTACGAGGGGGCACACGTGGTTTCCACGCGGCGTTACTTCGCGGGCTCATCCCCATTTATTCTCCTTCTCCCTCAGAGGCGTCCTCGCGACGATCCTCTCCCTCACCGCCAGCCACCCCGATACAAGATCTTTCCTTATCCGAATATCCCTCGGACTAATTAAGAATTCTCGCCAGAACCCCACCACACCACCACACCCATGTAATTACACAACACATATGTATACATAATAAAATCGTACAAATTTTATTTCTTCATAAACTTCCGCTTAATCATCAATAAAACAAATTATTTGTAATTGCAATCCAATTACGATTTCCGACTAATTATTCTCAACAAAAATTCTCCCTTCCCTCAACCGTCGCTCACGGTCCTATCCCAGGTAAAAGGATTCAGTTCCTTGACCTAAATCAAGGACCATCGGCGTACGTCCGCGTCAGATAAAGGGATCGCTCCGATCCTTGATCTGTACCGCTGACTTGCGAGTACGTCGGAGCTTGCGAAAGCAAGCGCCAAGTTGCGCTCCTCCTCCAGGACGTAACAATTGGCAAAAACGAAAATTAATACGCATAAAAACCAAAGCACCTATGTTAATTACAGACACGCCGAGTGAAGCTTTTGAAAAGGTAGTGATAGACATCGTAGGGCCTCTACCAGAAACACTAAATGGAAATAAATACATATTAACCACTCAGGACCAATTAACAAAATTTTGTACATCTTATCCTTTATCTACAGCTAACAGCGTAGCTATCGCCGATGCAATAGTAAACAAATATATTTTCATGTTTGGATCCCCTAAGGAACTGCTTTCGGATCAAGGTAGCAATGTATCAGGAGAATTGATGAAGGAAATCGCAAGAATTTTTAAAATAAAACAAATAAAAACTAGTGCTTATCATCCACAATCAAATGGAGCACTAGAACGCTCACATCATGTTTTAGCTGAATATTTGAAACTTTATATTAACAAAAATCAGGACAATTGGGATTCGTATTTAGAGGCAGCAATGTTTGTGTATAATACATCATATCATGAGGCCACTAAAATTTCACCTTACGAACTAATATTTGGTCGAAAACCGCGGTTACCCTCAACAGTGGAACCACGTCAAGGAATCACACATCGAGAATTCCTCGTAGATTTAAACGATAGATTAGCGTACTTACGAAAACAGGTAAATGAAAATTTAATTAATTAACTACTGGTGTCGGGAAAGCAATGTACACGTTTTGCCTCTTTCTTGTCCGACGTTTTTACTGAATCGAAATTTTCCGTGATTGGTCTATGCTCTTAGATCCAGTCAAGAATAAGAGCATACAATAATGTTAAATTGAATTAATTTTACTGATACTTCTAAAGACAGTATGAAAAAATAAATAAAAAGCAGAATCATTTACCAGTGAGAAAGAGAGACTCGGTGAACACAAAGTTATCAGTCTGCGCACAGATTGTTTGCTGAGAAGGACACCTTTAACCCGTAACTGCTGTGAAGCCATTTTAAGTACGCGCACACTGTTCACTGGTCAAATTGACTGGTAGGAAACGGAATTGATGAATATCTTGACAAATAACACGACCACACAACTGCGCGTATATCAGTCGACTGACATTCAGAATGTAAGAAAATATACTGACGGATGAATACGCAACTAGAAAATTAACCGCGTTATTTAAATTTCAAATAGTTCAATGGTCAAATTGACCGGAGAACAGCAGTTACGGGTTTAAAAAAATGTCATGATTACGTCAATTCAAAAGTCTTTAAAATGTCTTAAATGACGTCATTTTTATGTAATAAATGATACGTCTGAAAAAAGACGTCTTTGTGATATCATAATTTAAAGTCTTTAAGACGTTTTAAAAAAGACGTAATTATGACGTAATAATTCATATGTCTAAAAGACGTCTGAAAAAAGACATCATTATGATATCATAATTTAAAAGTCTTAAAGACGTCTCAAATAAGAAGTCTGAAAGACGTCTTAAACAAATCGTCTTAAAGACGTCTCAAATAAGAAGTCTGAAAGACGTCTTAAACAAATCGTCTTAAAGACGTCTCAAATAAGAAGTCTAAAAGACGTCTTAAACAAATCGTCTCAAAGACGTCTCAAATAAGACATCTAAAAGAAGTTTTTTGAACAACGTCTTAAAGACACTTGAAATAAGACGTCTTTCAGACGTCTTTTGGGCAACGTTTTAAAGACATTCGAAATTAGACGTCTTTTAAACATCTTTTGATAACGTCTTAAAGATGTCTAGGATAAGACGTCTTTAAGACGTCTTTTAGACATATGTGTTATGTGGGTTCTTTCTTGTTATAACAGACTGCAGGTTGTATTGACATTTCGTCCCACAGCAGTACTACAAAAAGATCAACATCGCTTTTAACTTCTTTTGCTGCCATTGACAAATATTTAATCATCCCTAATAACCAAATCTCCGAAACAGATTTTGCCAGACGCCTGCTGCAGGAGTTGATGACAAACTGATGTCAAAATTAATACAGATTCTGCAATATCAGAAGATGCCAGCAGAATGCCAGCAGCATTGAAACAAAATCTGATACAGAAGTTTGATATCAGATTAACGTCAACATTTGAATAGATTCTGTTAAGTAGCCTGACGGCAGATTGACGACAGAAAGGAAACAGATCCTGCTGTGCGCAGTCTGACGGCAGATTGGCGGCAGAAATCAAACAAACGCGGTTTAATACTATGACGGCAGATTGGCGGCAGAAACGTAACAGATCCTGACGTACGCAGTCTGGCGGCAGATTGACGACAGAAATACAACAGATTCTGCAGTGCGCAGTCTGGCACCAGAATGACGGCAGAAACGTAACAGATCTTGCTGTTCACAGCCTGACAGCAGACTGGTGACAGAAATACAACAGATTCTGCCATATTCATTTTTACATTCCCCCTCCCCCCTTCCCATTCAGTCATGCACATTACGTGAAAGTAATTATTAAAAAACAATACAATATACGAACGTAATTGTTTTTATTTATCACACAAGACAAAACGAGACAGCCAATCAGATTCACAATGGTGTTTACCATAAATGGCGGAACACGAAGGCGACGATGTTTCTTCTCATAGGAGAATAAATAAATTTTGTAATAAATTTTGGAAAATATGTTATTGCATAAGGAGGTGCTGTGGTTATTTATAGATATACAATAGGAAGAAATGTATTTGAATATTTAAACAATCGATATAATTGATCGCAAATATCTTTCAAAAAAGATTTATTAATTCATATTTCTCTTACGTAATGCAGTAACTTAAATTAAAATTAATTATATACTAAATTAAAATATATACTTCTCTCATCATGCAGATTTTATTACTTTTCCTTATTATTTTATATAAAAATAATTATTGTTAAATGGAAAATGTTGCGACATATAATTTATCTCAAATGTTATTTTAAAAATTTGCAAAAACACATTCTTCAAAATTGCTGTCTTTGATCATTTGAATTAAAGTTTTACCTGTGGTGCTACATCATTATTCTTAATGATCATATTCACGAATTGTTGCCGTATCTTTGCACTGTTGTCCACCCTGTTTCTACGCTTCGTAGTGCACAAACAAACAGTTTTCTCTTGGCTTGCCTACTTATATATGTTGCATAACCTTTTCAGACGTCTTTTATTCCTCTTCAATTTGATGGTGCTTTCATACAATCTTCTTGCTATTGGAGACAAGGCATTTTTCCGCTTATGCTCTTGAAGATCAGGTCGGCTCCAGTTTTTTTGTTATGTCAATTCCATTAACTTATCCACTTTGTTTCGTAGGGTCGCTATTTCTTGCGCCGATTTTTTAATTTCTTCCTGGTTCTCTAATATATGTTCCTGTTGCCGCATTAATGTTTCCTCATGCAGCAACAATGTTTCGTTGTGTTGTAACGTAATTCTGCTAACGTAAGTCTCTGCTGTACTGCTTCTAACTCGTCCAATTGTGCATTTTTCTCATTAATATATGTCTTTCCTGTCCCTTCTTGCATTTCTTGCGCTACGTCTGATGCAGTTTCCACATTATTTTGCATCAAATGGCACGTCTCGTCGTTTGATGGCACATTAATCGAGGGGACAGCATCGCTCAGTAAGACACGCAACTTGAAAGAGCAGTTGTAATCGCTGTCCCTAAAATGGTTGTAGCATACTCGTAACTTTTTCTCCTCAGATCCCTCCACTGGCTCCATTTTCAAATTCTTGAACCATTGTAGCCTACGTTCAGCATTTCGTGGGAATTTATGCGATGGTGCTGTCTTCCCTGTCGAACATTCTGGTACACAACATACTCGTACCATCTTGATCCCGCTGTTATGAGACCTATAAAAAAAATAAACCTGTATTTAGTTAAACAGATATTTGCATCATCAGTATACAATATTACAGTATCATGCATACTCAAATAAAACAAGTTGTTTGTCGCTAACAGGAAAAAGATTTTGGTGGTTCTTGAGTAACTGTTTCTTCTTGTTTTTTCTTCTTCCCTTGTTTTCTTCTTGTAGTCCTTCTGCAAGAGAGAGAGAGAGAGAGAGAGAGAGTACATAAATATCTTCATAAATTATATATATATATATATATATATATAGTAGATTCCAAGAAATTTTAGCTATCTATGTCTGCATACAGCTCATGTTCAAGTAGCAACCAGCTAACATGATTTGACATTATGTTCAAGGATAGTCATAACATATTCTTCTTGTTTCCAGTCATCAATCTGCTGAAATAGCTTGTTCACAAGATGTATCAAATTTTTTAGCAGCAAATTAACAGCAGAAACTAAGCACAAACTTGATGCAGGCATGCATCGCTAAGAATTTCTACAATCTTTATCAAACTTGCTCTTGCTATGTTAGCATATTGCAAAGCTTACTTTTATTTTTTACTTATTAGTCTCTGTTAGTAACAAATGAACAATTATACTAATGCATAATATTTATATATAAATACAATACAATATATAAAAACAAAACTTACATTTTGGTTGTCGTTACTGGCAGTAATACTAAAAGTTTTTCCTTCTCGCACCTGCTTCTTCTCGTGTTTTTTCCTCGTAACACCTCTTCTTCCTAACACTTTTTTTTTTCTTATTGAAGGCTTTAAAGCATTAAAGCTTGAAAGTATTAAAATGAATGCAACTGTAGCAATATGGCGGCCACAAATTAGTTCCGATTTCTCACATGTCCCATCGCAGAGAGCGCTGCTAACGCTAATCATTTTTGCTCCATAAGAGTTTGCACGTCCTGGGTGTACCCATTCGCCATTCTCCTAAGCAAAATTAAGGGAATCCTGGAGTCGTCTGTTTTAAATGCATTAGTATTAGGGTACATATGAGTAGTGCATAAGTATTGCCATGTGTATGTGTATGAATACCTTCCAGCTTCCACTGTAAAACATAAGATATTTTGTCACGTTGACGATATACAGGGTTCTCAAAAAGTCTTCGAACGATAAAATATCTCGAAAACAATCAGTTTTTGGAAAAAATGTTTCAAGCAAAAGTTGTAAGGTTTATAATGGTCTATTTACTGATCTTATCAGTTTGATCTTGGCTAGCGTCAACAAGGTCAGGGCACAGTCACCTTGAACTTTTCAAATGGAATGCCCTACTTCTTTTGGCATATTCTTATAACGTATTTCAAGAGCTTTCCAAAATATTACAACAAAGTATATTTTTGTTAAGTACATCCCGAGTTATGAGGCTTCAAAGTTACAATAACGTCTGCATTAGTATTACCCAAGGTGTATCGCGTGGAGGTTGCACGATTGGATTTACACCTCTTGCGTGCGTGTGTGCGTGCGTGCGTGCGTGCGTGCGTGCGTGGGCCAATTAATTTTAACACACACACGTACACACGCGCACACACACACACACACGCACATAAGAGGTGTAAATCCGATCGTGCAACCTCCACGCGGTACATCTTGGGCTATGCTAATGCCGACGGTACTGTAAATTTGAAGCTTCATAACTCGGGATGTACTTAACAAAAAGTACTTTGTTGTAGTGTTTTGGAAAGCTCTTGGAATACGTTATAAGAATATGCCAAAAAAAGTAGGGCGTTCCATTTAAAAAGTTCAAGATGACTTTGCCCTGACCTTGTTGACGCTAGTCAAGGTCAAACTGATAAGATCTGTAAATAGATCATTTTAAACCTTACAACTTTTGCCTGAAACATTTTTTCCAAGAACTGATTGTTTTCGAGATATTTTATCGTTCGGAGACTTTTGGGAACCCTGTGTATAACCACCAAATTGATATGGAATATTCCTTGAACTATTATCGAGGTCCCTACAGAGCCAGATTTTGCAATCCAGCTGTCCAAAGTTTATGAGAAATAAATGAGTCCGCCATACCAAGCATCGCAGCGAATCACTCCAAGAATTATTTTACAAGATGCAAAATTTCGCCTCGTTAACGATACGTATAATTGTTAAACTGTTATAGTATCTTCCTTGAACTATCCCTGAGGACCTTACACAGCCAGATTATGCAATCCGGCCGTCCAAAATTTATAATATATATAAATAAAGCATCAGCTGTACCAGGAGTTGCAGCGAATCAGGTAGAATACCATTTTACAAGAAGCAATATTTTGCCTTGTTGACGTAATATATGTCAATGAACTTGTTTTAGCATCTTCCTACAACTATTCCCGAGATCTCTACAGAGTTAGATTTTACAAACAGGCCGTCAACAATTTATTATACAATTAAAGCGTTAGCTGTACCAAATATCGCAGCGAATCAGGCGGAATATAATTTTACAACGGAATACAGTTTACAAGGACAAATATATTGCCTCGTTGACAATATATATAACCGCCAAATTATTATGGTATCTTCCTTGAACTATCCCTGAGAACCCTACAGAGCCAGATCTTGCAATGCGGCCGTCAAAAATTTATCATACATTAATAAAGCGTTCGCTGTACCAAGCGTCAAGCGAATCACTCGAAATAGCATTTTACGAGATGCAACATTTCGTCTCTTTGACGATACGTATTATTACCAAATTGTTGCAGCATCTTCTTCGTACTATTCCCGAGATCGGTACAAAGCCGGATTTTGCAATTCGGTCGTCAAAAATTTATAATATATAAATAAAGTGTTCGTCATACCAGGCGTTGGAGCGAATCAGTTGAAAAATCATTGTAGGAGATGCAAAATTTCACCTCCTTGACGATATGTTTCACCACCAAATTGTTATAGCATCTTCTTTGAACTATCTCCGAGAAACCTACAGAACTAGATTTTGCAGTCAGGCTGTGAGAAATGTATCATAAATAAATAAAGATGTATGAAGAGTCGGAGCGGATCACGTATAATAGCATTGTACAAAATGAGATATATTCCTTCACTGATGTAATATATCATCATCATATTGTTATAACATATATTTAAAACTGTTCCCAAGATCCTCACAAAGCCAGATTTTGCAATCGGACTGTCTAACTTTTATTATAAATAAATAAATATGCATCAAGCGTCAAAGTGGATCACGCGAATACAATTTCACAAGAAGAGATATTCCGCCTTGTTGGCATAATATTGGGTTATGTAAAAAGTTTTGAGCGTTTTCCGCTAGATGGCTTTAGTGAGGTCATATCTCACGATGTATACATCGCATCTGGTCATTCTATACAGCGACTTAAAGGTGACATAACGCTTTAAAAAAAGTTCTTTGACAGTTTTGTGTTTGGTGAAACCAGTTGTGTGTTAGAGCGTTCCAAAATGGAGGTAAAAGAATAGAAAATTCGATACATTCTTCAGTACCACTACGACCAAAGAGAAAAAGCGGAGCAGGCGGCCAAAAAAATTTGTGCTGTTTATGGACCCAATACAGTATCGAATGCAACAGCAAAGCGGTGGTTCCAACGATTCCGTTCTGGTAATATGGACGTCGAAGATAAGACACGCTCTGGTAGGCCAATCGTTGAAAATGTCGATAAAATCATGGAAATCGTCGAGTCGGACCGGCATGCGAGCACTTATTCCACTGCCCAGGAACTGAAGATTAGCCAGAAAACCGTTTGAAACCATTTGCATAAAGCTGGTCTCAAGAAGAAGCTCGATGTATGGGTGCCACACGAATTGACGCAAAAGAACCTTTTGGACCGAATTCATGCCTGCGATTCTTTGCTGAAGCGTAACGAAATCGACCCATTTTTTAAGCGGATGGTGACTGGCGATGAAAAATGGGTCATATACGAGAACAACAGGCGAAAAAGATCGTGGTTCAAGCGCGGTGAGCCGGTCCAAACGATCGCCAAGCCCGGATTAACGGCCAAGAAGGTTTTACTGTGTGTTTGGTGGGATTGGAAGGGAATCATCCACTATGAGCTGCTCCCATCGGGCCAATAACTCAATTCGGACCTACACTGTCAACAACTGACCAGATTGAAGCAGGCGATCGACGAGAAGCGGCCAGAATTGGCCAATAGGAAGGGTGTTGTGTTCCATCAAGACAATGCCAGGCCGCACACATCTTTGACGACGCGCCAGAAGCTCCGAGAGCTTGAATGGGAGGTTATATCGCACTCGCCGTATAGCGCAGACCTGGCTCCAAGCGATTATCACCTTTTCAAGCATTTGCAAAATATTCTTGATAGTACAAAAATGGCCTCAAGAGAGGCTTGTGAAAATGAGCTGGTCAAGTTTTTTACCAATAGGAACGAGGCCTTCTTCAATCGCGGAATTATGAAATTGCCTTCAAAATAGACAAAAGTTATCGAACAAAACGGCGCATATTTGATCTAAATCCGATAATCCTAACTTTGTTAATTTCATCGTCGAAATAAAGAGAAAAAACGCTCAGAACTTTTTACTTCACTCAATATATATGTAACCGCCGAATTGATATGGAATATTCCTTGAACTATTATCGAGGTCCCTACAGAGCCAGATTTTGCATTCCGACTGTCAAAAATTTACCATATATTAATAAAGCGTGTGTCGTACGAAACATCGCAGCGAGTCCCGCGAAATACCATGTACAAGAAAAAATATTTTACCTCTTTGCTGTCATATAACAGAACCAAATTGTTATAACATATTCCTCGATTTATCCTCGAGATCTTTACAAAGCCAGATTTCGCAATCAGGCCGTCTAACATTTATCATATATAAAAGACTGTACCGGACATTGCAGCATGTCACGTACAATACAATTTTGGAACATAAGAAATATTGCCTCGTTAACGTAATATATCACCATCAAATTGTTCGGCCGTATTCCTTGTATTATATCTAACGTCGCTATAAAGCAGGATTTTGATTATTAACACACACATATATATATATATATATACAGGGTGCACGATTTATCTGAAGACATTGAAATATCTCGAGAACTATGCATTGGATAAAAAAAAGTGGTTAATGAAAGTTGTTAGTCTCGAAGGGGGACATCCAATGATACCAAACTAGACCTCCCACCCCACCCCCTGGGGATGGGGATTGGGGGCAACTTTGAAATCTTAAATGGAAACCCCCATTTTTTATTGCAGATACGGATTCTACGCCACAAAGTACAGTAAATTTTGTCCGAAACTTTTATTTTGATTCGTGATAGATGGCGCTGTAATCGCAAAAAATTATATTTTCCGCAATTCTCCAGAAATGATCATTGGATTGAGAAATAAAAAATACCTGTTCAATATTTTTAAAGAACATAATAAAAGTTAGATATGCTCCCGCAGATATGCTTCTATCCTGTGTACAGTCATTTGAAAAAAGGATCAATAAGTGTATTGAAGTTGAAGGTAAAAATTTCGAACACTTACTCTAATTAATTGAACAGTGAGAGGCAAGGGGACTCACATTAAAAAAGCACCCCGATCTGTGAGAGGCAAGGGGACTCACATTAAAAAAGCACCCGAAGGGAACATAAAATACTACTACGTCCTCGTCGTTGTTCCTGTGTAACGCTAAAAGTAGTTTCTCGGAAAAATTCAACGCTATCTATCACGAATGAAAAAAATTGTTTCAATAAAAATTTCACGTACAATCTAATTCCGCAATGAAAAATGTGGGTCCCCATTTGAGATTTGAACGTTATCACCCACCCTACCCCGAGAGGATGGAGGGGAATAACTTTTATGTTCTTTAAAAATATTGAACAGGTATTTTTTATTTCTCAATCCAATGATCATTTCTGGAGAATTGCGGAAAATATAATTTTTTGCGATTACAGCGCCATCTATCACGAATCAAAAAAAAGGTTTCGGACAAAATTTATGTATTTTGTGGCGTAGAATCCGTATCTGCAATAAAAAATGGGGGTTTCCATTTAAGATTTCAAAGTTGCCCCCAACCCCTACTCCCAGGGGGTGGGGTGGGAGATCGAGTTTGGTATCATTGGATGTCCTCCTTCGAGACTAACAACTTTCATTAACCACTTTTTTTTATCCAATGCATAGTTCTCGAGATATTTCAATATCTTCAGATAAATCGTACACCCTGTATATACAGGGTGGTTGATAGCTGATCATGCAGACGAAAGTTGGAGATAGATTGGGTGTAGCCGAGAAGAAAAGTCATGTACCATAATGTCAAATTGGCAATAGTTACCGAGTTATTAATTAAAACATGTGAGCCAACGAGCGCGTAGAGAGCGGAGGGCGGCCGCAGTAAGCACGTAGACATTTGATACAGGCGGAGTCAGTGAGTAGCGGTAGACAAGCGCGCGCGGCGAGGGGCAACGTAAGCGACAAGAGGCGATCGCGCGCGACGAGGAGCGAGCGAGCTTTTTCTTTACAGCTTTTTCTTTATAGCTCGCTCGCTCCTCGTCGTTCGCGCTCGTTCGCTCTTCGTCGCGCTCGCTCGCCTCTTGTCGCTTGCGCTCGCTCGCTCCTCGTCGCGCGCGTTCGCCTCTTGTCGCTTACGTTGCCTCTCGCCGCGCGCGCTCGCCTACCACCACTCGCTGACTCCGCCTGTATCAAATGTCTACGTGCTTACTGCGGCCGCCCTCCGCTCTCTATGCGCTCGTTGGCTCACATGTTTTAATTAATAACTCGGTAACTATTGCCAATTTGATATTATGGTACATGACTTTTCTTCTCGGCTACACCCAATCTATCTCCAACTTTCGTCTGCATGATCAGCTATCAAACACCCTGTATACATATACAGGGTGTCTTATAACTAATCTGGCAGAGCTCGTGGAGACATAGAGCGGGTTAAGACAAATATAAAAGTCCCATACCGTTTTGTGAGATTCGCAATAATTATCGAGTTATTAATGACAGAAATCTGAGGAATGAGCGCGCACCGAGACGTTATGGGAGAAGCATCTAGCCGCTCAGGCTAGAGAGCACTGCCTAGTCGACAAAGGAATTGTTGCCGGCGTGCGGCAAGAGGAAGGACAACGCGCCAATGTTTCATGTCTTTACCTCGCCGCTCCTATATCTCGCCGCACCGCGTCTAAGCTCGCGCGTTATGGCCGCTGAATATTCGCGATTACAATTACGAGATTATTTTATGAGGTACCACAGATAGCTCATAATGAATTGTAAAGTTCAAGGTTCAAAAGTTCTTTGATCAAGGAAAACATCGAAAAGGAGAAAGCGATAGAGAGCGATGAGATCTACAGAGATTCTCATCGTTTTTTATCGCAATCTATCGTTTTGCTGCATCGGATCCGAAAGAAATGATATCGCATAAAGATAGAGTACGATGAACATTTTTCATCGTACTCTATTGTACTCTATCGTTAGGAGAATATTTAATTGTTAGAGTATGATAGAATTCGCGTAGAGACTCATCGTGTCCTATCGTTTTATTCAAGTCTACACGGAAAATATGTTTGGTTGAATGAACCCATTTTCTGACGAAATGAAAGAGTTATAATACTTATAATACATAACCGCTTATATATGCAAATTATAGATAATTATTGCGCGTATGTTTTAATATTGTACAATGGTATATAATAACAACAACTTCATTTTTTGCAGTAATATTTTTAAGATCTTCGTTGAGGTCGTGAATTTATTTTTTTCTTCATCAATCAGTTTTTTCCAAAAAGTAAGATTTTGTAAATAAAATATAAAATGTTTCTCTTTTCTTCTCTCCGAAGAGTTAATTAAAAATGTGTACTCCACAGAGTCAACTAAAAAATGTATATTCAGGAGAGTCAATTTAAAAGTGTACTCCGAAAAGTCAATTTAATAGCGTATTCCAAAGAGTCAATTTGAAAGCATACTCTGAAAAATAAAATTGATATTGTAATCCGAAAAGTCAATTTATAATATTGGGTGTGTGAGTATGACTCCCTTTCCCAACAGATATTGCTTTTAGTATTGTTAACGTGTACTAATAACTGGCAACACTTGTATCGATAGTACTTCATGTCAACTTTCAAACGCACTACGTGAAATTTGGTTTAAGTGTAAGCAACAAGTGTTTTACCCTACTTGAAAATGTCGGTTTTCGTTCCAAACAAACATCATTTGCGGGAAGTATTATTACACTATTTTATTGCAAAGAAAAGTGCAGCGGAAACTTATCGTTTGCTTGTGGAGATTTATGGTGATCATGCTCAATCTAATACAACTTGTAAGGAATGGTTTCGACGATTTCAAAATAATGATTCTGGAACTGAGGACAGAGAACACGGGAAACCACCAAAAAAATTTGAAGATGCTGAATTGGAAGCATTATTGACAGAGGATTGTTGCCAAACTATTAAAGGAGAAGTTTACCGACGACAACTAATGCGTTTGAAGCGAGCCATAGAAGAAAAACGGCCAGAATGGGTGAATAGGCACAGCAAATTAATTCTTCAGCATGATAATGCCAAACCGCATACCGCAGAAGTCGTGAAAAGATATTTAGATGGACAGGACTGGGAAGTGCTACTCCACCCACCATATTCGCCAGACATAGCTCCTTCAGATTACTACTTATTCCGAACGTTGCAGTCAGATCTTACGGGAGAACAGTTCACTTCATACGAAAGTATCAAAATTTGGCTTGATAATTGGATCAGCTCAAAAGACCAGGACTTCTTCAGGCAAGGAATACATAAATTACCTGAAAGATGAGCGAATGTTGTAGCTGCAGATAGAGCATACTTTCAATAAACTTTTCTTTAATTTTCTAAACAAGCAAATGTGTTTTATTTTAACAAAAAAGGGCGGAGTCATATTCACACACCCAATAGAATATTTATTTCGATGATTCAGCTAAAGAAAAAATATTTATTATTATATCGAGAGAATAATATTTAATTTATTATTTATACTTATCTTACTTACGCTTACCTTCTTTGAATGAAAAATTTAATTTGTTGACTGATTCAGATTCAGATTTGTTAAAATATCTCTTATGCACAACTCTTGAACAGATAAGAAGTAAAATAATTTTCTTTCTTTACGAATTTTATAAACTTTTCACGAACATAAAAATTGGAAGATTCTCAGAAAACAAATAACTTTTCTTGAACATTTAAACCAAAGGAAAATCTTTTCCCATTAATAAAGAATGAATAATTAATATCTCACACAAGAGGAATCTTCATCCTTGAAATCACCGCGCGATTTTGCTTTTACAAAAATATAATATTGATGTAATAGTACAATGTTACGTCCTGCTGACTCAGCGGACCCTAGACTTCTTTTATAAATAAGGGAAATCGAATTTATGATTACTTATCATATGGCTGAATGAGCTCAGGCATGATATCACATGACGATATCTCTGGAATTTTCGATACCCCGAAAATACTAACAATCTTGAATCAACTCCTATCCTGTTTCCCACGCGCTTAACCATTGATAACAATACCACGATATCGTTCTTAGAAATATCGATATTTACTTCTTAAGATAGCTGCCACGTTTTTTTTATTTACAAAAGACTTTCGAAATCCTCTTATTGCCATATGCATCTTATCTCCTATAAAATAATCTTCTGGAACATTTCCCCCAAAACCTCACTCTTTCAACCGAGCTGACTTTTTGAGAAAAGTCAAAAGCCTCATTCACTTCTCGCCGATCCAGCACCCAGGACAGATGCTTCTCTCCAGCACCCGGGTTTTTTAACAATCAAGCCAACTTGTGGCTTAGACCGACCAGTATTCTTCACTTGTTAATTATTCGGTGCAACGATCTTGTGCCTTCTTGGGCCATTGAGAGCGATCCTGCCGAAACCAGCTGCCTGCCCTTGGCGCAGAACTTGAGGCATCTATCCTCACAGAGACGCAGCAACCACACTTTTCATTGTCTACTAAGATCAGAGAAGTCCAGCAGTAAGTTATTTATATTTTTTTTACCTGAGTGACCTCTTTCGTTTCATATTTTTATCTTTTCTTCTCTCTCTTTTCTTTTCCTTTCGTTTTACTTCCGTTTTCTATCCCCCTTGGCATTCTTCCTTAATTGTTAAATCAGACGTCAATGGCCCAATCCTTTCGATCACAGTCGGACATAACGAACACGGAATATTGTTCTGAGTAATCGAGAATCATTGTTCTGAGTGCGATTGTTAACCACATATGTATACGGACACATTATAAAATCTTACAAATTTTATTTCATTGTGAACTTCCGTCTAATCACTAATAAAACAAGTTGTTTGTAATTGTAAACCAATCACGTTTTCCAAATAATTATTCTCAACCAAAAATTCTCCCTTCCCTCAACTGTCGCTCACGGTCCTATCCCAGGTAAAAGGATTCAGTTCCTTGATCTAAATAAAGGACCACCTGGCAGACGTATGTCTGCGCCAGATAAAAGGGTCATTCCGATCCTTGATCTGTTCCGCAGATTTGCGAGTACGTCGGAACTTGCGAAAGCAAGCGTCAAGTTGCGTTCCTCCTCCAGGACGTAACAACAAACAAATGCTATCTAAAAACGGTGCAAATCTTAAACGTTTTTGAAAAATGCAGTTTGAAGTTTAGTCTTCTCTGTTAATGTCGTTATAGCAGAAGAATTACCAATTTGCTTTAGTAGCGCAGTGGATCAGGCTTTGTGATATGAGCGTAGAGGTTGTTCAAGTGTGTTATTTTTGCTATCACAGGGAAAATTATGTAGAATGTATAATAATACGCAGACGAATTCTTTACATAATCATATTTATTTCTTTTAGCATGAATAAAAATGATCAATGCTAACATCATAAGTGTATATCGCAATTGTACGTGTACGTGTACACATACACACGTATACCAATGATGTTAAAACCGCACAATTCGTGAAAATTTTTTATTGATCGCAATTGTACGCAAAGACGAAAGAGAAGTACACGGATCTCCGCGGGTATCTCGTCATATTAATTGTCTATGAGCTGATAAACAGTTGATCTCTGATATTTACAAGTTACGTTTGTCCGCAGCTTGTTCGGTTTTGACATCATTGGTATCAGTCGAAATCGATTGCTATTGGTCGTCCCCTCGTCGAATCCACGCCGAAAGACAAACATCAGCCTCGGCTGCGTGTCGAGACAGAGCGAGATGGAGCGAACACATTCTCTGTCTCTCTTTTGCTTGGCTCGTCGAAACAAGTCGAGCGGAGGGCGGGGTCTCAGACGAAGTGTCATCGACGAAACGTGCAATGCTTGCGATGTCCGTGTGTTGTATCCAACACGTGCATTTTCTTAAAAAATGAAAAAAAAATTATTGTGATACACGTATGTTGTATGCAACACGTGCATTTTCCTAAAAAACGAAAAAAAAAAGATTGGCGAAAAAGGACAACGCCGACCGCCAAGGAGATCCGAACCACCGACCTCAACCCCGCGAGTCTAGCGCACTCCCACCAAGCCACACGCTCTTTGAGAAGCTCGTTCCTTCATTTGGTTTATGAAGCACTCGCTATTTTCAATCGCGACTTTCTTGCAAACTCAATGCTACGCCGTATCTTTAAGTGCAACGTTAATTTGTCATGCAAATCTATCGACACAACAAGTTTGGTCGAAATCAATTGCTATTGATCATCTCGTTGGATTCACGCCGAGAGTGAAACGTCAGTCTCGGCCATGTGTCGGGAAGCACAATCTCGGCAACATTGCGAATCAGAGCGAGATAGAACGAACACATTCCCTCTCTCTCTCTCTTTCTCTCTCTCTCTCTCCTCTCTCTCTCTCTCTCTCCCCCTCTCCTTCTTCCTCTCCGTCTCCCTCTCCCTCTCCCTCTCCCTCTCCCACTCCCTCTCCCTCCCCCCCCTCTCTCTCTCTCTCGCTTGGCTCGTCAAAACAAGCCGAGCGGAGGGCGGGACCTCAGACGGATAGACGGGAGCAGTTTCTTTGTGTGTGCCGACTACATTTTTACACAGAAACGTACGGTAATTGAAAATGTTTAAGCATATACCCTGAGATTCTATCTGTTGCGTATGACACGTGTGTTTGTGTGCGTGAGTGCGTATATGCACACGTACGTCACGCACACTTTCAATGCAACACATGCACACGGACATAACTGCGCTAAAAAACGCCTGCCGGAGTATAAATAAATACTAACGTAACGCTGAAATATTTTGGAAAAATAATTTTAGATACACACAAAATATCATCTTATTATCATATATTTATATATCGGTATAAATCGTATATAATCTTCATGATATTAATCATATACAATCTCAATTCTTATTTTTTTGTGCATGTTAACATGTTAATTCATGTTACAAATGCATAACAATGCGCGAGACCGTGCTTGTCAAGTACGCTATTATAGTTGTAGCACGGACATAAACCGCCTGAAAGTGGATGTAGCATGGACAGCCACCAGATGCAGGTTTTACCGTCGAGACCTAAAAGTGGATGCAGCATCGTAGTTCCCCTCTCAAAATGGATGCAGATAGCGCCCATTCCCAGTGCGAAAAATCGGTGTCGCCGAAAACGCCGTGTTGGCCCCTCTCAGGTTCCTCTCTGATACCAGGTTTTCATAGAGTACGGTGAAAAGTGCAACTGTACTCGTAACACAAACAGAGTTTATTACGTCATTTCCTACAACGCGAACGAGTTAGTGTACACTTGCAAAAGTGCGAAGTGCAAAAGTGCGAAGAGTGCAAGCAACACGAACAAACCTAGTGTAAGTCATTCAAATGGGAATGCGTCTTTTGCAAAGTATTGAACAGGAACAGGTATGTATATTAAATTTTAAGTGAAATCGTATTTATTTAGTCACTAATTGCTCACTGAGCGGTTTTCTCTGTTGAACGCAATAATTGTTGACATACTTATATCATACTACGTATATTTCATTTCTCGCCTTTCGTTGTGAGTTACTGCGTAGGCGTGCTACGCAGGCGGAGCAGCAGCTTTCATCTTTCTCGAGTCGGGATGCGTCCGGAAAGTCATTAAAAAAAAAGTGTCAACCTTTATGTCCACGACCGTACACACGACCGTGTTGCGCTTGTACTTGGCGCCATTTTTTTACCTTTTTGTTTAAAAAGGTAAGTTTTATATAAGTTTTACTTGTAAAATCTTATGTATTATCTTTAAGTTTTACTTGTAAAACCTGTTATGTACACATATATACCTTTAAAAAAAATTTGAATTTGAAATTTCTAAAAATAACACAATACATGTTGCGCTTGTACTTGGCGCCTTTTTTTACTTTTTTGTTTAAAAAGGTAAGTTTTATAATAAATTTTACATGTAAAAACTTATGTTACGTACATTTTTTGTCGTTAGGTTTTTCTGGAATAATAATAACTTTTAAAAAGATATTTTTTTAATGTTGGATACTATTAATAAACGTATTAAATTTTTGCCATGAAAAGAATACAAACATTTGTAGCGCCTCTGGGTCAGTGTTTTTTATTTGCGTATCATCAGCTTCAATCCAATCAGATTTACCTTCTGTACATATACTTGTGTAATGACCGCTTGCAATGCACCATCCATGATGAAATATGGCATTCATTACTTTATACAACTGTCCTACTACTGATACTTTAGTTGTTGGGACAGCACGCAGAGTAAATTTATTTATACATATATGTATACAGGGTATTAGAAAGTCTGAAAGCGGTCAAATATCTCGAAAATAGAACGTTTCTGAGAAAAATGTTTCCAACCAACCAAAGTTGTAGGGTTTTAAAAGTTCTATTCAATGATGATATCCGTTTGACCTTGCGTAAAGAGATCAAGGCGAGGTCAAGGCCAACATAATTTTTTTAAATAGAATACCCAATTTTTTATCACACAGTGTTAAAGATGACAACGAGACATTTCCAAAACATTACTTGATGACCTATTTTTGTTAAGAATTGTCTGAGTTATGAGCTTTAGAATTTACGGTGCCGCCAATATTAGTATTATCCAGGATGTACCACGTGGAGGTTGCATGGTCGTACTTTACACCCCCCCTGTGTGTGTGTGTGTGCGTGTGTATGTGTCAGCAAAAATAAGGTTCGTCCCTCCACGGTTCGTCATTACCGCAGTATTTAATGACTCCAAACCCTTTCTGCTATGTGTGTGTGTATGTGTGTGTGTGCGCGCGCACGCGCGCGCATGCGCGTGTGTATGTAGACGGGTTTTTATTGAATTAAGTGTTCAAATTGTCTTCTGTCTGCTACTTGACAATAATCTTATCGTAGATGAAATCATTTAAAACGTTTCGTCTCATTTCTGGTGAAATAAGATTTACTTGGTGCAGTATGTGTTCCCTAAGGCCTGCCAAGTTAGCAGGTTTCGTTCCGTATACATTGTTTTTAACATATCCCCATAAGAAGTAGTCCAATGGAGAAAGATCTGATGATCTAGAGGGCCACTCTATTTCTTCACATCTTGTTATCCATCGGTTTGGGAAAGTATCAGTTAAAAATTGACGCACTACTACTGCATAGTCCTTATCTCTGCTGACACATACCACACACACACACACACACACACACACACACGCACACGCACACGCACACGCACACGCACACGCACACGCACACGCACACGCACACGCACACGCACACGCACACGCACACGCACACGCACACGCACACGCACACACACACACACACACACACACACACACACACACACACACACAGGGGGTGTAAAGTCCGACCATGCAACCTCCACATAGTACATCCTGACTAATACTAATGTTGGCGGCACCGTAAATTCTAAAGCTCATAACTCAGACAATTCTCGACAAAAATAGGTCATCAAATAGTGTTTTGGAAACGTCTCGCTGTTATCTTTAACACTGTGTGATAAAAAGTGGGATGTTCTATTTAAAAAAATCATGTTGGCATTGACCTCGCCTTGACTCCTCTACTCAGGGTCAATGGATATAATCATTTAATAGAACTTTTAAAATACTACAACTTTAGTTGGAAACATTTTTCTTAAAAATGTTTTGTTTTCGAGGTATTTGACCGTTTCCAGACTAGTTTTTCTAACTAAAGTGATATGGTCCATTATCGATGATTTTATTAAAAAATTTTTCGAACGAAAATTGCATGGTTTGAAGGACAACATATGACGGAAATGTGGATTTGACCTTGAGTAACCTTGTCAAAATCAGGCCAAGGTCATTAACGTTTTTTTAAATAAAAACTATTATTTTTTATTACATATTTTTATAGCTTATCTCGAGAGCTTTCCAAAACACTCTAACAAAGTTACATTTCATTAAGAACTTTTCGAATTATGAGGCTTGGAACTTAGAGCAAGACCGATTACTGATCCGACCAATTAAGGCAAGATCAATTCGAATATGTCTTTAGCCGTTAATAAGTCTTGGTCTTAGTACGAAATAAAACCTCCTTGCTTTTATTACAATATCTTGTAAGTTAACAAATATTCTTCACACATACAAACATAGTATTATTATATTTTTATTGAGTAGTGCACTGAATATCTATGACATTGTTCTGAGAGTTTCCTCATTTAGAGCGACGAAACAAATATATTTTATGAATTTTTTTTCGCGCAGATAGAAAATTTCACGGATGTAATTGTTTTTGGAGATTATTTAATACTGTATGAAAAATATTTATTAACTTACAGGATATTGTAATAAAAGCAAAGAGGTTTCATTTCGTACTTCTTAATTCTGTTACAATATTCTTTTATATTTCATACTACATCCTTGTATAACTTAAAATTATTCTTAAAATATTATTAAACAATTCGATAATCAAACCTGTGAACCTGCTCGACTCCGCAAAATAATTAATAAAATATATTTCATTTTGTTGGTGCCGAATATTATCAATACTATTACAAATAATATTACAAATGATATAAATTTTTACAAATAAAATTTGTATTATTTGTAACATTATTATACAATTACAAATAAAATTACAAATAATAATATTACAAATAATAATATTATTAATAATAAAATATTATTTGTAATAATTTCGGTGCGCCGAGTAGACAAAACTTTTCAGTATTGTCATAGAGAGGAAAGGAGAGAGAGAGACAGTCGCGCCCGCGATTCAGATTATGGGCAAGAAAGAATAGGCACGCTAGCTGAGCGAGAACGAGAGCGACAAGGAGGGAATGATATTCTCTCTCTCTCTCTCTCTCTCTCTCTCTCGCTCGGCGCGTCGACAATTGCCGATCGCGTGGCTCACACGGATAGACCGAGCCGGCTGTGTGCGTGCATGGGGAGGGAGGGAGGGAATCCTCGTGCAAGCCCGTCATCAAATTCGCATCACTGATACTAATGATGTCAAAACCGAACAAGCTGCGGACAAACGTAACTTGTAAATATCAGAGATCAACTGTTTATCAGCTCATAGACAATTAATATGAGGAGATACCCGCGGAGACCCGTGTACTTCTCTTTCGTCTTTGCGTACAATTGCGATCAATAAAAAATTTTCACGAATTGTTCGGTTTTGACATCATTGGTATACGTGTGAATGTGTGTGTGTATGTGTACACGTACAATTGCGATATACACTTATCATGTTAGCATTGATCATTTTTATTCATGCTAAAAAAAGATAAGTATGATTATGTAAAGAATTTATCTGCGTATTATTATACATTCTACATAGTTCTCCCTGTGATAGTAAAAATAACACACTTGAACAACCTCTACGCTCATATCACAAAGCCTTATCCACTGCGCTACTGAAGCAAATTGGTAATTCTTCTGCTATAACGACATTAACAGAAAAGACTAAACTTCAAACTGCATTTCTCAAAAACGTTTAAGATTTGCACCGTTTTTGAATAGCATTTGTTACTATTCCATCAATATTATACTTTTCTAGAAGCAAAATCATGCGGTTATTTCAAGGATGAAGATTCCTCTTGTGTGAGATATTAATTATTCATTCTTTATTAATAGGAAAAGATTTTCCTTTGGTTTAAATGTTCAAGAAAAGTTATTTGTTCTCTGAGAATCTTTCAATTTTTATGTTCGTAAAAAGTTTATAAAATTCGTAAAGAAAGAAAATTATTTTACTACCTGTCTGTTCAAGAGTTGCGGATAAGAGATATTTTAACAAATCTGAATCTGAATCAGTCAATAAATTAAATTTTTCATTCAAAGAAGGTAAGCGTAAGTAAGATAAATATAAATAATAAATTAAATATTATTCTCTCGATATAATAATAAATATTTTTTCTTTAGCTAAATCATCGAAATAAATATTCTATTATAAATTGACTTTTTGGGTTACAATATCAATTTTATTTTTCAGAGTATGCTTTCAAATTGACTCTTCGGAATACGCTATTAAATTGACTTTTCGGAGTATACTTTTAAATTGACTCTCCTGAGTATACATTTTTTAGTTGATTCTGTAAAGTACACATTTTTAATTAACTCTTCGGAGAGAAGAAAAGAGAAACATTTTATATTTTATTAAAAAAATCTTACTTTTTGGAAAGAATTGATTGATGAAGAAAAAAATAAATTCACGACCTCAACGAAGATCTTAAAAATATTACTGTAAAAAATGAAGTTGTTGTTATTATATACCATTGTACAATATTAAAACATACGCGCAATAATTATCTATAATTTGCATATATAAGCGGTTAAGTAATTATAAGTAATATACAAATCATGACAAATTAATGTGGCCGTGCGTTATCTTTGTCGCGTCATTGTTAGAAATCGTCCGAACTCTCGAAATAATTTTCTTCCTGAATTATGAATATGAAGCAACGTGAAAAGAAAATCAGGGGATGAAAGGGGGGACGCCGACGTCTGTCTTACGATAAGATCGTTGCTGGCTCGCTTCAGTTTATCGTCGCGATTGTCTATTCCAGTGCCCGGAATTACTTGCACGATCGGGCCGATTTCTGAGAGCTACGCCTCCTTACTTCCCCTTACCGCTCCAGCCCGCACGGCGGACCTAGAAACTGACAGTCGCGAGGCGCTGTCTCAGGCACGTCGCATGAGACAGTCACATGAGATGCTTCACAGTTTAACATAGCTGAAACAAATTTATTTATTAAAACAACTCCATAGGCATTTTTTATAGTTTACTAATATAATATAGTCTTAATATTAATATAAATATATATTAATAGAAATATTAATATAAGTAATATTCTTAATATAACTATAATATACACTGTATATTATAGTTATATTAAGAATATTACAGTGTATACAGTGTATATTATAGTTATATTAAGAATATTACTTATATTGATATTTCTATTAACATATATTTATATTAATATTAAGACTATATTATATTAGTAAACTATAAAAAATGCCTATGGAGTTGTTTTAATAAATAAATTTGTTTCAGCTATGTTAAACTGTGAAGCGTCTCATGTGATTGTCTCATGTGACGTCCCTGAGACAGCGCCTCGCGACTGTCAGTTTCTAGGTCCGCCGTGCGGGCTGGAGCGGTAAGGGGAAGTAAGGAGGCGTAGCTCTCAGAAATCGGCCCGATCGTGCAAATAATTCCGGGCACTGGTCTATTCGTTGGTGGTGAGACAAAGATCGATTTTCCGTTTTTATCTAACTAATCTAGCTCGCTCATGAACATAGCACAGAACAGAACCAAATAATTATGGACATAGCACGGAATAGTACCAACAAATCGTGGACATTGGCTTAGTAGTTTATGTTCATGAAAAATGGACCCAGTTGGCGCTTCGAATCAGCCAACTTTTCGATAACGCTGTAAATGCAGTCATGCCCGCTCTCAGACTTCTCTCTGGCTCGGCTGAAAGCGGCCCATGACACCTCTCCTTCTTCTCTCTGGCTGTGACCCTTGTTGAGAAACTGCCTTTGTAAGGAAGTAAAGAAAAACTGTACACACTTTGCTATTACCATCGGAGTGAACGTAGTTTATATGTACTTTTTCAGAGGGCACGTCGAATAAAGCATCCGTAGGAATCCTGCTCAATGGCCGCTCTCAGGCTTCTCTCTGAGGCAAGTTGAATATTTATTTCACTTTAATATTAGAAACTACAACCTGTATATTTTAGCTGAAAAGCACAAATTTATTCAAATAATTTTGGATTAAAAAATTTATATTTCACATGAATTTATGCTAGAAGAGAAAATTCATAATTGATTCTTTCATACTTATCACGGCTGCGTTCCAATATTCACTGCCAGCACTGAAATTCTATAGTATACGTGACACAAACTATATATTTTCAGTACTGGCAGTGAATTTCGGAACGCGGCCCATGTCTCAACTACTCCATGTTTGAATCTAACCCAATCAACGACGAGACGTCAGTCGTCGGCATATTGTATTTCCCTCCAAATAGAGTTAGCTTCATTCACATCAAGCTTAAATATTTAAAAGTATCCTTCATTAACGAAGCCAAAGAAGAATTACAAGTTTTGAGGGTTGTAATGAAAACGGACGGTGTTTCTTCTTCGACGTTTCTTAGGGCGTTTTTCGATTCGATGCTGTAACATGTCGGCGATTTTGAGGTCGTCAGAACAACGTTCTGTTAACGAATGATTATGCCGATATCGTTTGAAAGTTTTGTTTATGTTTCTCACAAATATATACAACGCATGTGGATACGACTATTAATGATATTGCAGTGCCCATACGAATCATCCGCGAAATTATTGTAATTATCGCGGTTATTCCGACATTTGACGCGTTTACTCATTTATTCACCTACATATTCTATGAGACGAGCGATTTCGATACGATAGCCAGGTAATGTCGAATGAGTGTGTAATAATTTGTGATAATCGAGCGTGTTCGTTCATCATATGTTTGTCAACTGTGCAATGTTGTGTTGGACCACATCAATCGCGATTCTCGCGTGAGATGCGAAAGGATATTCATTGTACCATATCGCATCTTGTTCTGGTCGTTTATATGATCTATCAACAGGCATAATGTCTGCTACCAAGCGTAACTCAACTTCCTCCACAACTACCGCCTCGTCCTCCAAAGTCTGTTGCTTCTGTAACTTAGCAGAGGACAACGAGTTGGAATATGGCAAGTTTTATGAACAGGATGGCATCGTCACACATTATTACTGCCTGGTGAGTTTTAGATACAACTGCTGATGTTAGTTTTGTATAATATTAGATCAAAAAGTTTATTTTTGTCTTGTCTTATATCATATTATTCAAATAACACACAAACAGAAACACAGAACTTCATGAATGGATGATGTTCATATTATTGTTTACATTGATGTTAATTTATACAATATAAATATATTTTTAGCTCTTGTCTTCTAATATGGAACAAAAAGGAAATGATGATGAAGGTATACTTGGATTCCTAGCAGAAGATATACATAAGGAACTTCGCAGAGGAAAGAAATTGGTATATATATCAATAATAATAAATGTTGGTTTCTGAATATTAAAACATAAAATATATATTTATATATAGTTTATAAGTTTTTGTATAATTATATCAAAAGCATATTAGCAAAAATCTATTAAGTTAACTTATTAGAAATTTAGTATTGAGTTTACTCGCTATGAATGTTTTTTTCATTTTTATTAAACTTAATAAGTTTTCATCATTTTTAATAAATAAAATTTCTCTCACTATTAACAGTTGAATTGTTAACAGTTAAATTGTTTATTTTAGATTTGTTCATACTGCAAAAGAATTGGTGCAACTTTAGGTTGTTGCAATTTAAAGTGTAAACGCATATTTCACTTTCCTTGTGGCTTAAAAGCTGGTTCTTTACATCAGTTTTTTGGAGAATTTAAGTAAGGAACAATATTGGAATATTACATCAGTGTCATAGTTATAGAAACTGGATAATAAATAATTGATATTAATGAATTGATTTTGATAATGTTCTAGATCATTTTGTGTAAATCATAGACCGAAACAAAAAATTGATGAGTATGTATTGAAGCAAATTAGTACATTAAATGATATATTATGTTATATATGTTATGATAGAGCAAACCCCAAAGATCTTATGGAAACTTTGTGGGCTCCCTGTTGTAAAAAAGATGCATGGTTTCACCGTAAATGTGTTCAGGTTAGTCTTGATAAAAAGTTTATGTATGAAACTTATTGATCGCAGCTGTTACACTTCAATTTCAGTGTAAATTATTAATATCACAACATGTATTTTGCTGAATGTTATGTTTATAACGTGCATGTATAATATATATAATTTTTCATTTCAGCAACTTGCTTTAAGTGCAGGCTATTTCTTTAAATGTCCTCTATGTAACAATAAGAAAGATTTTCAAAATGCTATGCTACAACACGGCATTTTCATACCGAGCCAGTAAGTATTTGATTAAAGCTTCAAGAAGAATATTTTTTATTTGTACAATGTCCTTTTAAATTGTGTATACATCTTATTTTAAATATGTATATTCTAAAGTTGTTTTTCTGATGTTTAATAAGGGATGCCTCATGGGAATTGGTGCCAAATGCATTCGAAGAATTATTGTATAGACACGATCAGTGTGACGCTATAATATGTCTTTGTCCAAAGGGAAGGAAACATACAAGTAGTAACGCGTAAGTAATGATTGTATGAAACAATGTTGAACCTATATGGCGTCTAGTATGTATATATGTAGATCATTCTTATAAAATATTTTTATAATGATAAATATTACAGTAAATGGGAATTGGTGTTATGTCGGATTTGCGGCTCACAGGGCATTCATATGGCTTGCGGGAAATTGAAATGGGCAAATCCCATATGGGAATGCGCCGAATGTACTTCCATATTATGTAAGCACCTGTTTGATTTGTAAGAATATATAGAGCAAACATAATGTATAATCTTAATTATATTTTAATTACTTTTTATTTTTCACATTTTTTTCTGAAGTAAAAAGTAATTGTAATAATTGAGATCATATGTTTAAAATGATTTATTTCACATACGCACGCGTACACACACACACAAAATATAACTATGAAATACAATAAATATATTGTAATCTTTATGTAAAAAACGAAATATTTTATTTTTCTATTCTATAAAGGTAATCCTACAGATCATGAAAATACAAGGTCTGGTGATAGCTCTGATAGGTATGCTCTATATTTACTACTTTTAATTGTGCAAATAATGAAAAGATTTCGACAAAGAGTGTCTTGAACCTATGATTGCACTTGTTCTCATACAACGACTAATATCAAACTGATTTCGAATATTTCTTTAGTTCTAGTTTGAGCAGAGATTCCGATACAGAGGAGAGTGATTCTGACATTTCTGTGGGCACTGATTTCCCTGTATTGTGTTCGTTACCTAGTCCTAGTTCATCTTCCACCATGATAAATTCAAGCTTTAAATCACGGCCAGGGCCACGTTCGTTTAAGTTACAACAGCAATTGAAAGCAAGTAGTGGTATGCTTGATTCGTTGATGGATATGTCATGGTGAGTTTTCTGATTACACTAAGTGCCACAATGGAATATTTTACGTTTTATTTTATATAGTGCATCAGCACCTATAAGCACTGCTGCTACGAAGAGTACAACGTCAACTGATAAAGTTAGTAAGGAAAATAATGTGCAAAAAAACAAGGTGAACGATTCTCTGCAAACTAAGAAAGATCATTGCGAACGAAAGAAAAATTTTTCTAGCAACATTATGAAATCTCAACCTGATTCAAATAAGAATATTATCATCACAATCGAAAGCGACGACGACGATGATGTAGAGGTAAATGATAAAGTAATTCGTAGTAATATATTTGCATCACAGTTTGCACATTTTTTTCGATGAAGTTCGGAATGCAGTTAATGTCAAAAATAGGAAAATGTGTTTCTCTGAAGAGTTCTTTTGTTAGACATTAGCTATATTTGGAGTTGCATTAGAATAAAGCATGTGCAAACCGTTGTATATACCAGTGTACACAACGTCTATATTAGCTTTAGAAGTGTCTAATTGTCTAACAAAGACAATCTGTAAATAAACGATAATCGCGTATATAATCGCGTAAATAAATCGCGTATACCATTGATATCTGATATTGATTATTTTTATTTGTTGCAGATTATCGCATTGCAACGCAAAATAAGTATCCCGACGGTACAGATTGCATGGGCAAACATGTTTTCTTCGTCAAAACCTGATAATTCAAACAACTTGACAGAAAATTCCACGACCAAGAGTATAAGTGAAGTCGATCCGTTAAAAACGGAGGATACCGTTCAGTCTAATGCGAAGGAAGTATCGAAGAAATGTGATAGTATTAAAGAATCTAATGTATCGATCTCGAAAAGCAAAATTACTATTTCGAAGCAACCTGACGTGCCTGCAATGTTAAAACCTACACAAGTTGCTATTTCTTCAAAGAACGATGACTTAAAAATCTCTCCAGTGAACTCCAGCTCTGTTATGAATATTAAAATTACTAACGTCACTTCCGTACCACCGGAGATATTTGCAAGCGTGCCTGACGTGGGTCTTGACAAAGACGTCACGTGGTTGCAGTCTGACACTGTCGGTATGTCTTCTGTCGTAGATAAGTTGGGCAAACCGTTAGACAAGTGGTTTGCTGTTCAGCAATCTTCACCTACTACGATGAAGCGCAGTATGCACGAGGAAGGTAATTCGCTGAGAAGATTTGATGTTATAGGTCTGTTCTTTTTAGTTGCTTTGTATTGCACTTTTAAAACGAGACAAATAAATATTAATAATTAAAAATAAGTGGAAAGAGATGAAAAAGAAGAGGAAAAAGAGAAACAGAGAAATTGAAATATATAAAGAAATATAAAGAAGTCTGAAGATAATATAAAGAAGATAACATAAAGAAGAGAATATAAAGAATATAAAGAAATATAAAGAAATACAAAAAGAAATATAAAGTCTGTTCTTTTTAGTCGAACAAAATTGCGTTTTTTGCTTTTAAAGTAAAACAGCTATATAAGCGTTGAAAAGAAAAGAAACAAAGTTCCAACATGGCACCTAAAGCAGCAGCTAAAAAGAATAAGCTTATATACAGGGTGTTTCATTTTAAGTGATATGATCGATTATCTCGTGAATCGATGATTTTATTGAAAAATTTTTCGAACGAAAGTTGCATGGCTTGAAGGGGGACACATGATGGAAATATGGACTTGACCTTGAATGACCTTGTCAAAACCAGGTCAAGGTCATTAATGTTTTTTTTTTTTATGGAAACCCCTATATTTTATGACATATTCTTGTAGCTTATCTCGAGCTTTCTTTCGAGAGCTTTCCAAAATACTATAGTAAAGTTACGTTTCATTGAGTACTTTCCGAGTTATGAGATTTGAAAGTTAAGGCAAGACCGATCACTGATACGGCCAACTGAGGCAAGACTCATCAACGGCTAAAGACATGTTCGAATTGATCTTACCTTAGTTGGCCGGATCAGTGATCGGTCTTGCCTTAACTTTCAAGCCTCATAACTTGAAAAGTACTCAATGAAACGTAACTTTATTATAGTGTTTTGGAAAGCTCTCGAGATAAGCTACAAGAATATGTAATAAAAAATAGGGATTTAAAAAAATATTAATGAGTTTTTGCAGGAAAATTAAGTTCGGGTCCTACCTCATCCTACTCAATCTTTAGACTTGGTTCCCTGCGACTTCACATTGTTTCCAAAAGTAAAGAGAAAGCTTCGGAAACATCCAAAAGTAAAGAGAAAGCTTCGGAAACATCGATTTGAAACATCAAAACAAACGTTTGTAGCTTATAATGAGGAAGTATCGATGGCAAAATAAGAATGGAACAAAATTACTGGTTTTTGAGAATGCATAAATGTATTGATGCTCAGGGAGAGTACTTTGAAAAATTATAATGTATTTTGACCTGATTTTGACAAGGTCACTCAAGGTCAAGTCCACATTTCCATCATGTATCCCCCTTCAAGCTATGCAACTTTCGTTCGAAAAATTTTTCAATAAGATCATCGATTCGCGAGATAATCGAACATATCACTTAAAATAAAACACCCTATATAGTTAAGAGAAATATAAACTTGTCAACATGCGTGTACACACACGAGTGACAATTTTGTACAAGAAAATAAATATTTTAAGGATTGGTTGATATATCAAATTAAAAATAGAGTTAATAAAATAAAAAAATTTTCTTTTTCGGTTATCGAGATATTTAATATGTATAACTTTAATAGTAATATAGTTCAGACGTCTGACCCTTTTTTGGATTTTTATCAAAAAAAGGAAATTTTAAATATAATACATTTAACAATAATGTTACATTTTGTTAGCAAGCAGTGTTGTGGATAGCAGTTGCAAGAGAATTAGAGGAGAAAATTCGGACAAAACGTTCAGGAATACTGTTCTGTGTGATACCAGGTGGGAGCAAAGTCAAAGGACCGAATTTAAAGTCGCACCTAGTACAGAGATTCGTGAAATTACCGAAAACACTGCTAAGCGTTTAGCATCCTCGAGTACAATTTCTAGTCCGTCCTTGAATATCGATCAAAAGAATGATATATCTATGCAAGCTGGCACGTGCACGCCGGACGCGACATATGCAGCAATTGAATCCAATCATCATACAAAGAAAAGCGATAGTGTCCCGAAGATCGCCATGCAACATGCTGAGAACGGGCCCGTCAAGTTATATACGCCAGTCATTCAGTCCGGCACACAGATTTACTATTCGGTTCCGTCGTCGAGCATATTCTATACTCAATCGATATCGAGTCGTATGAGTCGAGAAACCGAAAGTACCACCACCACATCGTATGCTATGACGTCGAACGATGTCGTACGACCGCCAGTTATACATAACACCGCTACTATTAGCAATCGTCAGTCTGTAGTTATTCGGCCGATAAACATAGATACAGTTAACACGAACAACAGTCAACAAACTAAAGGATCATGTAATCAGCAAGCTGGACTTCCGAAAGAGAAAACAACCGATAATCTTCCTGCAAGCAACGGCACCTCGAGCAAAATAGTAGTAAGTAATTTATTCAAATATCTTAAAAATGTCAAATTGTATTTTGTAAGAGCATAATAAGGTTTCGAATATGTAAGGATGTAATAAAACTTCTGTTGTTGCCTAAGATAATGAAGTCCGTTTTTTTTTTTCTCCTGTTAGTTTCCTTAGAAAGCGCAGATAGTATGATAACTTCAATAGAGATATCTCTGATGAGAGCTTGTAAATAATTTTGTGATCAATTCTTTTTTTATGATAAAATATTTCTTCATAAGCAGTGAGATTTTTTCTCTTTTCATCCTTATCTCCACAAAACTCGGTTAAATATTTGATAAAGTAGTAGGAATAAAATATTCTGGCGAGAAAGACGGTGCGGGGAGTATGTGTGGTAACAAAAATTTCCCCGTACCTCCTCTCCAGTGAATGTCTTGCGATTCTAACAGTGTGACGGGGATGCAGGCAGGACCAATCCTGCTGTTACGCCAACCAGATGTGCCTGTTTCTCTGAGACCGCAAAGACTGCCGGAGCAGCAGACACGCTCGATACATCAAAAATCATTGGAACAAAAGCCAACCAAAGAAGAAACTCACCGGGATTCGCAGGAATCAGAAAAAACTTCAAAAGATCCTCTGATGAGAGGTGAGTTTAATAAATATACAGTGGTATAAATCCTTCAAATAGTGCTTTACTAGTTTTCTATTCAATCTTTACATTAATAGTTATTTGAAATTTGTCTCAAGTAGAAAACTCAAATTCGCATTCAAATTTAGATGTAAGAGTTTTAGTTGAATCGCGAAATATAATGCAAATATATTGTATATAATTTAACTAGAAAAAATTTATATTAAACTCTAAATTTTCAAATTTGAGTACCTTATATGAAAAAGTTTTAGATAATAACTATTAATACAAACCTAAGATGTACATATTGTATTCTTAGATCAGTCGTGATCAAAGTGCGGTTCATCTATAAACAATTTGTATTTTTCATATATTCTCTCATTGACTATTATTTTTTTCCCTTTTTGCGAATCGATTTACAACTGGACACAATTGTCGGGGTAAGTAGAAATAAGTATTCGATCTTCAGAGAAAAAATGGATATGTGCCCTTCCTCCCTCGCGGATGTTTTCATACGCTCTGGGAGAATAATTTCCATAAGCAGAATAATAATTATTACGAAGTAGCGATAATTATTTACATACAAATACATAGAAAGTATTAAAGTAGAAAAGTATTACTCTTTCTAAAAGTAACTCATTATTGCTCATTATTTTTTGAAAATATAATTTGTTAATGTTACTGTTATCTTTATTCCAAAACTAACGAATTATTACTATTTTCGTTATTCTTCAATGCAAATAAAATGAAATTTTATTCGTAAAACAAAGTAATAAATGAGTCACATGAATTTGAGAGAATTTTTAATCATACTTTCACAATCTGAATCATCAAGTGTGAATATTTTTACTCAAAGTTGAAGAGAGAATCTAATATATTCCACCTTTACATAAGGCACAAATTCATTAATCGATTATTTTGTAAAATATTTTTCAACCTTGCATACAAATAAACAATATGTATTATGCCATTCAATATCATGATTGAAAGATGTATATGAACATGAACAGTGAACTTTCCAATACATATTAATATTTTAATATATTTTTTTGTGCAGCGATACCATGCATATCATGTCCATTATTTCATGCATTCGAAGTGTCAGAACCCAGTGCAGTGCCTTCCCCCAAGTCACAAATAACCATAACACCTGTCATCAGCCTCGATTGATACCGCAGTATATGCGTCTACATGATCTTAAGTTTCGCATTTGCGGAACGGATGATATTCAGGTAAGATATAATTACGACCAGTTATTATTTTACTTACTATTACTTACTATTTTATTCTACTTACTGCTACTACGTTTACATGATAACAAAACCGTTTCGATAATATTCGTAACCTACTTTTAGATGAACAGTAATAAAATCGATTTGACAATTCCCATTGTTATAATTAGTATTACACGATTGTGTTATTAATTATAATTTTCATAGCTGTAAATATTCATAGTTATTAATAATCATCATAGTTATTAACGAGTATAGTTCTGACTAGTTAGTTAGTCATAACGAAGTTTAATTCTATATTACGATTAATTGCAGATACGAGGATCATATCGAAAGTTTTTAAATATTATTAAACAAATGAATTTATTTCAACAATATATATTATAATTTTTCAAAGTACTCTCCCTGAGCATCAATACATTTATGCATTCTCAAAAACCAGTAATTTTGTTCCATTCTTATTTTGCCATCGATACTTCCTCATTATAAGCTACAAACGTTTGTTTTGATGTTTCAAATCGATGTTTCCGAAGCTTTCTCTTTACTTTTGGAAACAATGTGAAGTCGCAGGGAGCCAAGTCTAAAGATTGGGTAGGATGAGGTAGGACCCGAACTTAATTTTCCTGCAAAAACTCCAAAGTTCCTGTCGTTGTGCGAAGCCATACATTGTCGTGATGGAGGATGAAATGATAGAGTGTTGACCTTGAATGTCCACACCTCAAAGTTCTTCGAAGGCAATGCGAGCATACTACTCTGCTGTCATAATGCGTTGGTCTTCTAATGGAACAGTCGTTATATGGCCTGCGAAGAAACATGCGATCACATAATCTTCCCTACGTTGTTCCCTATTTATTGCACTTTTGATGATGGAGACTCATTCCGAAAATACCATATTGTCAATTGCTGCTTTATCTTCTAGATCATAGTTATATAACCAGATTTCATCCCTATGATGATATTAAAAACGTCTTTTGTCTTTCTCTAAACCTTAAGGCATACAACAATACTAATCGACCGCTCCTCCTTTTGCTCAAACGTAAGCAGATGGGCACTCAACAACTGCAACACTGTGAGATGCAGGTGATCCTTAATTATCGTCTGCGTTGCGGTTAATCCGATCAAGGTCGCCTCTATTTTACCATAGGTGATATGCTGGTTTTCTTTCACTAGGTTTTTAACAGCAGCAATATTTTAGTCCGTTACTATGTGAGGACGCCCAAAGCGTCGCTCATTTTTAAACTTTGCCTTCCACGTTTAAATTCGGCAAACCAAGTGAACACTGTAGCACATAATAGAGCAGAGTCTTCAAAACACTTCACCAAACGTTTATGACATTAATTTCGATTTAAATCAAATTTAAAATTATAAAAAATAATGGTACAAAAGTTGCGTCTTTCGAACTCCATCGCGGTCAGACCCAACTATCTGACACTCTTCAACTTCCCTTTTCTAAACTAATAGATCTAAGTTTTTCATGCTAATTTATTATTCAGCAAAGAAGATACTCTTTTTTCCAAACTGAGTTTTATTGTCATAGGGCTTCTTGATTTTGCATTGATCTAAATTTAGCATGGCCCCCGTATAAATATTTATTTAAATAAATAAATATATATATATATATACACAGAGTGTCTCTAAAGTCTGATCCCTAGATCTCGGAAACGGCTTTAAATATGGAAAAATGATTCAGACAAAAGTTGTAGGATATTAACAGGGAACAGATGATAAAAATATGGACTTGAATGACTTTATCAAGGCCAGATCGATGTGATCGATGTTTTCTTAAATGTAATTTAAGAAAACCCATTTCTTATTCCCCCATTTTTTATTGTATATTCTTGCAGCTCTCATCGAGACATTTTCAAAACACTACCTACTTGTATCTTTTGCGCAAGCCATTCCGAAGATATGAAGCTTCAACGTTGACCGCCGGCATTCGCATTACCCGATGTAAACCGCGAGGAGGTTGCTTGGTCGAATTTGTACATCATAGTGGCCCTAAAAAGGGCCGATTTTATGTGTATTTCTTCAGTTAAAATTTTTTTTCCATCATTCTTCTCTTTTCCTTTACATTAGTTTTTTTCTTGCCATTACTGCAGAAGATGCTTAAAATGAGTACCATTGACTTCCATGCGGTGAGACAAGCAATCGTGAAACTCTCCTTACATTCTGAAGTGTCTGAGGAGGAATATCTCTACAAGCTACAACTATCCTATTTCGCAATTCTTCGATTCTAGCTGGAAGCTAGAAGTTCTGAAAACTGCCGATTTTAAATAACCCCACAAGAAGAAATCGTTGAGGGCTAAATCAGGAGACTGTGGGGACTATTCAATCGGGTACCTCCTCCCAATCCACCTGTTCGGATCATTTTCGTCCAAATAATTGCGCATGTCACGATGGTAGTGTGCAGGATATCCATCCTGTTGAAAATGAATGGCTATCTTCACCAACAGCGTTCTCAATAACTTGAGTTATCAAAGGATTAATGATATCTCGCAGCAATGTTAAATAAAATTCGCCTGTTAAATTTTCATCGATGAACAAAGGTCCAATTATGTAGTTATCTAAAATGGCCCAAACATTTAACTTCTGTGGCTGTTGCGTATGTCCCTCTCTGTAAATGTATGGGTTGAAGTTAGACCAATACCTAACATTGTGCTCATTTATCTCATCGCGTAAATAAAAAGTACTTTCGTCACTAAAGCAAAGATTTTTCAAATAATGTGCATTCTCTTCAATGAGCGTGATTATTATTATTTCACAAAACTGAACACGGCGATCAAAGTCACCATCTCCAAGCTCATGTTTTATTTGCATTTTGTAAAGGTGAAATCTATGATTTTTCAGAATTTTATCGATTATGCTGCGCGGGATGTTACTTGCATTATGTAATTCGGCTAAAGACTGTTGGGAGTTGTCTATAACACAACCAATAATTTCAATAACTATATTCTCGCCGACTTTAGGTTTGCCGCTACGTAGCCGGTCTTTAACATTCTCAATTCCGCGAAATTTGGTTATCAAGTTGGAGACGTATTTATGGTCAATAGAACGATCAAGAAAGAGCTCATTAAAACGGTTCGTAGTTGCGCGATAAGAGCGACTACATTTCCCGTAAAAAGAAATCATTTCCACCTTATCCTTCTTAGATCGCGACATAATTTAAAACTTAATTTATTTAGAAAAATTTAATTTATTTCAGAAAAGTGACAAAGGAAGGTGGAACAATACGAAAATCAGAAAGAAATGGGCGAGTAACTGTCACTCTTTCGAACATTACCGCCCATTATAACAAAAAAAATAGAAGGCCTTTTTTTATGAAAACACCTTTTCCAGCAACAGGTTTTTCAAAAACTGGGGGAAAATTATAATGTTTCTTCATTCGAATTGAAGATAGTTTCTTCTGAATGCAATCAATTAATGTAGGTAATGCGTTTCTGACCACTTTATACATTTAAACGGTAATGAGCAGTAATAAGCAATAATGGATGGTAGTTTAACATTGCTGCGAGATGTTATTGATTCTTTGATAACCCAAGTTGTAGATAACGTTGTTGGTGAGGATGGTTAATTAGAATTCGATGTAGATAACATTCATTTTCAACAGGATGGATGTTCTGCATACCATCGTGACGTGCGCAACAATTTCGAAATCAAGCTTATAAGCGAATATAACGAAAATTATCCGAACAGATGGATTGGGAGGAGGGGCCCGATTAAGTCTCCACGGTCTCCCGATTTAGCCCTTACCGATTTCTTCTTGTGGGATTATTTAAAATTGGTAGTTTTCAGAACGCTTCCAGGTACAATCGAGAAATTGCAAAATAAGATAGTTATAGCTTGTAGAGATATTCCTCCTCAGACATTTCAGAATGTAAGGAGAGAGTTCCACGATCGCTTGTTTCACTGCATGGAAGTCAATGATTCTCATTTTGAGCATCTTCTGTAGTAACGGTAAGAAAATAACTAATGTAAGGGGAAGGAGAAGAAGAATGATGGAGAGAGAGAATTTTAACTGAAGAAACACAAAATCAGCCCTTTTTAAGGCCACTATGGTGTACAAATCCGATCAAGCAACCTCTCCGCAGTATACATCGGGTAATGTGAATACCGGCAGTATGTCAACTTTGGAGCTTTATACCTTCGGAATAGCTGGCATAAAAGACACAAGTAGGTAGTGTTTTCAAAATGTCTCGACGAGAGCTGCAAGAATATGCAATAAAAATGGGGGATTCCATTTAAGAAAACATTGATAACATTGACCAGGTCTTGATAAAGTCGCTCAAAGTCAAGTCCATATTTTCATCATATTTCTCCCTTAACCCATTAACACCCAAAAGTTCTAAAATATTAGCCTTGCAACTGTATTTTATGTAGAAAAACATTTTATATAAGGTTGGAATAGCATTTCCTTATGTTTTCGGGGTCATTCTACAAGATTTCGGCATCGGAATTCGTTTAGATTCACAATAAAATCCAATATGGAATTTTTGGAAAAAAGTCGTGAAAAATCGACAATTTTATTTCTTATAAGCTTGATTTCGTACCAAGAACGTTACTCGTTACTTTGATACAGATACAAATGTCACATCTTGTCTCAAAAATGTTGAACTTTCAAGGTATGCTTTGGTGAAAATGTGAATTCAAGATGGCTGCCTCAAAATGGCGGTTTGAGCGAAAAAACTTAAAAAATAATATATTTTTAGAATAACTTCGCAAAATCCTAGTATTTAGCATCAATTTAGTATCCAGGGTACTGATTTTAGAATATTTGCTGACAACTAATTCATATAATTTCAAAATGGCGGATCCAAGATGGCGACTAAAAAGCACGAATAATCGTGAAAATTTCCAGATTTTCATGAATTTTTTTCTATTATTTTCATATTCATGAATTATTTTTGAGACGTACACACGCACATATACAGGATGGGTAATTATAAACTTACAAACTTTATAAAAAACATAAAGAACATCGAGATAAGTACAACGGACGGGAAAAAATTGGAATCGACTATGTAAAGTTTTGAGAAAAATTATTAAATAAATGATCGCGGGCTTGCTACTCCACACAGCTTGGACCGGATTGACAGGCAACAACGGCGCGCGTCGGTCCGCTGTTGTTGCCTGCCAATCCAGCCCAAGCCGTGCGAAACAGCATGCGATGCCCACAACGCATGCCCACTGAGCGTTTATTCGCTCATTCATTTAGCAATTTTTCTCAAAACTTTACGTAGTGGATTTCAATTTTTTCCCGTCCGTAGTACTTATCTTGATGTTTTTTTATGTTTTTTATAAAGTTTATAAGTTTATAATTACCCACCCTATATATGTGCGTGTGTACATCTCGAAAATAATTCATGAATATAAAAATAATAAAAGAAAATTCATGAAAATCTGGAAATTTTCACGATTATTCGTGCTTTTTAGTCGCCATCTTGGATCCGCCATTTTGAAATTCTCTAATATGAATTAGTTGTCAGCAAATATTAAAAAATCAGTACCCTGGATACTAAATTGATGCTAAATACTAGGACTTTGCGAAGTTATTCTAGAAATACATTATTTTTTAAGTTTTTTCGCTCAAACCGCCATTTTGAGGCAGCCATCTTGAATTCACATTTTCACCAAAGCATACCTTGAAAGTTCAACATTTTTGAGACAAGATGTGACATTTGTATCTATATCAAAGTAACGAGTAACGTTCTTGATACGAAATCAAGCTTATAAGAAATAAAATTGTCGATTTTTCACGACTTTTTTCCAAAAATTCCATATTGGATTTTATTGTGAATCTGAACGAATTCCGATGCCAGAATCTTGTAGAATGACCCCGAAAACATAAGGAAATGCTATTCCAACCTTATATAATATGTTACTCTACATAAAATACAGTTGCTAAGTAAGGCTATTATTTTAGGGCTTTTGAGCGTTAACGGGTTAATATCCTACAACTTTTTTCTGAAACATTTTTTCTATATTTAAAGCCGTTTCTGAGATCCAAGGGTTGAACGATAGAGATACCCTATATACCCAGTGTCTCGTAACTAATGTTGCAGAGCTCGTGGAGACAGTGCGAATTAAGACAAACATAAAAGTCCTATACCATTTTGTGATATTCGCAATAATTATTGAATTATTAATGGCAAAAATCTGACGAGTGAGCGCGCGTCAAAATGGATGATTGGAGAAGCGTCGTAACTTCTCGGCCCAATCAACCCAGCAACTGTTGACGGCATGCGGCGAGACGCGTAGGTGCGATGAAATAATAACGGCACGTTGTCTGTCCCCTCGCCGCACATCGCCAACAGTTACTAGATCGACTGGACTGCACTCTTATCGAAATGGTTGCACGCTTCTCCAATCACCTATCGACGCGCTTCCATTCCTCAGATTTCTGTCATTAATAACTCGATAATTATTGCAAATTTCGCAGTATGGGACTTTTATGTTTGTCTTAATTCGCTCTATGTCTCCACGAGTTCTGCAACATTAGTTATGAGACATTCTATATTTACTTATATGAGGTATCCAGTAATTAGCTGTCAACCCAAAATGTGAAGGTAGATTAAGTTAAGCTGAAAAGAAAAGTAAAATACAATTTCGCAAGAATCGCAATAATTATCGAGTTATTAATGACAGAAATCTGAGGAGTGGGGACGCGCCGACATAGATGATTGGAGAAGAGTTGCAGCTGCTCAGGCTACAGCGCCGCCCAGTCGATGCAGAAACTGTTGCCGGTGCACGGCGACGGGAAGGACAACGCGCCATTATTCGTTGTTTTATCTCGCTGCACACCTCCAACAGTTGCTGGGCCGCGCTGTAACCCGAGAGGCTGCGACGCTTCTCCAATCATCTATGTCGGCGTGCTCCCACTCCTCAGATTTCTTTCATTAATAACTCGATAATTATTGCGAATTTCGCAAAACGGTATGGGACTTTTATGTTTATCTTAACCTGATCTACTTTCACACTTCGGGTTGGCAGCTAATTACCGGACACTCTGTATTATATGCTATCCAGTAAACACAAAGTATCATCGTTGTTACAATGTCAGCTAAATCATAGTATGTTACATAACAGTTGCTTTGTTATATTACAAAGTAACAGTTACGTAACATACCATATGATTCAGTTGACATTATAACATCGATGATACTTTGTTTTTATTGGGTATGTACTAGGTTATAATAACAAGAATTGTCAAAGCGATTTTATGCTAATCATATAAACGTAGAATATGATATTACTAAACTAGTTTTACGCTACTGCGTATATATAATATATAATAATCATAATAATAATCATTGACCTGTCGAAGAATTCGGCAATTTCAGTTCCATGATTGAAACATTATAATTATGATGTTGATGAATTGTTTATATTTTTTGCAGATGACCTTGTACGACACATTTTCTGTAAATATTTCCGTAGAAAATCCCGCTACGTACAACAAAATCAAACCAAGCATAGCTATGCAGGAGTTGGGAGAACGGCCATTCAGCTCTCAGACACAATACGAAGCTTTGTCCAGTCCAGATCATGTCAACAATGATATATTCGCGAATTGTTTAATCGAGGATAGGACTGAGTATACAGCCGATGCAATGGCGGTCGTTATACATGACGACGCGAAGGAGAACTTGGACCCGGTATCGAGAACGGCTCCTAATACAGTCACCTCGAGTAACATAAATCTAATAAATGCTAATGGTGTTGATGCGACGAACGACACGTGGCAGAATAGTAGCGAACATGATGCACAGACGTGTCTCATTCGGAGCAATATTAACTCAAATGCGTTAGATCGAGCGATATGTAACACTATTATAGATAATAATACAGAAAAGGATAACGATCGCAGTCAAAACTCGCGAGTTGAAAATCGGGAAGGTGTGCAACGTAAACAGTTTGTATGTAACCCGTCTACGCCTGTTGCGGAGAGCAGTTGGTTATCTCATAGGCGTACAATATACAGCATCAACTCTGATCTGAATATTGTTCGTACGAATAAAAATGTTGAGAAAATACTACAAAATAATGTCACTGTCATGACAAACCGGCATTCCGATGACTCGCGCACGACAGACAACTCTCCGACGTCACACTTACACAATTTTTCGTATGTGCGCACGAACCGTAGGAAAAGCAAGAGCCAACATTCAGACCAAACGGACGTTGCGAAATTGCAGACCCAAGATCAGAATGTACCAAATATCATATTCAATGAGCACAGCATCTCAAATAGGCAAATCGGTGCATGTAATTCTAGTCAATTGATTCACTGTATGGCATCGTGTGATGACGAGAACAATTATGATTACGACGATTCCAACGTTAGAGTTAGCATAGATTTACACAAGATACAAAATTTGATTGATTCTAAGCCAGAATTGTTTTTGAGCGACGAGGAGGATAATGACAGTGAAAGCAACAGGCGTCGTCGTAGATGCATAAGCCGGCTGCGTGGTGCAAATGATTATACTCAGCTGCAGGCGAAATTTCACGACACCGAGAATAATGATAACGTGAGACACTCCTCGTTGAGAAATGACGATTTACAGAAGCTTAGTCAGACTAGCGTCATCGAGGCGCGAGGTACTCTTTATTCAAACGCAAATATTTTCAATCGGTTTCGGAAACGAGAACGCGAAACTAGATATTTTGATAAGCGTAACAGGTAGCACGAGGAATGCATATTACATAAAAGACATAATCGGTGAGATAGAGAATAATGAGCGAGGCTTACTAAATGACACGATTTTCATGCAACATTCGTTAAGATAAGGTATAACAGTGCAGGATGTTTCGATATAATGAATAATTAATTTTAAAACTATTATTTTCTGCTGACTGCTATCTTCAAATTGTAACATAGTTGTTAAATCGTTGTATGAACACATTCTTTTTATATGTTACAGTAAAGTCGTTTTCTGTATTATATCGATGTAATAAAAAGATGATTTTACTTAGATAAACATTCTTATCTGCAATTCTTTATAATACGAAATCAAACTTAGTTATGACTCAATTAAAGCTTAAATAAAATAAGCTATTTTACTTAATGCGTCTATTATTTCTTGCAATTCCTCTATATGATTTGTTTAAATTTATAGAAATTTCTAACTATAGATTAAGTTATACATAGGAATTATGAATTAATTTGTACATTTGTAAAATTTATAATTATATAACAGAAACAAAGCTAATGTTTTATTATTAAATATCATCTCTATTTCATTGAATTAATTAAGAATTTAAAATAAACATGAAAGTGTAATTAAAAGTTGGAAAAAGTAAATTATATAATTTTTTATTATAAAATATGTTACATATATTATACTGCTGGATCATCTCCTTTAGTACGTGTGTAAATAAGTTGAGCATGATGTTGCACAATTTGCTTAATCAGACTTTTGTTGAAGTTTCATCAAAGCTTTTCTAGCAAGTGACCCTCTGATCTTTAATCTTCCACTGACAATAGAGGGTGTAATTAATTTATATTGAGGTACCTCTTTCAACAACTTCTCATATGTGGATTTACAAAAATCCAAAAATCTTGATTATTTAATTTATCACGTACTTTTCTTTTGGACCACTTCTACAAGTATAAAGAAAAAAGACAATGTTATATTAAAAATAATTCTAATGTAAGTAATATATTAAAGAAAATATATAATATAAATATTATCAGACTCATTAAATCAATTTTTGCCTCCATATTTGGTCAAGTTGTTAAGTCATATGTCAGTTAAGATCTATCTCATCTAATAATCTAGTATAATTATCATGATTATAATAATGAAATAACAAACTTTCTTCTTAGCTTTACCAGCAGATCCACCCTTTCTTCTTCTTCTGGATTTTCTGCTTAGGCTGGTTGCTTAGAAGAACTTTTTGTATCTTTTTTAGGTGGCTATAATGATTAATCAAATGGAAAATAATTTTTAATAAAATAACTTACAAGGGAACAGTCGGAGGTATCCCTCACCGATTTGGATGGGCTTTGGATATGTTATAAAGCATAAAAAAGAATATATATAATAATTTATTGATTCCCCTTAGGGTTACAACTCTCTTATAATTCTCTTACGAACTATCTTAACCTACTTACTCTATCCTATCCTATCCTATCCTTCCTCCCTACCTATACACACACACACTACACTTCTCCCTCTCCTATCCTGGACTTCCATTCCCGTTTACAATTTACCTTCCCTAATCTCATTTTCCTCGTACTCATCCTTCCACTCATTCTTCCCCTCCCCCTTACCCCATCCAGCTTCCTTAACTATTTTTTCCTCTCCCCCTCCTCCCCTAAAACCTCCCCCGCCATCTCCTGCCACGTCCTTTCTTCCCTCCACTCTGCACATTCCCACACGTGCTCCCATACTTCATTTTCTACCCCACATATTCTACATTTCCTTCCTTCTTCCCTCTCTCAGTATTTGCCTTCTTTCATTCCATTTCCCAATCTATATTTTGCAACTCTTTGTCACCTACTTTCTCCCCAGCCTTTCTTTAAATATCCTGGCACCCCCGCCCTCTTTATCCATCTGTACCATCTATTATATCTTGACTCCTTAATTTTATTCCACCTTTCTTCCCTTTGTTGCTTCCTCTCCTCCACTATTTGTTCCCCTCTCATTTCCCCCCTCTCTCTTAATTGCTCTACCTTCTCTATCCTCCACCCTTTTGCCTCTATGTACTCCTTCCTCTCTTCGTCCCATCCCTTCCTTGCCCTTCCTTTCTTCACTCCTTCCCTCATTTCTTCCCAACACCTCCTTGCTAGCTCCCCTCCCCTCCCCTCCTTCAATTTCCTTTCATATTCCCATGCCCTCATTCCTGCCTTTCCACTTATTTTCTCTCTCTGCATCTCTCTGACTATATACCCTGGCGTGCACCTTTCCACTCCTAACACCCATCTTAAATATCTCTCATGAACCCTTTCCATTCCCTCTCTCTCTTTCCATCCCCAAATTTTTATCCCATAACTCATCACCGTCCATCAGCCTATCGAACAACCATATTCTTCTTCCCCAGTCCCCTCCAAATCTCCTCTTTCCTATTCCCCACACTTGTCCCAGCAGTATTGCCCCTCTTTTCATTCTCTCCCTCACCTGTGTCTACTGTGATCCATTATTCTTTATTGTATATCTCAAATACTTAAACTCCCTTACCTCCTCTATTTTCTTTCCCTTCCACCTCCAGCTCACCTTTCTCCATCTCCCTCCCCCCTTCCTACACCTCATCACCTTCGTTTTATCCACGTTTACTTCTAATTCCTTTCCATCCAAATATCCTTGCCATCATTCCCTTTAATCCCTCCAAAGCGGAGCTAGATTCTACTCTGTGAGAGTCTGCTCCTTCGTTTACAACAGTAAAATATTGGGTGGCAGAGTTTAAACGAGGCCGTACGAGCTGTCAAGACGAACATCGCAGTGGTCGACCAAATGAGGTGACCACGCCAGAAATGGTGAAGAAAATCCACAAAATGTATTGGATGACCGTTGACTGAAAGTGCGCGAGTTAGCAGATATGGTAGGCATTTCAAAAAGTGCTGTACATCGTATATTGACTGAAAATTTGGACATGAGACAACTGTGCGCAAGATGGCTGCCGCGATTGGAACAAAAACAGCGTCGTGAAGATGTTTTAATCGAGTGTATGGCGAAGTTTCGCAGCAATAAAGCCGAGTTTTTGCGTCGATTCATAACCATGGATGAAACATGGGTCCATCACTTCACACTTGAGACGAAGAAACAGTCAAAACAATGGACCAAGGTGGCTTGATGGCTATTTTGAGGAGCTCGACGATTCCCACTATAAACAGGGTATCGAAGCTATTGAACATCGCTGGGAAAAGTGTATTGAATTAAAAGGAGACTATGTAGAGAAATAAAAATATTTTTTCCCAAATTTTTTGTGTTTTCTTTGTTAGGTCAGGTACTTCTGGGACTTCCCCTGGGGGGGGGGTATTAACAGCGAGCCCGAGGTGGCATCGGACGAGGAGAGGCCGTTGGCCTACATGGGCCGGCGGCTCCCTCGGCCACCTCGGGCCAGGCTCCGCCACTCGGAGGGGAGCGGGAAGGAGACCTCCCGCTCTCCCGAGTGATTGGATAGGGAGGAAAAGGGGAGGTGGGGAACCCGATTAGGGTCGGGCCCACCTCCCCAAAAATCCCCTCTCTCCCTTTAGAAAGGGGGGAATAAGGAGGAAGGGTGGATGTCCCTTTTCTCCAAGGTGACACCAGAAGGCCAACCGGCGGGGTTACCCGCCGGGGACTGCACCTCTCCCACTAATTCCCCGAAAGGGGAAGGGGGGTGCGATACAAGGAGGCGAGAGGCTCTTGGATTAGAGTCCTGGGGTTGGGGAGGGAATGCGGGAGCAGTTCCCCTAACTCCCCTCTTCACGGCTCGACAGGTAGACATCCCGCAGGGGTTTTAGTCGGTAAGAGTCCGACATAACCCCCGCCCCTCCCCAAGGGGGCGGGGGTATCCATGATGGATTTCCCCTGCGTGAACAAAAAAAAAGGTACTTCTGGGGCTACCCTCGTATATTATCTATGGCACCCACTCCTTTTCTGAAGCCCATTTGACTCGGAGGCAATAACCCTTTTTCTTCTTTTTTTTCTATCTCCTCCTTCAGCCTTTCTGCCAAAATTGTAGCGTATGTATTATATGCCGTCTATATCAACGTCACTCCTCTGTAAACCTCTGTAATCCTCCTCTCTCCCCCTCCTTCTTTAAAATTGGCACAATAACTCCCTCTTTCCAATTCTCCGGCTATTCCTCACTCTTCCACACCCTATCACAAATCTCCCATATTCACTCTTCCACTTCTTCCCCCCATACTTCCACACTTCATTTGAAATCCCATCCCTCCATCGCTTTCCCATCTTTTAACTTCCTTATTACCCTTTTCATCTCCTCTCTTTATATCCCCCTCTCCTTTCTCCTTTCCTTATTTCTTCTCACCCCTCTGACCACCTTCCATTCCACTCCCCCTAATCCTCCTAAAGTGTTTATCCCATTCTTTCATTTCAATTCCTTCGTTTATCCTCTTCTTCTTATCTCTATTTACCACCTTCCATACTTGACTTTCCGTTCTTGCTCTCTCTATCTCCCTCATCCATTCTACTCTTGCCCTCTCTTTCTTTTCTTCACATAATTTTCTGTACCTTCTCTTCTCCTTTTTATATTTTTTCTTATCTCCTCCTTCCTTTCTCCATCTTCTTAGCTCTCTTCTTACCTTCTTCTTCCCCTGTCTGCATTCTTCATTCCACCTCCTTTTCCCCCCTCCTTCTTCCCTTTTCCCGTCTTTTCCAACACCCCTACTATTTTTTCCCTCAAAACTTTTCATTCCTCTTCCACCAACCCTTTTCTTCCTTCTCTCTTCCCAAACTCCCTCTTGAACTCCCCTCTTCCCTCCTCGTTCCACTATCCCCTACCTACCTTTTTCCTTCGCAATCCCTGTCTCCTTCCTTCTTCCTTTCCCTTCTCCTCTATCCATACCGTTATCGGCTGATGGTCCGAATCAATTTTTTCTTCTACTTCCATTCTCTGTATTCCCTCTTTCGTCTCCTCATCTCCTATTATATAGTCAATTACCGATTTTCCCTGCGTACTTATATAAGTATACTCTCCTTTCTCATTCCCCTTATAATTTCCATTTAGTATCGTTCACCCCTGTCCTTCTTTGAATTCCCACAATCTCTTGCCTTCTCCATTAACTTTATCGTCTTTCGACTTCCTAACCTCTACCCTTTCCCCTCTCTCATTCTCCTCTCCTAAATCTCCCCCTCTCTTCCTGTTTTTGCGTTAAAATCTCCTATCAAAATTCTTACTCCCTCTTCCTTTTCCTCCATCCATTCTCTTAAGTTCCCTAACTTATTTTCTAAATCTTTATTCACATACACTCCTATTACTCTCCACCACTTCTTTTCCAATCTGACCTTGATCATCATAATCCCCTCTCTATCTAGCCTCCTCCCTTCCCTTTCCACTTTCATACCTATTTTTACTCCTACTAACATCTCTCTCATTGCTCTTCCTTTTCTATTCTTCCTCCCCACCCACTGCGCCTTCCATATATATCCTTTAGGCAACGTTTCACTCATCCTTTTCCACCCCTTTTTATCCACCCACGTTTCACTCAAAAACATCACATCCCATTCTTTTAGTCCCTCTCAAAACTCCCTGTCTTTGTTTTTTAACCCTGCTACATTCCAAAACACCACTTTAACTATCCTTCGCTTTTCTTTGCTTCTACTTTTCTCTATCCATTTCTCTCCCATTCCTCTCATCTTTCCCCCACTTCCTCCCCCTTCTTCCTTTTCTCACCTATCCTCTCCCCTTTTTCCCTTTTCCCTCTTCCCCCTTTTTGTCTCTTCTACGCTTTTCCCTTTTTCCTTATCTTCCTCACACCCTCTCTTTCTTACATTTTCCTCCTCTTTATCCCAATCAATCAATCACCACTTGTTCTCTATCCATAATCTTTTATCTCTCATCCTCACTGTCTTTCCTTTCCCTCTCTCCTCCTTCATTATCCTCTTTAACCTGCACGCCATCCTTCTCTCCCTGAAGGTTAGATCTTCCTCAATCCATACCTTACTCCCTTTAAGTTTCCATTTGTTTTCTAAAATTCTTTCTTCCTCTTCCTCTGTCTTTACCTTTACAATTAATATTTGCCCTTTCTCTTCCTTATTTGTATTTATTCTTCTCAATTCTTCAATCTCTACCCTCACTCCTATCTCTGTACAAATCCTCTCTACCCCCTTTCCGGTGTCTCCCTTTTCTTCCCTCCTCCTTTAAATATTACATTCTTTCTTCTTTTTTCTCTTCCCTCCCTTTCTAATCCTTTCTCTACTCTCCTCAATCTTCCCTCTAAACCTTCCTTCCCTTTAATCCCTACTTCTCCTGTCCTGCTTTCCTTTATCTTGCTCATCCCTTCTTTCAGGCTATCTCCCCCCTCTTCCTCTCCCCTCTTGTCTTGCTCTCCCCTTCTAATCTCTCAATTCTCTCTAACATTCCTTCCCTTTCTTCCCTCCACCTTTCCTCTCTCCTCTCCATCTCCAACTTCATTCCCTCCATATATTTTTTTACACTCCTCCATCCTTCTATCATTTCCCACATCATTTACTTTAATTCTCCCTCACTTTTTCTTCCGACAAATAGCTAGCGAGATATCGTAAGTCAAATATTGAAAAAGTTATCAAGTTTTCCTCAAATAGCTCAAAAAATATTAGACAAATAAAAAAGTTTTAGACAACAGTTCAAATTTATTGGTAGAAAAAAAACAGGGGTTCCCATTTAAATTTTTCAAGTTGACCTTCAAATGATCTGAGGGTCATGGCAAAACGGCATACTTAATTCTCGCAATTAATATTTATATTGATCCGACGAAAATCCGTACGTCGTCTGTGAAGGCGGATTTCAGTACCGTTGGTCTATCAACATTTGGGAGTAATCGGGAATTAAGTGGTAATTAGAAAAAAAATAATTTTTCCTACTGTTTAAGTGAAACATTTTTTCGTTCGTTATTTCCAGATCGGTCCACATTTCCTCCCGCCGCGTTTAACTGGCAGGATTTATAGACAGTTATTAGAGAACAAGTTGTCAGTGCTTCTCGCAAAGGTATCATTAAATATACGATATGAGCATAGCTCATTTATCAACACGACAGAGCACCGGCTCATTTCTGTCGCAAAGTACGGAAGGTATTGTTGGTATTATGAGGTGTGGTAGGCGTGAAAGAGTACGAATAGACGAAGTTTGTTGAAAATTATCGCACTGGTTTTATTAGTTGGTTAAAACAAAAGAAAAGCCGAGGACTTTACCATGCATGTGGTCGCTCGAAGAGAAAACAACAGACTAACTATACACGCGTAGAAGATCTTACATACAGTGCGTACGCTGGACACGCCATCTCTTGAAGCGCGAAAAACAAATTTACTTCAACACTCCCGCCGTTTGAGTGCTGCAAGATTTCCTAGACCTAACATAGAACATGACAATTTGAATCGGTCCATTGGTTTCGGTACAGGTTTGGTAAACATATCAGCTCGCTGTGCTTCCGTAGGAACATATATAACATTAATATCTCCTTTGGACACTCGCTCTTTCAGATAATGATATCGTATGTCGATGTGTTTACTTCGCTTGTGGAATTTCGGATTCTTCGCGAGTTTGATTGTACTTTGATTGTCGACGTATAGCGTCGTAGCGCTGAGGGTCTTACCTTCGATGTCACTAACCAGTTTTCTAAGCCACATGGCTTCTTTTGCTGCTGTTGCAGCCGCTACATATTCCGATTCCGTAGTGCTTAAAGTGACGTGTTTCTGTAATTGAGATGACTATGTTACTACGCCGTTTGCCAAGAAGAACGCATAGCCAATAGTAGAACGACGTGTATCAACATCTTTGGCATAATTCGCATCAGAATAACCGACTAGCTCGACTTTGCTCCCGCCACTTCTATACACTATTCGTAAATCGCTTGTGCCGATCAAATACCTAAAAATACGCTTCACAGCTTGCCAATGAACATGATTGTGTTTGTTTAGATAACGACTAACTACATTTACCGCATATGCTAGATCTGGTCTCGAGACTATTATTAGAAACATGAAGGAGCCTACAGCCTTTCTGTATGGTACAATTTTTTGTTTTGGCTCTCCTTCTTCTACATTACACAACTCTACTCATGGGGATCAGAGGGTACATTCACTGCTTTAGCATCGCACATTCCAAATTTTTCTATTATTCGGCGCGTATAGGCTTGCTGATGTAGAAATACGGTTCCATTACTTCGATCGCGCTCGATCTGTAAACCGGCAAACATCTTCGCATTTCCAAGCGTAATGTCGAAACACGAACTCAAGGTCCTAATTACTTCATCTAACACGCATTGTGATTTCGAGGCCAAAAGACCGTCATCTGCGAAAAGTGCTAAATATACTTCCTCATTATCGATTGTTCCCCGAAAAATGCAGTTATCTGCGTCGCTGGATCTAAAGTTAAATTTCTCTATAATCGTACAAAATTTTTGATTTCAGCAGCGGGGAGACTGCTTTAGTCCGTACAGTGATTTTTTGAGTTTACAAACTAGATTGTCCTTCTCATCTCTTACATCTTCAGCCTACATCTACAAGCCTTCAGGAATTTTCATCCAGATTTCTTCTTCCAGTTTGCCGTAGAGGAAGGCTGTTTGTACATCAAACTGTGCCAGTTCGAGGTTCTTCGTAGCTGCTAAGGCCAGCATCACGCGAAGTGAGTCGTACCGTACGACGGGCGAGAAAGTCTCTTTGAAGTCCAACCCAGGCTGTTGTTGGAATCCTCGTGCGCATAGTCGAGCTTTGTGTCGACATATTTCTCCTTTCGCATCTTTGGTTGTCTTGAATATCCACTTCGAGTCTATGAGTTTCTGATCGTTTTTTCTTTGTTCGATCACCCAAGTGTTGTTCTTTTGATGTGCCTCCAGCTCTCTTTTTACTGCTTCTTTCCACTGGTCACAGTCCGGACCTGTGATTGCTTCCTGAAATGTAAGTGGTATGTTGTATTCTACTACATTTGCTTCGTACCTATCCGGTGCCTTGAGAGTGACTCTGTCTCGTAACACTCTTGTGCCTTTTGTCGCAGTTGACCCATCGTAGGCGTCGTTAGAACAAGGCATGTTCGGTGACGCTACTGCTTTCCCTGTCACGTCCTCAGCCTTTTGACTCTCATCTCCTTGGATCGCAGGGAGTTTGAGATCTTCTGTGCTGGATTCATCTTCTATGACTTGACCTTCTTGATTCTCGTGTATTGTGACATTACGAGAAACGATAATCTTCCTCGACTGTGGATCATACAGTCTGTAGTTCGTGGACTCTACTTGATATCCTACAAGATCACCTTCTTCGCCTTCGGGTCAAGTTTCTTTCGGAACTGTTTATCGACGTACACGTATGCATCCGACCCGAAAACTCTTACATGTGACAGCTCGGGCCTTTTGTTCATCCACATTCCGTATGGCGTTGTGGTTGGATTCACTCGGGATGTTGTCCGATTTAGAATGTAGACAGCCGTGGCTACGGCTTCAGCCCAGAGGAACAGTGGCAACTGCTTGGCATGCAACATCGTGCGAGCGCTCTCGACAATAGTTCGATTGTCCCTTTCCGCTTTTCCGTTTTGTTCCGGCGTGTATGGTGCACTTGTCAGCATTTGTATGCCTCGATTTGACAGATAGTTCTTCATGAGAGCATTAACATATTCTGTTCCGTTGTCAACTCGGAACATTTTCATTCGATGTCCGAACTTTGTTTCTATCATTTTGTCGAGATCCTTGAATCGTTCGAAAACATCAGATTTATGTTTCATGAAGTACACGAATCTGAAGCTTGAGGCATCGTCCTTGAAGTTGACAAATGACCTCGATCCGCTAAGAGAGTCTGTTGAGAACGGTCCGCATACATCAGAGTGTATGTACTCTCCTGGTTTCGTAATCCGCCGCTCGCAGTCCTTTTGTGCGAATTTTAATCGATGTCTTTCCGAACTGACACGACTCGCAGAAGAATTTCTCGATGTCCGCTAATGTTGCTCCTTTTATTAATTTCTTACTAGCCATTTCTTCCAGCATTCTTGTGTTTACGTGTTCCAGCCTCTCGTGCCACGTTTTAAGAGTAGCTGTCACATTAGCATCTTGCGTTGAGGGTTTCCTGACTCTAAATAACATTCTGTATAAGTTGTTATCTTGCTGGATCCCTATTGCTGTGACTTCCTCGTCGCTCTTTATACTGACACGTCGATCCTTGAAGGTTATGTTCTAACCTCTTAACGCACACTCACCGACTGAAAAGAGATTTTTCTTGATGTGTGGGATGTACAAAACATTCTCTAGCTGGGCTTCGCGCCATTTTCCGTTTACTAATGTCTCGATTGAAATCGTTTCCGACTCCTGTTGCTTCACACACACCGTCGTTCCCGAGGGATACCGATTCGTTTGTTACGGGAGTGAACGAGTCGAACCATTCGCGACGGTTCGTGATGTATCGTGAGGCACCGCTATCTGTGAGCCACACGTCGCTAGTGTTTGCGCGCAATAGCTTCTTTTCGTCCACGCTAGGGGAAACTGCTTTACCGACACGTCGCTCTCTGTTGGATGTCGCCATCATGAATACGCATTTGTCGCCACCTGTCTCTTCGTCACGTTTCTTCTTCCGGCATTCCCGCACAAAATGGCCGGGCTTCCTGCAGTAATGGCACTTGAGTTCCTTTCAAGACTTGGTAGTAGGCCATGTGTTTTGACTTTGTTTGTAACTTGCTGTTTTCCTGCTGACGTTCGTGGCAGTTAGCGCACTTGCCGTTTCTTCTTCGGCGGTCAGCTGAGTTTCCTCTTTTAATAACCTCAACTGAAGATTATTTAATGTCTGGCTCTCTGCGTCCACGCTGTCCCAAGCGAGTTGTAGTGTGACAAGTGAGTTGTATTTCGACGGCAGGCTTGCCAGTATTTTTGCCATCACGGCTACATCGGATACTTTTTCTCCGATGTCTTCGAGTTGACGAGCCATGTTCTGTACTTTGGCGAAGTGTTGCACTACCGAATCACTCGCATCCATCCTGTATTGATGAATCCACACGCGCTTACCTGGGCCAATAATCTGTTGGTATTATGAGGTGTGGTAGGCGTGAAAGAGTACGAATAGACGAAGCTTTGTTGAAAATTATCGCACTGGTTTTATTAGTTGGTTAAAACAAAAGAAAAGCCGAGGACTTTACCATGCATGTGGTCGCTCGAAGAGAAAACAACAGACTAACTATGCACGCGTGGAAGATCTTACATACAGTGCGTACGCTGGACACGCCATCTCTTGCGCGAAAAACAAATTTACTTCAACAGGTATTAAACACGCAATTTCCGGACAGGTGGATGGGTCGTGGTGGCCCAATTATCTGGCCGGCACGGTCGCCAGATTTAAATGTATTAGACTTTTTTGTATGGAGTCATATAAAAAGTCTAATCGAGCACCAGCGTAATGGTACAGAAAACAAGGTACGTGAAACTATTATTGCGGCCTTAGATACCATTACGCCGGACATGGTATACCGTGCGACGCGTAATATTGTACGAAGGGCCGAACTCTGCATACGAGAGAGGAACGGCACTTCGAACAATTCTTATATTAGATTGTAAGAGTGGATTAGGCCTACCGGGGAAACCACTATAAAAAACGCACCAAGCTATCTCCCCACGAAAACGGGAACATTGAATTCACATGAAATCCACGTGGTTTTGTGGATTCCACATTAATGCAACGTGCGTTCCACATGGATTCAACATATGTTTTTATGGGGCTATCCTTTTAAGGGGGTGCGGAAATGATAGCGCATTACCTATTGCCTCTGAAAAGACGGGACGGCGCGATGTCATATTTTTTCTTTATGACTTGCCGCGCGCGCTTGCTCCTCGTCGCGCGCGCTCGCCTCTTGTCGTTTAAGGTTGCCCCTCGCTGCGCGCGCTTGCCTCTAGAATCTTCGAGCGTTCGGATAGCAACCGCCGGGCACAGGTTCGAGCCTACCTACCTCCCGACACGTTTTTCTCTGGACATGTGCGTGATGTCACGGCCGCCATCTCTTACCCGTAAACATGACGTCTACTAGCAATAGGAGGCAGTGGTCTAGAAGGGTTCGAGCGTTTGGATAGCAACCGCGAGGCCCAGGTTCGAGCCTACCTACATCCCGACACGTTTTTCTCTGGACATGTGCGTGACGTCACGGCCGTCCGCCATAGAATCCCATAGAATCAAACAGTTCTGGAGAGGAGGGAGGGTATCAATAAAGAAGGGGTACCAATAGGGAGTGGGTATCAATAAAGAGCGGGAGGGGTATTAATTAAAATATTTCATTAATAAAGTCGGGTTTGAAAATATTTCATTAAAAAAGTCAGGTTTGGAAATATTTCATTAAAAAAGTCAGGTTTGAAAATATTTCATTAAGAAGGCAGGTTTAAAAATATTTCATTAAAAAGCTCAGGTTTGAAAATATTTCATTAAAAAGGTCAGGTTTGAAAATATTTCATTAAAAAGGTCAGGTTTGAAAATATTTAATTAAAAGGTCAGGCTTTTGAAAATTTATTTTAAAAAGTGAGTTAGAACCCGCCTTGTCTATCTACTCAGTGTCGGCGAAATCAATCATTTCCCGACCGTTTTCTGTGGACGGATGAGGCGACTTTCACACCGAACAGCGTGTTTAATTCTCGCAACACATTGCTGTGGCAATCCGAGAATCCTCACGCTGTTCGGCAATGCGCCTTTCAACACCGGTGGTCGGTGAATGTGTGGGTAGGAGTAATTGCGGACAGAGTGGTACGTATTCTTGTAATTTGCAACATGCAGAACATGTTTTATTACGCGTATAATTATTTAAATGTGGTAATTATTTTCAGATCGGCCCATTTTTTTTACCGCCACGTCTCGATGGGCAGAGGTACACGGAATTCCTTGAGAACGAGCTACCTCTTCTCCTCAAGGATGTTCCTTTCCCCGCACGCGAATCTATGATATTCCAGCACGACGGGGCTCCCGCGCACTTTTCGCGTGCAGTGTAAGAAATATTAAATATGCGTTTTCTGGGCAGGTGGGTGGATCGCGGTGGCCCAATTACTTGGCCGGCATGGTTGCCGGATTTGAACGTTCTCGATTATTTTGTATAGGGATACGTCAAATCCTTAGTCGTGCAACGGCGCGATGGTACAGAAGAAGAGGTACATGCAGCAATTATTGCGGCCTTCACTACCATCACGCCGGATATGGCGCACCGTGCGACGCAAGAGATAACATGAAGAGCTGAACTCTGCTTACAAGTTGTAGGAAGGCACTTCGAACAGTTACTACACTAATCAGTAACCATGGATTAGGCCTACTGGGGAAACCATGTAAAAAAAAACGCACCAAGCTATCTACCTCATAGGTAGTGTGGAAATGATAGCGTTTCTACGTGAAAAAAATAATTTTAATACGTACAATTGCGTTTAATTCGCATTTGTCGTCGTGTTTATTAAACGTTTAATTAATGCCTGCAACCCAGAAGTGTGCGCCACACACTTTTGGCAAAGAGAAAACACTTAGATTTGCAGCGTACACGCGGTGTGTTCATCATCGCCTCGTCGCGCGCCGGCGGCGCCAAAGCGTCAAAATGCCATCTCCGGCACGGCGGTCAATGCGCGCCGCCTTACCGCTCAGCTTCGACGCACACAGCTCGCCGCGGAGCGTCTATAGGTCGTGATAGGCATGACAAACGCCAAACTTTACGCAGTTATTACTAAAAAACTATGCGAGATATCGCTAAATGGAACAGGACTTTTTGTTCCTCCCGCTTAGCTTTACGTCGCTATGGAATTCATGTCCTACAATTATGAGACACCCTGTATACAGGGTGGGGGGTTATAAGTTTACAACCCGAAGTGTGAAGGTAGATTGGGTTAAGATAAACATAAAAGTCCCATACCGTTTTGCGAGATTCGCAATAATTATCGAGTTATTAATGACAGAAATCTGAAGAGTGGGAGCGCGCCGGCATAGATGATTGGAGAAGCGTTGCAGCTACTTAGGCCGCAGCGCGGCCCAGTTGGTCCAGCAACTGTTGCCGGTACGCGGCGAGGGGGAAGACAATGCGCTGCTATTCGTTGTTTTATCTCGCCGGGCCTATATCTCGCCGCACGCTGTCAACAGTTGCTGGGTCGAGTGGGCCGCGCTGTGGCCTGAGTAGCTGCAACGCTTCTCCAATCATCTATGTCGGCGCGCTCCCATTCCTTAGATTTCTGTCATTAAGAACTCGATAATTATTGCGAATCTCGCAAAACGGTATGGGACTTTTATGTTTGTCTTAACTCAATCTATCTTCATATTTCGGGTTGTAAACTTATAACCCTCCACCCTGTATACAGGGTGTTTCAGAACTTTGGGACACGGGCTCCGTAGGGATATAGAGTTAAGTGAGAGGAATAAAAAAGTCCTGTACCATAATGTGAAAATCGTAAGAGTTTTTTAGTAATAGCCGCGTAAAGTTTGGCTTCTTCCACTCCCATCGCGGGCTATACACGCTCCACGGCAAGCTGTGTGCGTAGGGGCTGAGCAATAACGCGTCTCGCGCTGACTGTCGCGATGGCGTCTTGACGTTTTGATGCTCATTTATTTAATAATTTTTCTCAAAACTTTACGTAGTCGATTCCAATTTTTTCCCGTCCGTTGTACTTATCTCGATGTTTTTTATGTTTTTTATAAAGTTTATAAGTCTATAATTACTCATCCTATATATGTGCGTGTGTACGTCTCGAAAATAATTAATGAATATGAAAATAATAGAAGAAAATTCATGATAATCTGGAAATTTTCACGATTATTCGTGCCTTTTAGTCGCCATCTTGGATCCGCCATTTTGAAATTATATGAATTAGTTGTCAGCAAATATCCTAAAATCAGTATCCTGGATACTAAATTGATGCTAAATACTAGGATTTTGCGAAGTTATTCTAAAAATATATTATTTTTTAAGTTTTTTTCGCTCAAACCGTCATTTTGAGATAGCCATCTTGAATTCACATTTTTATTAATGCATACCTTAAAAGTTCAACATTTTTGAGAAAAGATGTGATACTTGTATCTGTATCAAAGTAACGTTTTTGATACGAAATCAGGCTTATAAAAGAAAAGAATTATCAATTTTTCACGACTTTTTTCAAAAAATTCTGCCATATAGAATTTTATTGTGAATCTAAACGAATTCTGATGCCGGAATCGGAGAACGAACCCGAAAACATGAGAAAATGCTATTCCAACCTTATATAATATGTTTTTCTACATAAAATACAGTTGTAAAGTAAGGCTAATATTTTAGGATCTTTGGGCATTAATGGGTTAATTACAGACACGCCGAGTGAAGTTTTTGAGAAGGTGGCGATCGTAGGGCCTCTACCAGAAACACGAAATGGAAATAAATATATAGGGTGTCTTATAACTAATCTGGCAGAGCTCGTGGAGACATAGAGCGGGTTAAGACAAATATAAAAGTCCCATACCGTTTTGTGAGATTCGCAATAATTATCGAGTTATTAATGACAGAAATCTGAGGAATGAGCGCGCACCGAGACGTTATGGGAGAAGCATCTAGCCGCTCAGGCTAGAGAGCACTGCCTAGTCGACAAAGGAACTGTTGCCGGCGTGCGGCAAGAGGAAGGACAACGCGCCAATGTTTCATGTCTTTACCTCGCCGCTCCTATATCTCGCCGCACCGCGTCTAAGCTCGCGCGTTATGGCCGCTGAATATTCGCGATTACAATTACGAGATTATTTTATGAGGTACCACAGACAGCTCATAATGAATTGTAAAGTTCAAGGTTCAAAAGTTCTTTGATCAAGGAAAACATCGAAAAGGAGAAAGCGATAGAGAGCGATGAGATCTACAGAGATTCTCATCGTTTTCTATCGCAATCTATCGTTTTGCTGCATCGGATCCGAAAGAAATGATATCGCGTAAAGATAGAGTACGATGAACACTTTTCATCGTACTTTATTGTACTCTATCGTTTGGAGAATATTTAATTGTTAGAGTATGATAGAATTCGCGTAGAGACTCATCGTGTCCTATCGTTTTATCCAAGTCTACACGGAAAATATGTTTAGTTGAATGAACCAATTTTCTGACGAAATGAGAGAGAGAAAAAGAGAGAGAGAGAGAGAGAGAGAGAGAGAGAGAGAACGATTAAGAAATTTTGATTGAGAATAGCACAATTTTGTTTAAGTTTAACCATAAACCTTGATGAATTAGACTCAATGTTAATATTTTCAGTTAATATTTCTCTGTATCGTTCATATTTCATTTGCAAGCTGTATCATAGACCAAACATTTTTACTATATATCATGCATAAATTGTTGTCTCATATCGTAATTCTTGTCAGTGCTATATTAACGACAGAAGAAACTGAAAGTTCTGTATCGTACAATTGCGAAAAGAGGACCATCGTTGTCAATGGTGCACCAACGATACTCGGCACAAAATTGATTCCTAGGTATAATCGCGATACAACGCATATTCCAAGTATGTTATTTTGACACGTATAAATATATGATTGATTGACGCTTTCTTTACACGTTTCTTGTCATTGAATCGTGCAAAAAAACATTTTATAGTTAAATATTTCACGCATCTCCCTAATTTTTTTAATAAGATACTTACCGAAGAAGAACATAAAGAATCAATCGTTAATTCACAATTCCTGAAGTAAGAAATGATACGAAACGGCAAGAAAATCCGATGCGATAAATAATATTCCGAAAGGGCAATTCCGAAAGGGCAATTATTTTATTTATTTTATTTCAGGGTAGAATAAAAGCTATCATTTCCACATCGCCTTGTGAGGTAGATAGCTTGGCGCGTTTTATTTTTAAGTGGTTTCCCCAGTAGGCCTAATCCACTCTCATTATTTAATTCAATAATTGTTCGAAGTGCCCTCCTTCTGCTTGTAAACAGAGTTCGGCTCTTCGAGTTATTCGTCGCGTCATACGATGCGCCATGTCTGGCGTGATGGTACGAAAGGCCGCTATAATTGCATCGCGTACCTCATTTCTGGTATCATCACGCCTATGCTCGATTTTAGATTTAATATGGCCCCAAACAAAGTAATCGAGCACATTCAAATCTGGCGATCGTGCCGGCCAAATAACTTGGCCACCTCGACCCATCCATCTGTCCGGGAAACGCTGGTCCAAAAATTCGCGTGTTTCGCGGCAAAAGTGCGCGGGAGCTCCGTCGTGTTGGAAGATCATTCTCTCTCGAACATGGAGAGGAATGTTTTCCAGGAGAACAGGCAACTCCTGTTCAATAAATTCTGCGTACGTCTGACCGTTGAGACGCGGCGGAAAGAAGAATGGGCCTATCTGAAAATGAACAATGGTAATTTTAGGAGAAAAGTTTAAGAGACCAGCGGGAGAAAAGATGTCTTACTTGAGAAGAATATTTACCATTTGATTTCCAATTATTCCTGCCCATACATTGATGGACCATCGATATTGGAATGTGCACTGCCGAATAGCGTGCGGATTTTCCTCTTGCCAAAGTAGGGAATTTCGAGAATTGAACACACCATTCGGCGTGAAAGTAGCCTCGTCTGTCCACATGATATAATCGGGAAACGTTATATTTCGCCGACATTGTGCGAGGAATCCTGTGCGTGTTTTGTTCAAAATTATTATGTGTAACAAAAGTGTTGTAAATATTATAAAAAAGATTATGAAAATACCTTCGCAGAATTCGACGCGCTGTCTTTTATCCCTTGGCAAAAGATGTTGCACTCGTCGATAATGATATGGGTGCAACCCATTTTCTTGCAAAATGCGATGCACCATCGTTCACGATAGACCAAGGTCATGGGCTACACAGCGCACGTTACTTCCAGGATTTTCATAAAATTCCTGGAGCTCATCATCCGTCCTCATCATCTTCCACACTACGTTGAACTGGTGCACCACCATGATTCCGATGATTCATTAAGACGGAACCCGTTTCTTTCAATCTTCGGATACAATCTGTTATTGTTTGTACACACGGATGCCGTTCACGATTTGGAAATCGCTCCGCGTATACGTATACGCGCCGCAACGCGTGCATTTTCCGCGGTCATTCCGTAGCAGATAATCATATCTGCGTATTCTTCTGCCGTAAATTTTATTATTAATGAATGAGCAACAAGCAAGAAGCACGTACGAAACACGTATAAGAAGACACGTACGATGACATACAAGCAAAAACATGTGAAGGACGAAATATGTAAGGAATGAAAGAAATTGTTGAATTGTTGTTGTTGAATTGTTGTTGAATTGTTGTTGAATTGTTGTTGTTGAAAATCGGAGACCTTGCCCGTGCTGCTCTCGCATAATTTCATTGATTTGGGATTTATTTTTTTATTTATCGACCCTTCCATTTATCGACAAATCTTATCAATTGAGATGCTATTATGTAGGAGCGGCGAGGTAAGGACATGAAACATTGGCGCGTTGTCCTTCCTCTCGCCGCGCGCCAGCAATAGTTCCTTTGTCGACTGGGCAGTGCTCTCTAGCCTGAGCGGCTAGATGCTCCTCCCATAACGTCTCGACGTGCACTCATTCCTCAGATTTCTGTCATTAATAACTCGATAATTATTGCGAATCTCACAAAACGGTATGGGACTTTTATATTTGTCTTAACCCGCTCTATGTCTCCACAAGCTCTGCCAGATTAGTTATAGGATATTAACTACTCTGTATATTAACTACCCTGTATATTAACTACTCAGGACCAATTAACAAAATTTTGTACAGCTTATCCTTTATTTACAGCTGATAGCGTAGTTATTGCCGATGCGATAGTAAACAAATATATTTTCATGTTTTGATCTCCTAAAGAACTGCTTTCGGATCAAGGTAGCAATGTATCAGGAGGTATCGATGAAGGAATCGCAAGAATTTTTAAAATAAAACAAGTAAAAACTAATGTTTATTATCCACAATCAAATGGAACACTAGAACGCTCACATAATGTTTTAGCTGAATATTTGAAACCTTATATTAACAAAAATCAGAATAATTAGGATTCATATTTAGAAGCCGCAATGTTTGCGTATAATACATCATATCATGAGGCCACTAAAATTTCACCTTACGAACTAATATCAGGTGTAGTAAAAAGAAATCCATTATTTTTGCATGAAATTGAAGGCTTTAATTACTATAGTTAGAATGATCCGATTTAGGTCAAATATGCGCCGTTTTGTTCGATAACTTGTTGCCATTTTGAAGGTAATTTCATTATGTCTCTCTCATAGAAGCCCTCGTCCCTATTGGCAAAAAATTGAGACAGTCGATTTTCACAAGCCTCTCTTGAAGCGAATTTTTCACCAGCAAAATTGTTCGCCATGGACAGGAACAGATGGTAATCACTTGGTGCCAGGTCCGGACTATAAGGTGGATGCATAAGAACCTCCCAAGCTCCCGGAGCTTCTGGCGAGTCACTATCGATGTGTATGGCCTGGCGTTGTCCTGATGGAACACAATTCCTCTCCTATTGGCCAAAGCTGGCCGCTTCTGGGCGATTGCTTCCTTCAGACGGTCCAATTGTTGACAGTATAGTTCCGAGTTAAGAGTTTTGCCGTAGGGGAGCAGCTCATAGTAGATCATTCCCTGCCAATCCCATCAAACACACAGCAAAACCTTCCTGGCCGTCAATCCTGGCTTGGCCACCGTTTCCGCCGGCTCACCGCGATTCGACCACGACCGTTTTCGCTTGATGTTGTCGTAAGTGACCCACTTTTCATCACCAGTGACCAACCGCTTCAGAAATGGGTCGATTTTGTTGCGATTCAGCAGCGATTCGCAGATGGAAATTCGGTCCATGAGGTTTTTTTGCGTTAACTCCCATACATCGAGCGTGACACCCATACATCGAGCTTCTTTTTGTATCCAGCCTTATTCAAATGGTTCCAAACGGTTTTTTGTGCAATCTTTAGCTCTTGGGCAATCGAAACAGTGCTTACATGACGGTCGAACTCGACAATATCCATGATTTTATCGATATTTTCGACAATTGGCCTTCCAGTGCGTGGTGCATCTTTGACATCGAAATTACCGGAACGGAATCGACGAAACCAAAATTGCGCGTGATTGGCTGTTACAGTATCAGGACCATAAACACTATTCACATTTTCAGCCGCCTGGCTTGCGTTTTCGCCTTTATTGAAGAAAAATTGTAAAATATAGCGTATTGTCTCTTTGCTAGTGTCCATCTTTGACGCGCGCTCAAATAAAACTGAGTCAACTAATCACAAAACTGTCAAAAAGTTTTTTTAGTACGAAATCTCATCTTTCTAACGCCATCTAGTGGAACCCGATCGGACTTATACAACGCGAGATACAGATAACTAAAGCCATCAATTGGAAAAATAATGGATTTCTTTTTACTACACCTGATATTTGGTTGAAAACCGCGGTTACCCTCAACAGTGAAACTATGTCAAGAAATCACACATCGAGAATTTCTCGTAGATTTAAACGATAAATTAGTGTACTTACGAAAAAAGTCAAATGAAGACTTAATTAAAGTAAAAGAAAACTCTAAAGAATACTATGATAGACGTTTAAAACCATTAATTTTGGATCCAGGCGGATATGTCTACGTACTTCACGAGACAATCAGAACAGGTAGTAAAAAATTTGCCAACCAATATGACGATCCTTTTAAGGTTTTACGAAAGATCAGCGACACAAACTATGAAATAAAAAGAGGAGGATGTAAACAAATTCTACATGTTAATCGTCTGAAGCGCGCACATTTTATTTTACAGGACGATGTTGATGATAGCGATGGTTAGAGAGGATACATTCCAGGCCTTTTCAAATCAATCGTTAAAACGATTAGCCGGTGTCTACTTCGAAAATATAGGAGACCTTCATATATACAGAGTGTTATTAAAGTCCCCGAAGAGCAGAATAACTCGAAAAATGTGAGTCCTAGAAAAATGTGAGTCCTAGAAAAAATGCGAAGTACAGGATTCTTATGATTTTTTCCTGGCTATCTGACGGTGATCTTGGATTTGACCTTGACAATGAACTTGAAGGTCATTTCGAGGACAGGTCAATTTTTTTTAATGGGACCCCATACTTTTGACCCCAGAAATGAAAAGAACGGAAAATTTTACGTTCGGATATGACCTTGAATACTGCCAAATTTGACCTCTGAAGATCGCATAAAGGTCTAAGCTTGTTTTAGGCAGAAAACGCGAATATCTTCGAAAATGCACCTGCTAGGAAGCAATGTTACGCATAAGAATAAGAATGTAGTGGTCAACGAGGGACATTCAGCTGTGACCTTGCCCTTATTCTCAAGGTCATGAGTTAAGATTATTATTAAGGTCAAACTGGAATTTTTTAGGACAGAAAATCCATATTTTTGACCTAAAAGTGTCAAGATTGAAAAATTTTACGTTCAGATATGACGTTTTCAACCTTGACCTTGTTCTCAAAATTATGCGTTTTCGTTACTTCACTGATCGTGAAGTCTACTGAAAGTAAAGCATCTCGGAACCCGACCACTGAAGGCAAGGTGTCTCAAACCCGACCACTGAAGGCAAGGTGTTTCAAACCCGGCCACTGAAGGCAAGGTGTATCAAACCCGACCACTGAAGGTAAGGTTCAGTTAGTCCCGGCCACCGAAGGCAAAGTATCTTGTAACTCGGCCTGAGATTACAAGAGATGTTCAAAATGTTCCCCATTGACTATTTGACAGTGTGCTAAGCGTACGTACAAATTGTCAGTCGCACTCCTTATGATTTCTGGAGGTATTGCAGCACATTCGTCTATGATCCGTTGTTGAAGCTCATCCAGGTTACGAGGTTTAGTGAAATAAATCTTATTTTTTATGTAGTCCCAAAGAAAGAAATCAAGTGGTGCAATGTCGGGCGATTTTGGTGACCATTCGATTGTTCCTCTTCTACCTATCCATCGATTAGGGAAAGTCTCGTTCAAATAGTTCCGAACAATGCGTCCATAATGTGGCGGTGCCCCATCTTGCTGGAACCAAACATCATCAAAATTATCACCAATAATCTCCTGTATTGATGGAACAATTTGGTCTGTTAGAAGCTGCAGATAGATTTCTGAGTTCAAATTCCCATTTATAAAAAAAGGCCCAACCACTTGATTATCATAAAGACCTACCCAAACATTCAATTTTTGAGGTCGCTGCGTATGTGCTTCAAGCATTTAATGAGGATTTTCGTTGTCCCAATATCTAAAATTATGACGGTTTACCTTACCAGTAATTTCAAAAGACGCTTCGTCTGAAAAACGATTATGCTAAAAGTTCGGTTGCTAATCAATTCTTTGCATCATAACTTCTGAAAATTGCACCCTGCGGTCAAAATCATTCTCATTCAACACATGGTGGAGATGAATTTTGTAGGGGTGGAACTTAATGGTCTTTAGATTTTTGGAAATTGACAATACACTCATTTGAAGCTGTTGAGATGCTTTTCTAATTGACAATCTGGGATTTTTAACAAATGATTGGGCTACTTCAAATTGTCGCTCTTCTGTCGTTTGGGACCTTGGCCTCCCAGATTTTTGGCGGTTTCTATTACTTCCAGTTTCTACAAATCGTCTGATGGTGCGAGATACAATCGATATTGAAATACCTTCGCCTTCATTACGAAAGTTTTCATTGAACAGCAATCTCACTTCACTGTATGACTTTTGTCTATCCCCCCATCCTCTCAACATCAATAGCGAAACTCTCTCATGCTCTGTAAGAGAAGCCATTTGGAATTGAAAACAAAAAATTTGCAAAAATTTAGTATAAAAAATTCGGTTTCTTTACCTTTAATAAAAATAATAAGTAATGTACCATTGATCGTTAATAATAATATGATAATAATTCAAAACGGACTAGAATGACATCAAAACTTGTTAAATCGATGAAAACTCAAAAACAATCTATTATCTGTTTGACACTGATAGAATCGAAACAAATAAAAACCTTGAAGCATACACTTTATCGATGGCGAATAAATTTTTCGGATACCGATCCTGGGATTTTTGAGCTCGCTAAAACCAAATCCGACGTCGGATTTTGCAAATTCAAGATGGCCGATTCAAGATAGCGGCCGATATTTAAGAATAACAAAAATTGGATCTCGTTTAAGGAGTTTTTGAAGTCGTTTCTGAAATCGAATCCGACGTTGGATTTTATAAATTCAAGATGACCGATCCAAAATGGCGCCCGATATTACGGAATTACCAACAATCGGAGTGTGATCTCGTACGTAACGTAAAATCTCACTCTTCACATTATGAGGGGAGGTAAAAGTATATGTTTCCAGCCTAAAAAATTAATTGACCTTGATATGACTGACACATAACCTTAAGAACAAGGTCAAGGTTGAAACGTCATATCCGAACGTAAAAATTTTCAATCTTGATATTTTTAGGTCAAAAGTATGGATTTTCAGTCCTAAAAAAGTCCAGTTTGACCTTAATAATAATCTTAACTCATGACCTTGAGAATAAGGACAAGGTCACAGCCTAATGTCCCTCGTTGACCTCTACATTCTTATTCTTATGCGTAACATTGCTCCCTAGCAGGTGCATTTTCGAAAATATTCACGTTTTCAGCCTGAAACAAGCTTAGACCTTTATGTGACCTTCAGAGGTAAAATTTGGCAGTGTTTAATGTCATATCTGAACGTAAAATTTTCCGCTCTTTTCATTTCTGGGGTCAAAAGTATGGAGTCCCATTTAAAAAAATTGACCTGACCTCGAAATGACCTTCAAGGTCATTGTCAAGGTCAAATCCAAGGTCACCGTCAAATAGCCAGGAAAAAATAAAAAACCCGGTACTTTGCATTTTTTCTAGGACTCATTTTTCTAGTTATTCTACTCTTCCGGGACTTTTATAACACCCTGTATATATTTATCATTTATGTGTATTATTATTAAATGTGTATATTTTTATTATTTTTGTCATAATTACTCCAAGTATGTTATTGTTTTCTAAATCCAATATTTTCCGAATTCTGTCGTAAAGTATACATCGTGTAAAGTGACTCTAATATAACTCTCTATGCATTGCGTGTCTTTCTATGTTCTATTCTTTATATCCAAGACAACATAACTTCCAAGAGACATCTTGGAAATGCTCTAAAGATGTCCTCGGGACGTTGAATGTCCTCTGGACATCTTAAGCTTTCTTTAGGATATCTCTTCAAAGCCCGTGTTGTCTGGGATTTTTCTATCTATCGCTTCTATCTACGTTCTATTTTTGTAATTCTTTTTACTCTTTTACTATCCTTTTTTTCTATATTTCTGTCTATTTTGTCTTCTTATCCTTTCTTTATTTCTGTCCTCCTATCCTTTCTCTATTCTCTCCTATCCTTCATCCCAACTTTCGGAAATGCAAAATATTTGTTTTTAATATTGTATTCCTTATATTGCAACATATTTTTTATATTATAACATGTCTTATTTCTACATGTTATATTATAAGAAGGTCATATGCATATAACAATTAATGCAATATTAAAAGAAACTAACGCTTTACATTTCCTTCTAATGGAAAAGACCATCACCTACTCGTGGTTTCGGTTGAGCAACATTATGTATTGTATATACATGACTATTAATATAAGTGTAGAACTATTAGTGCAAGACTATATTTTTTAATAATTTTTACTACATGTAGTTGTTACACGCAAAATAATACGTATATTAATAGAAGAAATATTTTTTCATAGCAAATACCATTTCATTTCATTTTTTATTTAATTCTGTTTGAATGAACAATACGTAAGTGTTTCAATAACTACCAAAATTGTTTTTACAAAAATGACATATGTAGGCCAAGAGTGGATTTCTTTATTTCTTATTTCTGTTCCTTCTATCTTTCATATCTTTATTATATTTCCTTTATATCGTTCCTGTAACGAATAAATATTTATATTGCATTTATATTGCATTTATATTGCAATTATATTGCATTTACCTTAAATTGCATTTTATGTTTGATTTATGTAATAAGAGACAATATGAAAAACAGAATATAGAAATGAGTAGATAGAATAGGGGGATTCTAACCCAAATTGCTAATTAATTATGCAAAAGACATTATTTATTAACTTATATTTTTTAATTAATACCCCTCCTTAATTGACACCCCCTCTTAATTGATCCCCCCTCTTAATTGTTATCCCCTCTTAATTGATACCCCCTCTTTATTGGTACCCTCCTCCTCCTCTACCCCAGAATTTTTGATTCTATGAGCAAGATGGCGGCCGTGACGTCACGAGAGAAAAACGCGTCGGGCTGTAGGCAGACTCGAACCTGGGCCCCGCGGGTTGCTATCGGACGCTCGAACCTCCTAGACCATTGCTGCCTGTTGCTAGTAGACGTCTAGTGAAGGTTCTTACAGTATGTGTGATGACGTCACGCATACGTCAAAAGAAAAAAACATGGCGGCGGTGTAGGCCAGACTTGAACCTGGGTCCCGCGGTTGCTATCGAGCGCTCGAACCTCCTAGACCACCGTCGCTTATTGCTAATAGACGTCACGTTACGGGTAATATGGCGATCGTGACGTCACGCATACGTCAAAAGAACAAACATGGCGGCGGTGTAGGTAGGGTCGAACCTGGGCCCCGTGATTACTATTGAACGTCTATCGGACGTTTCTCGAACATCTATAGGACGTCTCTCGAACGTCTATCGGACGTCTCTCGAACGTCTCTCGAACGTCTCTCGGACGTCACTCGGACGTCTCACGAACGTCTATCGGATGTCTCTCGAACCTCCTAGACCATTGTTACCTATTGCTAGCAGGCGCCTAGTGAAGGTTCTTACAGTGTGTATGATGGCATCACGCATGCGTCGAAAGAAAAACAAAGTCGAAACTAGGCCAGACTCGGACCTCGGACCCTTCGTTTACTGTGCGATGGTTCTATCACTTAGACCATCATAGGTTAGGTTGGAAGGGAATACGAAATGTTCGTCGAAAGAGTATTTTACCATGCCGACTTGCGCCGGGCACTATCCTCATCGTTCTGAGGAAGGGGAAGGGAAGTAAAATGGGAGACATATAGAATTAATTTATACATAATTTTATGTTTTCCAGAATATCATTTATTTGTTCACGGCTTCATACATTATATTTTTACAGCGTATGCTAATAATTCACAATCAATGAGCGACTCGCGGTCAAAGTCGCTGCTTTCTTGGATTGTTTTTGTTGCAGTATGAACGACATCAACCTGGTCCCACCAGACACAGAGCATGGTCTTGCGACCAAAGCGATTTGGCCTTGCAGTCGATGGGCCGCCTTCGCCTGGTGATAACCATGATTTTTTTCGCTTGGGATTTTCGAAATAAATCCATTTTTCATCACCCGTTACTATTCGATGCAGAAATAACTTCCTTTCATACCTTTGAAGCAGCATTTCACTGACGATTTTTCGATTTTCCAATTGCCTGTCATTCAATTCATGTGGCACCCATCTTCCCATCTTTTGGATCTTTCCCATCGCTTGTAATCGTTCACAAATTGTTACTCGGCTCACATTCAACTTTTATGCCAATTGTTTTAGTCTGTGTTGGGTCTTCATCCAATAACTCCTGCAATTCCGCATCTTCAAACGTTTTCGGCCTACCAGGACGTTTTTTGTCTTGAACATTGAAATCACCACATTTTAATTGTCGAAACCACGTTTCACATGTTCTTATGGTTGGAGCATGCTCATCGTAAGTCTCTACCAGCAAACGATGACTTTCAGCGGCTTTTTTCTTTTGATTAAACAACAAAAGTAATGCGTGCCGCAAATGCACGTTTTCAGGCACAAAACTCGACATTCTCAAAAAATTATTAATCTATAACGCTGTTATTTTGGCGGAACGTAACTTGTGTAGTTTTGAGGTTAATGTCAGTAGAATAAAATGACATATGTATCAAATCATAACATTGCATACTTATGGCTAGTGACATCTGTTACAAAAACCGGAAAGTAATTACCGACATAACTGGTATACTACATGGGCTGAAAAGTCTTTGGCCTAACACATAGATGGCGCCACAAACTAAAAATCCTTATATTTCTTATAGAGTACTAACCTTAACTTAGATGCTGTAAAATTTTCATGATATTTCGTTGACTCGTGTACAAGTTATAGCTTTCGAAGTGACGTTACCTCTGAATTTATCTTTACTATGGAAAAAAGTGAATTTCGTGTTTTGATTAAACATTGCTTCCTGATGGGAAAAAACACTGTTGAAGCAAAGGCATGGCTTGATAAATGTTACGGCACATCTGCCCCACCGAATTCAACCATCAAATATTGGTTTGCTGAGTTTCGTCGTAACCGTACGAGCACAAATGATGCACTACGTTCAGGAAGGCCAAATGAGGCAGTTACTCCAGAAAACATCCAGAAAATCAGTGAAATCGTGTTGAATGACCGCAAAATGAAATTGAGTGAGCTAGCTAACATCATAGGCATCTCAAAGGAACGCGTTGGTCATATCATTCATGAATATTTACACATGAAAAAGCTTTGCGCGCGTTGGGTGCCGCGTTTTTTGACAATTGAGCAAAAAACGGAACGTGTTCGACTTTCAAAGCAAAATCTGGCCCTGTTTAACCGCAATAAGAAGGAGTTTTTGCGTCGATTTGTCACAATGGATGAAACATGGATCCATCACTATAAACCGGAGTCCAATCGGCAGTCAGCGGAGTGGTTATTGCCTGGTGAAAGCCGTTCGAAGCGCCCGAAGACACAACAATCAGCCGGCAAGGTTTTGGCCAGTATTTTTTGGGATGCGCATAACGTAATATTCATTGATTATCTTGAACATGGTAAAACTATCAATAAAGAATATTACTGTACATTACTGGATCGATTGGACGATGAGGTCAAGGTCAAACGGCCACATTTGGCAAAGAAAAAAATTTTGTTTCACCAAGACAATGCTCTAGCTCACTCGGCTCGCGATACGACCGATAAATTAAAGAAATTGCGCTATGAATTGGTCCCGCATCCCCCGTATTCTTCAGACCTGGCCCCCAGCGACTATTTCCTTTTTCCCCGACTGAAGCAGTGGCTCGCTGGTAAAAAATTTTACTCGAATGAGGAGGTCAAGTTGGAAACAAATGCCTATTTTGAGGGACTTGACACCGAGCGCTATAAGACCGGCATCGAAATGTTAGCGGACCGTTACACTAAGTGCATTACTCTAAATGGAGATTATGTCGAGGAATAAAACACTTTTTTCATTAAAAAAATCGTTTTTCATTGTTAAGCCAAAGACTTTTCAGCCCATGTAGTATATAATATATATAATATAATAAATATGTAATAATATAATATAATAAATATATCTAATAGATATATAAGAATTAATAAAATCGTATTTTGTAGATAAAGATCATAATCTTCTTAATAATGATTATCTGTGTACAAAAATGGACACTTTAACTGGATACGACTGCGGATCATCCAATTTAAATGTTACTGCGTTATCACTAATAGACATAGAAGAATGTAATATTCCATTAACTGAACCACAAATAGATAACATATACATACAATTACTTCAACTTTCAAAATTTGATACTAAAAAGTGATACAATGTAAAATATTAATATCAAGAACTATATATTATTGCGGAATGTACCCCATATCTCTACAGTAACAAATTCATAAGCAATATATATAACGGAAACATCTTTTGACCAGTGTAAAAATATGCATGAGACTGGAACATTAATTTGGGACTCTAACAATATTATAAATGGATATTTCACGTTCGACAATTTTTGCTGGGTCAATAACTGCAGATGGACAATGTTATGGTGTACAATATTCAGATAATTATGGAACTTGGCAAAACGTAATAGTACAAGGAACAGTAACAATAACTTTACAATCATATAAAGCACCAATAAACCTTGAAACAAACCAAATTCATTTAAATTCTGGAACAGTATGTCAATATTCGGACAAAAGATGTTTAGATATTGAAGGAAAAAGTAATTTTTGGGAAAGCATACCATATGATTTCTGTAATTTTAATCATTATGATTTATTATATGAAGGCAAAGCGGAAAAAATTATGGATCCTGTAAATGAAAAATTAACAATTGTATATTCACTATCTACAGAAGATGTGACATTTGCCTTGACAAAAACAGGTGAAGAGGTTCTTTGCGGATATAACTTAATCAAAACAGAACATCCAAAATTATTAATTCTTGAAACTAAAAAGGGAGACTCATTTGCTCAAAAAAGACGAAAAAGCATCGAAAATGTTGAAATGTTTGCTTATATAAATTCAAAATTTGTTTATGTGGAAAGACATACGCACACAAATTAAATACTTATATAGAGACATACTCCAACAACGTTGCAATCTGGAACAACAAATGATCAAAAATGCACTTAGCATAATAGCAATACATTCACCTGATGAATTCGCCTACCAATTCATGAAAGGGCCTGGTTATATGGCAACCATATTAGGAGAAGCAGTATATATACCAGGTGTATGCATAAGTTTTTTCCGGTTTTTTGGTACAAAAAAACACGTAATTTTCAAGGGAAATTAATTTTTGTTTTATTCAAAATATTGGCCATTGGCTTCTACACATTTCGCCCATCTTTCAGGTAACTTATGAATACCATGCCAGAAAAACTGCTTGTCTTTTGCGGCAAACCATTCGTCGAGCCATTTTCCAACTTCCTCGAAATTGCTGAAGTGCTGCTCTGCGAGCGCGTGCCCCATTGATGCGAAGAGGTGATAGTCAGATGGCGCCAGGTCTGGCGAATACGGCGGGTGCGGAAGGATGTCCCATCCAAGCGATTTCAAGGTTTCTTTCACTGGTTTTGCTGTGTGAGACGGCGCATTGTCGTGTAACAAAATCACTTTGCCATATCTTCTGGCCCATTCCGGTCGTCTTTCGATTAATGCGTGGTTTAAATTAATCATTTGTTGGCAATAGCGTTGTGTGTTAACGGTTTCGCCGGGCTTCAAGAGTTCATAATACACAATACCGCTCTGGTCCTACCAGACACAGAGCATGGTCTTCTTGCCGAAGCGATTTGGCCTTGGTGTTGAAGGACCGGCTTCGCCAGGTGAAAGCCACGATTTTTTCCGCTTCGGGTTTTCAAAATAAATCCATTTTTCGTCACCCGTCACAATTCGATGCAAAAATGATTTCCTTTCGTGGCGTTGAAGCAGCACTTCACAAGTGACTTTGCGATTTTCCATTTGACGTTCATTCAAATCGTGTGGGACCCATTTACCGAGTTTATTGATCTTCCTCATTACTCGTAAACGTCTGTTGATTGTTTCTTGTGCCACATGTAATGCTTCTGCTAATTGCCGTTGAGTTAGAGTTGGGTCATCATCCAATAACTCCTGCAATTGCTCGTTTTCGCATTTTTGTGGTCTACCAGAGCGCTCACTGTCTTTCACATTAAAATCATCACTTTTAAATTGTCGAAACCATGTCTCACATGTTCTAATCGATGGAGCGTGTTCACCATATGTTTCTACCAGCAAACGTTGACTTTCAGCAGCCTTTTTCTTTTGATTAAATAAGAAAAGCAATGCGTGCCGCAAATGTTCTTTTTCAGGCACAAAACTCGACATGATCACTGAACGATAAAACAAAGACGTTAGTTTTTGGCGGACCTAACTTGTGTGTGTTTGTAGTTTAATGTCAGACGAACAAAATGACGTATATGTGAAATTAATACGCTGCGTACTTTTCGCTGGCGCCATCTCTTAGTTAAACCGGAAAACACTTATGCATACACCTGGTAATTAAATGCACCCCAGTGGAAGTAACCATTCGACATACCGATAAATGTTATCATCAATTACCAGTATTTAAAGGAACTGAAACATATTTTATGCGGCTCCAAGAACACACATCCTACTACAAACAGGAACACAAATCACATGCAATAAAGTAATACCACCATTATACTTTTTAACTGACGCATGGTACCGAATTTCACCAACTCCAGAACTGGCAATACTACCTACCAAATTAAACCTATGATGCAACCAACTTGGCAATATAAAAATCCTAGATCTTTAGCGACAAGCGGAATTTAGTAGTAAAGATTTGGAAAACTTAAGAGATTATATTATGTTCCCAGCTGGAAAGGTGTAATTTTAAATATTATGGCACGAGGAGTTCAAGGCAAACAAATCGAACAACAAAGTATCTCACTATCACACCTATTAGACGAAGCAACGATGGAAAAAATTGTTAACAGTACTTGGAAAAAAATCTGGGGAGCGTTCATCATTTTTGGAAACGCCAGCGCAGGAATAATTGGATTTTACTTTTGCGTGCGAGCAATCAAATTAATAATTGACACAGTAACTCATGGATACGCCATTCACTCAATCTATGGATGGTCAATACATCTCATTGGAGCAATCTGGGATTCAATAACAAACTTGCTACTGCACATGGGAAGGAAAATAGAAGAAGAAAGTTCAAAAAATTAAAAAGAACAAGAATCGTCTGGAAGAAATCATGAAGAAACAACAATAATATTACCCAATACAAACAATATTACTAACACTCACACAGAAAACACAGTAAGTAATCCACAAAATGCATGTTCATCAGGAAATATTCGCAATAAAGCTCAAGCAACATATCCAAGAATATATTTATAACTCTAATATCACACTTTACACTTTTCTTTTTCTAAAATAATTAAGTTAAATTAACAATTTTATTATTTAAACATATTATTATTTTGAAAACCTTATATTTTCAAATTACAATATGAAGATCCCAGCTGGGCAAGAAAACAAAGACTATAATAAATTATACGAGCCCATCGATGGGGTCTTCCCAATAGAGCATATCGCCACATATGCTCTATTAATAGAGAGCATCTGTATAAGGCAAACAAACGATGAAGAAAAAATATATATACACAGAGGACAAGATTATGCGAAGACAACAAGATTATGCGAAGAATGCTATTGTGACATGGCGATTTTGAGTCGCTCGTCACAAGGGGCTGAGGGCCTCCAAGAGAGCCCCGGGGACGTCGCGCTCTCCCGCAACCGCGCGGCGAGCTGCGTTATATTGAAGAATGGTCGCGGATGCATCGTGTTGGCGAACAATCTCGTACCGACGAGTGCGAGATTGTCTTTCTTTTTCTTTTTGGTGATACTCCCGCGTCTCGATAACGTGTGTGCCCCCTCGCCGCGAGTAGCTTCCGACCAGCAGGAGCAACGGACAAGGGAAATCGGGCCGAAGGCGGAAAGAGGGGAGGAACCAGGGAGCCGCCGGGAGAACCAAGAGATTAAAAAGGTGATGTCGTTGTCCCGAGCATAATTTTGTTTTTCGAAAGTTTGTGCCGTTAACCTTGCACCACTGCCGATTTATTTTTGTGTATTGTCGACAGCGACGAAAACAAACCGAGACACGACACATAATAACCCGGAGCCTGGATCATGCAGGAGAGACTCGTCGAAAGAAAGAAAGATACCGAGCAACATCTCGACATCGCGTGATCCAAGAAGAAAAATTGGAGCGAGGAAGGAGCAACCGGAGCAACGTCTCTTGGGCGCGGGCAAACAAGTCTTGCTCATGGCGGCGTTAGAGCGACAGGAGAGATTTTTCTTTTTGTGAAAAATAAGATATCGAGATTCGAATCCCGAGTTGCCGCCTTGTTGGTGTCGTAGGTGTATCGCCACAGCGAAAACGGTAGACCGTGAATAGAGAGTGCGAATACCGGGGGTATCGCCTCCGTTGTCGTGACTGGACCAGTGCTGTCGTTCGTGCCTGAGCGGAAGCGAGACAGAGAGAGAGAGATAGAGAGCGCGCAGGAGACGAAAAGGAGAGCGAGCGGATCGGACGAGCGGAGGAGTGCGACTTACCGGAAGAAGGCTGCCGCGGGCGTGCGAACTTGTAAGGGTATCTTTCTGTAGTAGCCCCTTTATCTGGGTGAACCGCTTGCGCGGCGGGATCGGTCGGCGGCTGTCGGATTTTGGTAAGAATTAATATACAAAATCGGTTACCGAAGCCGTTGGGCGGTCTTTCCGCGGAACGCGGAGAGCCGGGCGTCTCTCTCTTTCCGGAGTGGGTGATGGCCGCTATCGAAATCGCGAGTCGCGTGTTGAGAGGACACACCGGGGTCACTGTCGCCCCGTCGAGAGTCATTCGCGAAACTTTTACTTAACTTACGCGGTACGCGAGATATCGGTTTATACCGAAAACATAGCGCTGATTATCGATTCGGGTGTGATTCCGTTGTCGCCCGGACGAAAATAGAAATTTATAATTCCGTTGTCGCACGGACGAAAATATACGATTATTTCCTTATTCGAAATCTCACGTTCTATTAATTTCGGTACCATCCCTTTTCTCGAGGATTCCGAGACGACCGATCCACTCCCTTACTCCGACTATAACCACAGTAGCTACCGGTCTCGTAGGCGACCGAGTCGTCTCGCCGTCGCTACAGCTATTGTTCGTATTGGTGAGCACGAGAATCGTGCCTGGCGCCCAACTTTCGTTTTGGTGGAATTTTAGGAAGCGACGGAGGGCGACTGATAGGTCGCCGCGACTTTTGTCCGCCTCCCCCGTGATAGGAGCGGTCGCAATTCCTTTCTCTCCACCTCTTCTCTCTTCTCTGTGATCTCCAGTTCACGGTAACAAAACCCATTGTAAACTTTTCATATTCGAAAGCGAGGGAACACACACAGGTAAAAATATTCGGGTAGACATAGACCGGAGGTATCGTCTTCCAACAATTACTGAGTAGTTTTTGTCTTCGAAATTAACCCTATCTGCTCGAACATGTTCGCATATGCTCGCATGACTCAAGAGCAAGAGCTTCAGAGACTTGAGTCCGTTGAGTCTAGAATTTTCGAAATTTTCCACGCGTGACGTCAATACTCTCCATATGTACACAATATAGCTAGTTTCCATTAGAGTATAATAGTAGCGTAGTGCATAAGACGCTTGACTCAAAAGCCAGAGGATCCAGGTTCGAATCCGAGCAGGATCCACAGAATTTTTCCAAAACTTGTGACGTCGATGCTTTCCGTATGTAAGCAATGTAACTAAAGGGTGTCCCAAAATTCACGCAAGATTTGAATTTTGCGCCATTTGTACGGTAAAGTGTTGACAACGAAAAAAAAAAAGACAGCATGACAGCTGACAGTTCAGGATTTTTAAAATGGAGTGCTACACGAAAGAACAACGCGTTGTCATTGTTGAGCAATATTTTAAAATGGATACTGATTTTCCGAACAAAATCATCTTCAGCGATGATCTTCAGGCTCATTTTCATCTTGATGGTTTGGTTAATCGACAAAATTGTCACATTTAGGGTTCAGAAAATTCACGAGTGATTGTTGAGAAACAAATGCATCCACAACGTGTCACTGTTTGGTGCGGATTTTGGGCTGGAGACATCATCGAACCATTCTTCTTCGAAAATGCGGCTGGTTAGGCAATAACAATTAATGGTGCTCGCTATCGCGACATGATAATCCAGTTTCTTGTGCCTAAATTGCAAGATATGGATGTGGACGACATGTAGTTTCAACAAGACGGTGCCACATGTCATATAGTCCAAGAAACAATTCAATTACTGCATGAGTCATTTCCTGGTCGTATAATTTCCCGTTTTGGTGATCAGATTTGGCCGTCCAGATCATGCGATTTAACACCGTTGGGCTTTTTTCTTTGGGGTTTTTTGAAGTCTAAGGTTTATGTCAACAAGCCCACGACCACCCACTCCTTGAAGGAGGAAATTGAGCGCTGTATCAACGAAATTCAGCCACATTTATGCAAAACGGTTATGGGAAATTTCAACAAAAGAGTGCATATGTGCCAGCAAAGCCGTGAAGGCCATTTATCCGATATGCTATTCCATACATAACTCTATATTGTATACTTTATGAATCAATAAAAAATTTACAATTTTTAATTATAAACCTGTGTTTTCTATCAAAATTACTTCTTGCGTGAATTTTGGGACAACCTTTAGTTTCTAACAGGGTATAGCAGTAGCGTAGTGGTAAAATACATGACTCAAGAGCCAGAGAGGATCCAGGTTTCGAATCCGAGCAGGATCACAGAGTTTTTCCAAAACTTGTGACGTCAATATTTTCCGTATGTAAGCAATATAACTAGTTTTCATCAAGGTATAGCAATATAACTAGTTTTCATCAAGGTATAGCAATATAACTAGTTTTCATCAAGGTATAGCAATATAACTAGTTTTCATCAAGGTATAGCAATATAACTAGTTTTCATCAAGGTATAGCAATATAACTAGTTTTCATCAAGGTATAGCAGTAGCGTAGTGGTAAGACGCGTGACTCAAGAGCCAGAGGTCCCAGGTTCGAATCTAACAGAGCCTACAGAGTTCTTCCAAAAATGCAATATGTAAATTAGGTAGCTGGTCAAGAGCCAGAATCGCTAACTCCCTAATAATGTCCGCTATTTTACTAGTTCCGACCATAATTTGCTTATGTCAAAAATCGATCAGTTTATGCCTGTGGGGAGTTATGGGCCGTCAAAACATTCCCCCTCCACTCGACCCGTTGGCGCCGGTGGACATGGTTTAGTGGCGCCGGTGGTTCGAGTGGAGGGGGAATGTTTTGACGGCCCATACCTTCCCACATACTACTTAAACTAGAGAACCTGTTAAAGGAATGTGATGTCAGATTGATGAAAATACATAATACAGTTTGGTTCCAATTACATACTGCTAATTTGTGATTGTTCACAGCTCCGCACGAAGAAACATTACACATATTGTGCAAATATGATAAACCCCGTCAAACTCAATTGATTTCAACTGGATTAAGTAAATTATTACCCGACTGTGATGCAATCTCAGATAATGTATTGTTACATAGCCAATCTATAACTACTATATGGGCTGAAAAGTCTTTGGCTTAACAATGAAAAAACGATTTTTTAATGAAAAAAGTGTTTTATTCCTCGACATAATCTCCATTTAGAGTAATGCACTTAGTGTAACGGTCCGCTAACATTTCGATGCCGGTCTTATAGCGCTCGGTGTCAAGTCCCTCAAAATAGGCATTTGTTTCCAACTTGACCTCCTCATTCGAGTAAAATTTTTTACCAGCGAGCCACTGCTTCAGTCGGGGAAAAAGGAAATAGTCGCTGGGGGCCAGGTCTGAAGAATACGGGGGATGCGGGACCAATTCATAGCGCAATTTCTTTAATTTTATTTATTTATATTCGGTCGTATCGCGAGCCGAGTGAGCTAGAGCATTGTCTTGGTGAAACAAAATTTTTTTCTTTGCCAAATGTGGCCGTTTGACCTTGACCTCATCGTCCAATCGATCCAGTAATGTACAGTAATATTCTTTATTGATAGTTTTACCATGTTCAAGATAATCAATGAATATTACGTTATGCGCATCCCAAAAAATACTGGCCAAAACCTTGCCGGCTGATTGTTGTGTCTTCGGGCGCTTCGGACGGCTTTCACCAGGCAATAACCACTCCGCTGACTGCCGATTGGACTCCGGTTTATAGTGATGGATCCATGTTTCATCCATTGTGACAAATCGACGCAAAAACTCCTTCTTATTGCGGTTAAACAGGGCCAGATTTTGCTTTGAAAGTCGAACACGTTCCGTTTTTTGCTCAATTGTCAAAAAACGCGGCACCCAACGCGCGCAAAGCTTTTTCATGTGTAAATATTCATGAATGATATGACCAACGCGTTCCTTTGAGATGCCTATGATGTTAGCTAGCTCACTCAATTTCATTTTGCGGTCATTCAACACGATTTCACTGATTTTCTGGATGTTTTCTGGAGTAACTGCCTCATTTGGCCTTCCTGAACGTAGTGCATCATTTGTGCTCGTACGGTTACGACGAAACTCAGCAAACCAATATTTGATGGTTGAATTCGGTGGGGCAGATGTGCCGTAACATTTATCAAGCCATGCCTTTGCTTCAACAGTGTTTTTTCCCATCAGGAAGCAATGTTTAATCAAAACACGAAATTCACTTTTTTCCATAGTAAAGATAAATTCAGAGGTAACGTCACTTCGAAAGCTATAACTTGTACACGAGTCAACGAAATATCATGAAAATTTTACAGCATCTAAGTTAAGGTTGGTACTCTATAAGAAATATAAGGATTTTTAGTTTGTGGCGCCATCTATATGTCAGGCCAAAGACTTTTCAGCCCATGTAGTACAGTATCCACTACAAACAGAGATTTTGTATCCAAAGTTAATCTAAGTACTAACAAATTGTGCGAATATATAGTCTATAAAGTAAGAGCGTGTACGGGTTAATGTATAGAAAAATTTATTTTTAATAATATTTAAGTACATGGATTTGTTGTACTCCATGAGAAGAAAAATGCTATACCATTAATAATGAGTCCAGTCACCACCAGCATTGATAATTGCCTGACATCTCCAAGGCATACTTTCTACTAAGGTGACTGCGTATTCGTTCGGTAAAGACCTCCAAATGAGACGAATTTGTCGTATCAGCTGCTTCAAAGTGCACACTCTTTTTCCTCGAAGCTTGTGCTTCAGATATGCCCACACATTTTCAATGGGATTTGCATCTGGCGACTGCGATAGCCGATCAAGTGTGACGATGCTAGACTGCTCTTTCCACTCAGTGCAAAGCTTGCTCCGGTGTTTTGAGTCGTTGTCTTCCTGTAAGATCCAGTCCTCGTATTTTTTTTATGAAGCATCGTTCAGCAGTCGGCAACAAACACTTCTCATAAATTTTAAGCAGTTCGGAGCATTTAAATTGTATGTAAACAGATGTAATGCTCCAAAACTCTGTTTCGAAAAGCAGCCCCAAAGATGAACTTTTACAGGGTGTTTAACAGTCCGTTGTATTAATCTATTGATCAAGGTTGACCAGGAACGTCGGATGACAATATATCCCCAAACAGAAGCTTCGTCCGTAAAGATCACGTTGCTCCAATCTCGGTCCAAACTTTCCTTTGCCCAAGCGAGTCTTTTCGTCACATGTTTTTCGACTAACAGTGGTTTCTTCATTATGCTTCGATATTTGAGGTTATGCGCAAGGAGATGGGTTCAAATTGTTGTATGTGATACTTCTATACCTTTCTGTTTTAATTTTGCTGTTTCTTGTCGCAATGTTAAGGTCGGGTTCCGCTTAAACAAATTCACAATTTTTTTTCCATATTCGGCGTAACTTTGCCTATCGAGCTACGTTCTGGCAAGTCATCGACATTTTTGATCTTCTTATATAGCTGAACCCACTTAGCGACGAACGATTTTGACTTTCCCATGTATTTATCAGCCTCTGCATGACATTTTTGGTCCTTTGGGGTGGGAATAAAGTAACACAGCCTCGTAGCGCGATGTGTATGCGGCACTCATGGCGGTTAACGTGTTTCTCAGGTTAGAGTTCGACGCCAACTGAATCTTTTATGACAAAGCATTCACGACAAAAATTTCATCTATCGGCTCACAAAAATACTAGAACGATATTTGAAGCCAACTGCCATTTATGCCGTACACGCTCTTATTTTATAGACTGTATAAAGGAACATAACGTAAATATTTCAGAACTTCCTCTGTTAAATATTGGAAAAATGCCTCGTTTAGATGTTAATTCATTAAAATCAGCTAGTTTCAGTTTGAACGAACTGTACAAAGAAGCAGAAGAGATAGAGAAACATCACCGCGCTAAAACTTTATATGAAAAAACGAGTTGGTTATATTATATAGTATATATAATTATCGGATTAATTATCCTATATTTCGTTCTAAAATGTAGTTTGATAAGGAAATGTATTAATGTCTTTAGGCTATGTTGTATACCTAAGAATGGTTGTTCTCAATATTTTCATGATTGTTTCAACACCAAGATTAACGCTCACGATGTTCATTTACCAAAATTACGACGCAATACAACAATTACTCCAACACTCACTGAAATTACAGAATTTATACAGAATACAGATATAAGTAAACAGGCGCATACTAGAAATACAGAAACTAGACATTCTCGTTCGCGGAAAAACCGATTATCAAATCTATAACGTAACACATACAACGCCACTCTATAATATTATCTCTTAATGTAATGAACAATTTTTATTAGAATAATAATAAATTTGTAATGACTACAGGTTATAGTATAAGGGTATGATACAGGATATTCTAAGATAAGAATTTATATTGTACTCTAGCTTTAAGGAAGTATTGTAAACCATTATAAGGAAATTCCTCACTTTAAAGGGGGAGGTGTTACGTTCCTAACGTATCTCCGTATCTTTCCAGCCCTAGTCTGTTTACCTATGTCTTGAACATTCCTATCCCTTTTCAAATGTTGCATTATGATCATACCTACTTTTATGACTCCATCCCTTTTTTGATAGTAGTTTTCTTCTAAACTTCTCACGAAACCGTTCGTCAGTATCCAGTTGTCTTCTTTCCCGCAAGAAACACTTCCCGTTCCTCTCGTAGCGTATATTTAAATACATATATTCGAATAAACTCGTCTCTCTATAAAAAGTATCTCCCCCCTATTCACGAAGAAATGATTATAATCATTACGTTTCGAACATAACGTCAGAACGTAACAATTCGCTACTAGGTGCGCAACTAAGTTTCCGGGTTTTTTTTATCAATGACTAATAGAAAATTTCAAGAGAAATACAAAAATGGTTTATTGAAAGTATCGTCCCTCGCTAGCTACACATTTTTGCCATCTCTCTGGCAATACATGAATACCGCGACGATAAAACGACGCATCTTTGGACCGAAAATATTCATCCAACCAATTTTGCACTTCTTTGAAATTGGACAAGTGTTGCCCAGCCAAGCCATGCGCCATCGACCGGAACAAGTGATAATCGGAAGGGGAGGAAGGTCTGGCGAATACGGTAGTGCGGTAGCGGATCCAATTTCAGCGTTTTGATGGTGTCCTGGACGATGGAAGTGCGATGGCACGGAGCGTTGTCGTGCTGCAATATCACTCGTTCGTGTCTCGTGCCCTATTCTGGCCGTTTTTCGAGCCAGAATGCATGGATCAAATTGATCAGCTGTTGTCGGTAGCGATGCCCATTGACAGTTTCGCCCGGTTTCAGTAGCTCATAGTACACGATTCCTTTCTGGTCCCAAACGCAGAGCATTGTCTTCTTACCAAAGCGATTTGGCCGTGCCGTCGATGTTGATGTTTCGCCAGGTGAAAGCCACGATTGTTTGCGTTTGGGATTCTCGAAATATATCCACTTCTCATCGTCAGTAACAATTCGATGCAGCAAACTCTTTCTTTCATGCCGCAAAAGCAAAATTTCGGAAGTGGCTCTTCGACTTTCCATCTGTCTCTCAGTCAATTCATGAGGCACCCATTTTCCTTCCTCTTGAATTTTTCTCATGGCATGTAAACGTTTGGAAATATCTTGGCGAGTCATGTTTAATGCCTCCGCAAGTTGATCTTGTGTTTGCGTATCATCTTCATCCAATAACGCTTGCAGATCGGCGTCCTCAATTGTTTTTGGTCTTTCGAGCGCTCCTTGTCCTCAGTGTCCAAATCTGCACTTCTAAAGCGTTTAAACCCATCTTCACAGATAGTTTTCGATGGTGCATGTTCGCCGTAGGCCTCTTCAAGCAAATGACGTGCTCCAGCTGCTTTTTTTTCGGGGACACGAGACACGAACTAGTGATATTGCAGCACGACAACGCTCCGTGCCACCGCCCATCGTCCAGGGCACCATCAAAACGCTGAAATGGGATCTGCTATCGTACCCGCCGTATTTGCCAGATCTGGCCCCTTCCGATTATCACTTGTTCCGGTCGATGGCGCATGGCTTGGCTGGGCAACACTTGGCCAATTTCGAAGAAATGCAAAATTGATTGGATGAATGGTTTCGGTCCAAAGATGCGTCGTTTTATCGTCACGGTATTCATGTATTGCCAGAGAGATGGCAAAAATGTGTAGCTAGCGAGGGACGATACTTTGAATAATCTATTTTTTGTATTTTTTTGAAATTTTCCATTTTTCATTGATCAAAAAAACCTGGAAACTTAGTTGCGCACTTAGTACAGCAGAAAAACGAAGCTTCCGCAAATGCTGTTTATTTGGCACAAAACTCGACACCTTCATTGTTGCAAAAAATATTTTTGCGTTGCGATATGTGTTGGTATTACGACTGGTTATTGTTAACAGATGTCCAAGCTATAAAAAAATACAACTTCAGACATGTATGTCGACTACATGTGTCGTTAGCGCCATCCATGTGTGAAACCCGGAAACTTAGTTGCGCACCTAGTATATGATATTAATTTTTTAGTATTAAATTTATAGACATTTCTTGTAAAGTATTTTATAACAGTAAATAATATAAAATGCTATGAAAAAAATATATTAGGTGTACAACTAAGTTCCCGCAGTTTTTCAAGAGATGGCTCCAGTAGTAAGTGCTGGTCGATTGTGACATAACCAAAACGTCATGAACCAAGCTTAGACATATGGTAAACAAACCGCTTTGACACATTAGTGATTTTGTTTTTGCGTCATATACTTTTGGTTGTGTGAAAATATCTTATTTTGTGCCACATAATCGTCATTTGCGGGAAGTGTTGCTTTGCTTCTTTCATTCGAAGAAAACGGCGGCTGAAGCGTATCGAGAACTCCAAAAAGTTTACGGAGATGCTGCTGTAAGTGAAACAACGTGCCGTGATTGGTTCCGTTGCTTCAAAGACGGTGATTTCGATGTTGACAATCATTCGCGTGAAGGAAGGCCAAAAACCTTCGAAGACGCTGAATTGGAGGCATTGCTCGATGAGGATCCGTGCCAAACGCAAAAAGAGCTTGCTTCAGTATTAGGAGTTACCCGCCAAGCCATTTCCAAGCGATTGCATGCGTTGGGAATGATTCAAAAACAAAGAACTTGGGTTCCTTATGATTTGAAGCCAAGAGACGTTAAGCGTCGTTTTTTCGCCTGTGAACAACTGCTCCAGCGGCAAAAAAGGAAGGGTTTTCTTCATCGCATCGTTACAGGTGATGAAAAATGGATTCATTACAGCAACCCAAAGAGAACAAAATCATGGGGATTGCCCGGTCATGCTTCTACGTCATCGGCTCGGCCGAATATTCACGCTGCGAAGGTTTTGCTATGTATTTGGTGGGACCAGGGCGGTGTTATTTATTATGAGCTGTTGAAACCGAATGAAACCATCACTGGGGAACGGTATCGAACTCAATTGATGCGATTGAGCCGAGCACTGCGCGAAAAGCGGCCACAATACGAGCAGAGGCACGAAAAAGTGATTCTACAGCATGACAACGCTCGGCCTCACGTTGCCAAACCCGTTAAAACCTACTTAGAAACGCTCAAATGGGAAGTCCTACCCCACCCGCCATATTCCACAGATATGGCGCCGTCCAATTATTACTTGTTCCTTTCGATGGCACATAGTCTGGCTAATCAGCAGTTCCGCTCATATGAAGACATCTCAAAATGGCTTGATTCGTGGATAGCCTCAAAAGACGAACACTTCTACCGTGACGGTATTCGAGCTCTGCCAGAAAGATGGGAAAAAGTTGTCGCTAGCGATGGGCAATATTTTGAATGATTCATTTGTAACCATTTTTTCACAATAAAGTTGCATTTTCATCAAAAAAACAGCGAGAACTTAGTTGCGCACCTAATAATAACTTAGTAAACACTAACTTTTTCTTTTTATAACGGTGAGGAAATTCATCATTGATACCCCCGCCCCTTGGGGGAGCGAGGGATTATGCCGGACTCCTACCTGCCAAAACCCCACCGGGGTGTCTATCTTCCGAACCGTGGTGGGAGGAGGCAGAGGAACTACTCCCGTATTCCCTCCTCGACACCCCAGCCCCAGGGCTAATACTAAGGGCCCCACGCCTGAGTATCGCGCCCCCTTCCACATAAGGAGTCGGGGGCGCAATCCCCCGGGTTGGCTTACTGGTTACACCTACTGGAGGGAGGGGACACCTACTCTCCCTCCTAAACACCCTTGTTTGTTAAGGGGGGAGGGGGGAGTGGAGCCCCAATCAGGCTTCCACTCCTCCTTCACCTAACCCTATCGACGCCCGGAGGGAGGCGGGTGGGCTTCACACATCTGTCACCCCTCTCCTCCCCCGCGTCTGAGGGCGAGCCCGAGGCGGCCGAGGAGGCCTCCGGCGAATCGGTAGCAACTCCTCGGCCGGCGCCACTTCGGGCCCGCTGCCCGTCCCGGGGAAGCGCCGTCTTCGCCGCCGCTCCCTGCGGCGGATACCAGGGCGGCGCTCCCGCTCGGCGGCCTCCTTCCGCGACATGACATCGCAGCAGGAGGCCGCCGCCCCCCACACCTACTCGCTCCCGCACATGGCGCGAACCATGCTTGAAAGCGAGAGGTCCTCCACGTGGCACTCTACCGCTCGGGCCAGGACACGGCGCTGCTGGTTCCATGCCGGGCATGTCACCAACGTATGTTGCGCCGTGTCCAATGGCTCCGGGCAGTGTTGGCATCAAGTGATGTGCTCCTTCCGAATCTGGCACAGGTACTTCCCGAAACACCCGTGTCCGGTCAGCACCTGCGCCAGATGGAAGGTGAGTCCCTGTCCCCTCCTGTCTGCCACCTCAGACAGACAGAGGTGAACGCCCTCGGCCGTTTGGAGCCCGAATCCTCGGAGGTCGGCCAATATGGCCGACCACCATTTCAGGACACGGGCTCTCGTCTGTCACTTCAGGGTCGCCAGGACCCTGGCCGTTGGATCCTCCCCTCCCTCGCGGAACTCCTTCATTCTCCAATAGAGGATATATCTCTCATAAGCAAGATGCTCCACAGGGGGGAGAGCCGGCCAGGGTGGTCGCTGCCATACATGAGACGGTGCGGAACCTCCGAATGGTCCTCACCACCATCGGCCGCATCGCCCGACGCATCAGGCTGATGCTGCGGCCGGAGGCCATGAACTGGGGCGCCCATATGTGTGTCTCATAGAGGGCGATCGAGAGGACCGCACCAACATACAGGCGGCGAACCCTCCATCCTGGGCCCCCTTGGGTCCTCATCAAATTGGCGAGAGCCAAACTCGTCTTGAGGACCCGGGGGACCAGATGCCTGAAATGCGATCCGAAGTCCCAGCGGCCGTCCAACGTCAGGCCCAGATACTTGATCGTGGGCCCGATGTGGACAGGGACTCCATCCACCAGGGCCTGAGACTTCGGCAGCGCCCCACGGCTGCCGTCGTGGAAGAAGACGGCTTCCGTTTTTCGAGGCGCCGCCTCCAGTCTCAGACCTTTGATGGTGCCCACCATCGATTGAAGTGCCGCCTCCGCGAAGAGGTGGGCCTCCCACCAGGTCCCCCCTGGCCGCCACTAAGGTGTCATCTGCATAACAGATGACGTGGCAGCCGGGGGGAAGGTGAGAGCGAAGCACCCTGTCGAACGCGATGTCCAATAGCAGGGGATCGCGGACCGACCCCTGCGGGACACCGCGTTCCATCGTGCGCCGGCTCTGGACCCCGCCTCTCCCGGAGTAGGCGAGGTCTCTGTCCTCGAAGTAGGCTGCGAGGATGCGCCGGAGCACCTCGTGATACTCGAGGGCCCGTCCAATCTCTGGCCAGGGCAGGGTATTGAACGCATTTGTGATGTCCAGTGACACCGCGAGCAACACCCCGCCTCCCTCCTCCACGACTGTGAGGGTCATGTCCCGGACTTACTGGATTGTATCCAGCGTGGAACGTCCGGGCCTGAACTCATATTGACGGTCGGGGAGATTCGGCCCCTCCGAGGACAAATGCTGGACGAGGCGATCGGCAATGATGCGTTCTAACATCTTGCCTGCCTCGTCCAGCAGGCATATAGGCCTATAGGTCGGTGCACCTCCGGGTGCTTTGCTTTCCTTCGAGAGGAAAACCAGTTTGGCCTTCCTCCACTCTGGGGGAAGACTCCCTCCATGAGGAACTCATTGAGAAACTTCCGCGTGGCCGCGGACAAGTTCCTCTCGCTGAGGGCGAGAGCCCAAGCGCGGCCAGGAATGCCGTCGGGGCCAGGGGCCTCGCCCTTAACCCCGAGCTTCTTTCTGGCCTTGGCGAACTCCTTTGGAGTGACCACCAGGTCTTAGCTCCAGTCCCCGTCCTCTCGTTCAGGGACGGGGATCCAGGAGGGGAGCCCTTCCACCCTCGGGAAGGGGGTCCAGGAGCCCCTCGAGAGCTTGGTGATCCAAAGCCTCCGTCGGTGGGGACGCCCACGAACGAATCTTACTGACTGTCCGTATGTAAGGGCGCCCCCACGGATCTTCGTTTAGGGAGTCCACCAATTGCTTCCAGGTTCCCTTTTTCGTCTCGGCAATGGCGGTCTTGGGGGCTTCCCTCGTTAGGAGGTAGCCCTCTTTTGCCCTTGCGGCATCCCCGTCTCGTCGCCGGGCCCGGATATTAGCCTACCTGGCCTAAATGGAAGCCTGCCGTAGCTCAGCTATGGCCTCCGCCCACCAGTATGCGGCCCAGCGCCGACGGGGGTAGGACTTGGGCATCGCGGCGTCGCACGCCGACGCTACGATGCCCACTATCTCCTTAGCCTCTTCCTGGGGGCTAAGATCCCACTCACCTGGCCTCTCTTCAAGATGCCAGCTGGCCACAAGGACGGCCGCCTGGAACTTGTCCGCGTCAAGCTAACCGATGGCCCATCTCTTGGGGAAGGGAATATTACCCTCCACTGGACGGCGGTACAGCACCCGCTTTTGAGGGGTGGGGAGACGGAGAGACCACGCTATATACCTATGGTCTGATAGCATTTCGCTCTCCGTCTCCACTACCCACTCCCCGAAGATTCGGGCGGCCGAGGGGGAAGCCCATGTCAGATCTATGACTGACTCCCCACTCAGCCGCACGCAGGTGCTGGTCGATCCCCTGTTCATTAACAGGAGGCCGAGTCCCGCCGCCCAGTCGACCATGGCCCCGCCCCGAGGGTCCTCCTGCCGGGGACTGCAACCCCACCCTGTCGAGTGGGCGTTGAAGTCCCCGGCAACTATAACAAGTCGGGGATGGCACTGTCGCACCAAATCCCCGACTCTATCGAGGACCCCCTGTATTTGGGCAGGGTCACCGAGGCCGACCTTGTTCCTGCGGTAGTGGAGATAAACCCCCACCACAGTGACGGGTCCCCAGTTGACAGCCACATACGAGGTCCCCCTTTTCCTGAGTTTACAGGAGGGGGACCTCGTCGCGGGACAGGCCACCACGGCCACCGTGCCGTTGCGGCTACCTGACCAGTTTGAATTACCGGTCGGCACATTCCCTCCCCCCCTTTTCTTGTCCTTTCCTTGTCCCGCAGGCAGGGGGCCTGGGCAGAAGAGGAAGAAATCCTTGGGCCCGTTGGTGTGATCGTTGTCTGGGATGGAGCTGGTCCCAAGACCCTGGAGCTTCCAGCTGCCCTGGGCCTTTCCCTCGCAACGAGAAAGCAGTTTATCTCGCACGTCATGCGAGTATATTCTGCCTCCCTCCGCGCTTGGGAAGTCCCAGGGCAGCCAGGGAGTCTCCAGGGCCTTTCTCACCTCCTGAATCGGTGGCCTCCATGCGGGGAGGGGGGCAAATTGTCGTCATACGACGGCAGTTCACCAGAGGCCACCCCCTTCCTGTCCTCCTCTGAGGATGAAGAAGAGTCAACCATTACCTTCCTCCTCTTCCTCGTTCTCACCACCGCCCTAGTCCTCTAGACTTCGATGGTGGTGGTCTGGCAGCGGTAAAGGTCCGGTCCTTCCTTCCAAGGATGTTCCCCCTGCTGCTTCCGCGTAGGTCCTTCCGAGGTGACTGGGATACAGGAGAGCGGGTATGAAGGTCGGACTGGCGGCGACCTCCCTGGCCGCTAGCTCCTCTTGGAGCCGCCGGTTTTCCACCTTCAACCCCCTTAGCTCCTCCCGTAGCTCCCCTATCTCCCCCACCTCCCCCGTACATCTGGTCCTCGTGGCCATCCTGAGCCGCCACTCTGACGATTAACGTCAACAGAGCGACCTCTGAGGTCGCAACAGCGCGGATCAGGAATAACACGAAGGTCCCTTTCAACGTTCTGGACCTCCGTGCCACCCACCGAACCGCACCGAGTGCACGTCCCACCTCCGAGGCCAGCTCTGCTGATCTGGCCTCTCTGAGTAGAGCTTTGGATGCGGGATCCCTGAACACCTCCTCAGCAGGGCATGAGTCCTTCTCTGTACGGAGAAGGCCCTTGCTGAGGAGGTATTCAGCTTCCCGCTCCAACTGCTCTCTCTTCTTCTTCTCCTCCCTCTCTTTCTCTTTCCTCTGTCGGATCCCGACCCCCAGGCCGGTTGTAGCTGGCCTGCCTCTTCTTCTCTTTTCCGGCTCGAGCACGGGTGCCTCCGCCACCCTTGGGCTTGAGCCGCCGCTACTCGCGGTCTCTTCCCTAGCTCTCTTCCCGGTGGCCTTGATGTTCGTGGCCGCGGTCCTTCCTGCAGTTGACCTGGTGTTGACGGTGGCAGTTTTCCCGCCGAGTCTCGTCACCATGATTCTGGATCCCTGCGAGAGAGCAATGTTGGAGACCACTACTGGTTTTCCATTAGTGGTCCCTTTATTAATAGTTGGCTTGCTTGACAAGGGGCCTGGTCTGTTGACCCTCGGGATGGCGAGTTTGTCCGGGGTCTTGGGTCCCGAGGGCTGCCTACGCCCATCATTGGGTGGCCACTCGTGCCCGGAACTCACCGTGCTCGACCCCTGGCGAGGACAGCACTTCCGGCCATTGGCCGGAGAGGACGGTGGTCAGTCCTCATTCTTAGATGGCCCTCCTGCGGCTAGTGCGCAGAAGTCACTTGGCAATGCCTCCCGGGGGATGGGAAAACAGCCTTTCGCCGGGAAACTCCCAACTCCCACCGTGTTCAAAAAATCGCCCGCGGGCGGTTGGTTATCGGACCCACTGTCACACAGTGGGTCCCTACGGGACCTTGAGTCCGAAAACTCGGGGTTGTTTCTTAAAGATATGGAAACTTGCATCGGAGTCCCACGAGTGCAGCGGGAAAGGGGCGTCGATCCCGGGTAGAGCCCCCGCATTACACGGGATAAGGCTAACATGTCCCCGGTGGTGCGCCAGGTTCGCACAGATGAGGATCCCCTAGCGACAGGTTACGCACCTGCCATTCATCCCCTAAACATGGAACTCCTCACCGTAGGATTATGTGGTATTTTATAGAGGTCCCGCCTCGCAGTCTGGCCGGTTAAGGCAAGATCCCCGGGCTCCAGAGACATGACTTAGGGCTTACGGTGTAGTAGGCTAGGATACATCGGGGTTCGCCTGGATCCCCCGTACTAGGATGCCGAAACACCCTGGCCCCTGACGCCCCCCCCTCTTCCCCCCAATCCCTCTCACCCTGAAACCCACTCTGCCCTGAACCCGAGGTGCTCTTGGTAGGCGATCCTCCTCATCCGGCCCTCCCTCCGGTTGAAAGGGTAGTACCGGAGGTACTACCCCGATGAATGAACGGATCGCCTGTACCTCCTCACCACGACAAGGTGGCACCACGTCGAGGTGGTAGTAAACAATATCTATCGGTAACATAACCTTAATGTATGTATAATTTACTACTTATAATAATATAAATGTGATATAACGCAAATGTTATGTAATAGTTATATTCTTTTCTCTGTTGTGTTCTGAGGAAAATTATAACATTGATAATATTACTGTTGATGTATACCGGGAAGTAAGTAACAAGAAAGGATAAAAATATTTAAACCTGTATTTGATATTTCTTTGCTTATATTTGCGTTTGCCTCTTTTTTGCATGTTGCAATAATGAATATATGAATTTGTGATCTATGAATAATGACAAATTAAATAAAAATAATAGCATAAATTAATTATATTAAGTTAATTTTTATATTCAAATATATTTGTAAATAAGTGCGCCTATTATTAAACATTATAAATATATTTACCATTTCTTGCTTTCTCGGCATCTTCTTTTGATAGTATGAGTTTATATTCAATATTATTTTCGGCGTCGATTAGTATTATCTCTTCCATGGTAGTTGCCATATTAATACTGCAGCTGCCTTACTTTTCTAGCCGCACAGTAGGAAGTCATAGTAGGAAGTGACGAAAAAATTAATGACGTCATCAAGCTCCCACATCACTGTCGCAGCGTGCTTTAATGAATTTTGGAACGGTGTTTACAGTGCTGTCAATGGTTGAAGTACATTCTGGAACATAGCTAGTGTCTACAATTAACTTCATAACTTATCATTTTAAGCCTTAACGACCGCAAAGAATCAATCAGAATGGAGGTCGTTTCGTAGACGCAAGGCAGTTGTTGTTCCTTTTAGCTGCACTATTGAACTGGTGCAATAAGTTAAAGTGAGAGAAAATATAGTTGTCTCATTCTAACTTATTGCACTAGTTCCACAGTGCAGCTAAACAGAACAGACCAAGTGTGGAATATGTTTTTATAAACAACTATCATAATACATAATGGAGGAAGACGATGATTTAATATATTTTCTTATGGCAATTGCATGAGTGCAAGCGATAGCATCTTATTTGTTTTTGAAAGGACATAAAAGTGAAAATCGGAGATGGTAGATGCTACCAGACAAGCGAGAAAGACCTCGTTTGGGAGTATATACTACTTTGTTTCTGAAATACAAATATACAAATCATGAAAAATTCTTCAAAATGACGAGACTTATAGTACAACAGTTTGAAGAACTGCTCAAGTTGATTAGGCCTGTCTTAATAAAGAATAGTATATGAAAACCTTTAGATCCTGAATTTCGTCTAGCATTTACGGTGTGGTAAGTTAAGTTGACTTATCAAATACTCACATACATTTTCTCTATCTTCTTTTAAATTAGATGTACTTTTTCACAGCTTTCTGGTATCAGGGGATAGTTTTGCTTCAATGGCCAGATACTAGCGTGTAAGTAGATCAACATATTATAACGTGATTATAGAAACGTGTAATGCTATTTCGCAATGGTCTTAATGATCACGCTGCTTCTCACATTGTCATCCAGAAGGTGTAACCACCATTCTCGTTTCTCATCCCCTTCATGTACATAAATTGAGATGCATCGTCTTCAAGCTCGCCATACATATCACCCGCCACAGCTGCAGTAACCAGATATTTAGCTCCGCAGTATTTGACGGTCCCATCTTCCCATCGTAATCCATGATGATTAACCGTTAACCAGTATGCTCCCGATTTGTCTGATCTTGAGAGCAGATGCCATGGCATTGGACTCGTGAAGACATAGTGCGAAAGAATAGTTCCGTTCTTCAGTATCGCTGCTTCTTTTACAATAAATCTCTTTCCAACTATGAATCCTTACAAGTCCACAAACGTCGATACAACCATGGTAAAACATTCTTCGACACGTCCGGGAGAGAAATGCCGTTTATAGCACTTAGTTTCGTGTATTATTCTTTTCTCGTACATACTTTCTGATGTTAGTTGAGTTTGCGCACTATGTCGGTTAGCGGGTTGTATTCAACTACACGATCATGCAGGATGAGACAGTATGCGGTAGTATTCGCAGGTATATTCTCTTTATTACAATCAAATTCTATCCGCACATCCACAGTGACACTCTTGACGGACTTATTTTGACGCGAACAATCGATAAACATGAAAAGACCTAGCCGCCGAAAGTCGGTAACTGCTAACCATACCTCAATACTGTTACACCCATAATACGATTTACGAAAACGTCTATACATTGTGACGTGGCAGCCGGGAAGGCGTCCGTCCCAGTGCGAACCCTCGGTCCTTACGCGAGGCTTGCGGGGGGGGGGACGGACAATACATCGTGCGAGAATTGCGGGGGGGGGGAGCCGCATTGCGCCCCCGTATTAATTAGTGTTAGTAATAGGAGCGCGCAGGTGGAACGGTCCCGCGTCCCCGAGCTCTGTGCCCCTGGACCTCCTGTTCCGCCCATCAGGACCGGAGGGACCAGATGAAGGAAGAGGACGACCGCCCCTCGACAAGACCGCCACCTCAGGTGAATGCTCCCCCTTATGAGTGATATTACCGATTCCCGTATCGCCTTAAGAGATTCTCGCTGCCGTTCCCGTGTCCACAGGCCCGCAAGAATATCCGGAGAAGCTGTCGGTGCTCCCGTGCTCGGAGCGTGATCGCCGTCTAGACAAAGCCGGCCTAGGCAAGGAGACCGCGGAAGCGAGAGAGAGAGAGAGAGTACGCGCCAAAGTGAGACCGAGCACCCGTCCCGCGGATCGAAAACAAAGATCCGCGGAAGGATTCCCGTACTGGGAGATTTAACGAGAAACGGGGAGAGACGGGTAGCACGACACAACACAAAAGAACAAGAAAACATGTCTGGAGAAGGAGATAAAAGAGCGAACTACCGTTGTCGCTCTCTCTGATATCGCCGGTCTGCTTCCGAGAATCACGGATTGCTTATCTCCTATCGTTACGAAGAGGAGTGTCGTTTTGACGTTAGCGAGAGAAAGAGTTTTTTGGTGTTCTTCTCGTCCAAGGAGGGACCATCGGTGGCAGCGTTGCGCCAGAGCGAGTGGAGGAAGGAGGAAAGCGAAGGACCACGCCGCAGTGAGGTTCCCGAAGTTGTAAGACCGTCCACCTGCTTTATTGTTTCGGTGTCGCGTGCGTACAGTGTCTCGTTTTCGTTGTCGGCGAAGAGCAAAGCTCGAATTCGCGAGAGCACTCAGCGGAGTTTATCGTATCGAAGGGTCGGACCGTTCCGATTCCCGACAGAATAAAAAGTGAGAATCTCAAAACGCGCAGTTCTATTCTTGTGTTTTCCCGACTGAGTCCCGGATTCCCGATCGAACCCTCCCGTCTACCGACTTAAAATAACGAGGAGCTACCGGTCCCGTCGAAGTTGCGGGTCTCGGCCCTTTGGTGGCATTCCGTTTCGTGTTGGTGATCGGTGCAGCCCGCTGCACCTGGCGCCCAACCACTTTGGTGAGAGTGTGAACGGCCGAGACGCGTGAGCCGACGGCCGTTTGCCGACGGCGAGCGAAAATCGCGTCGCAACATATTGTAAAGAATGGCGTATTTATTTTTTGCAAAGTCTAAATTCATGTTGTCGTACGGATAACACTTTGAATTCAGATAGAACTTCGCGTTGATGAATTTTCAGTCATCGAAACGAGTTATATTTTCCGACATGGCATTCTTCCGGCCAGTCTGCAAAGATAACGTATCGAGGTTTCTCCAAATTAGTAGCAGTTTTGACGGTCCACAGATGTTTAGTCATGCTTTGCAATAGAGGAAATTCATACAGATTCCACGAGCGGAAACTCATACTCAGGTATCGTCCGTTCTCCAAAGTTTTCAGCATGGAAAGTTTATTGATATCGTTCAAAATTACATAAAGCATTCGCCGTTGTATTTTGAATAGCTCAATCTTAAGATCCAGCGCTGAAGATCCTAGTAGACTGTTGTTGTCGTTGCGCGATCGTAATAAAATCAATTCGTGACGCGCGTTAATCACTATACGCTTGTAGTTTTCACAAAATCCTAGCAACACGCTGAGCGGTATATAAAAGTTGAAGTACCTGTCCGGCGAAATAGTGTCAGTCGTATCCACGCGACATTTTTCATGATAACATTATTGTCTGAAGATATCGATACATAGTTTTTGAGCGTTGAAGTTATTCCCACGTTTCTGTTACGATCAATCTCCACACCATCCAGTTCATAACGGATCCCATCAAACATGAATGCAATGCAATTATATCCCAACGTTACAGTCGCACCATCGACTGCAACTTGTTTCGTCACCTTCCCCTCGACATAGAGATAACTCTCGCATGGTAATATGTATAAATCCTGCTGCTGTATAGGTATTCGTATCTCGTCACTATATCCAGACGTTGTGTTAACGTATAAGTTATACGTATATGTCTCAATCTTGACGATGCGATATCATCAAAGACAGGTTCACTTGCAATGTTCAAAATGTCAATCATCTTTCTTAATCGTTTCATGCGATGAATCCCAGAGATTTCAAAAATTCAACGTTCAACGCGCTGAGTTTCTTTCGAACGAGAGATTTTGTACTATTAATCGCGTGTCTCGTAAAAGATATATTTCCAGCTTGTTTCTCCTGTTCGACTTGATTCACCACAAGCATTTCATAGATTATGTTTATTATCGTCGCCGTCATACGTGCAATCTAATGGTAATATTTTCTCTGCGAAAATCGAGCGATTGTCCTTCTTGATCAACGACACGCACCGTTAAATCTGTAATGCTCCATGCGATGATTGGATGGTAAATAACATGCGCCGGCGTTTCCGATATCATCAAAGACAGGTTCACTTCCAATGTTCAAAATGTCAATCAAAAATTTCCGATATTTTATATCCTGGTGGCACCTTAGGCGAGAATTCATGTATCGTATGTCCATGCATACTGTTACTGTACGCACCACTGACAACGCTACATTCTATACGAGTGATATTCACGTTGATAATCTTAATCGGTACGTCCAATTCATACCATTGGTGTGGTTCTAATATCTCGACTCGATGAGAATCCCAAAAGCGAGCCAATGTTGTTTGGTTTGCTAAAACTTATTCTATAAGCACATTTGATTTCGCTCCTCATCGTATTATTATTGGCACGAATTATTATAGGATATTCATTCTCGTCATTCTTACATGGATTATTTTTTGAACGCACTGTTTTTTAAGAAAGTGAAATTGCACGTTTTAGATATTCGTATATGGCGCGCAATTCGTACGATCCTTTAGGAATCGTAATTTCTTCATCGTTAGCATCATAGTAAAATTTAGGCCGTGTTCCAAAATTCACTGCCAGCGCTGAAAAGTTATAGTTTGTGTAACACAAACTATTAAGTATACAAATGAATAATTCAATTTTTTCAGCTACATTCAAGGTTTATTTTAAAAGAAAGTAAACTAAATTGTTCAATCAAAGTATTCGCCGTTGCTTTCTATAACTTTAAGCCATCTTTTAGGCAGCTGATGAATTCCATCTCGGAAAAATGTTACGTCTCTGGACACGATAAAGTTGTCAAGCCATTTTCAAATCTCATCCACTGATTGGAAGTGCATATCGGACAAGGCGTGTTGCATCGACCGGAACAAGTGATAATCGGATGGAGCAATGTCTGGTGAATATACCGGGTACTGCAAGACGTCCCAGCCAAGACTCATTATGGTGTCTTTTGTAATGGAAGCAATGTGTGGCCTGGCGTTGTCATGTAACAATTTCACTGGACCTTCTCCTTTACCAGTATATGGGCGTTTTCGTACCAATTCTTGACTCAAGTAGATTAATTGACGTTGGTAGCAGTCTGCAGTAACTGTTTCACCCGATTCCAACAACTCATAACAAAGCACGCCCTTGATATCCCACCAAATGCAGAGAAGAATTTTCTTTTCGAAGCGAATGGGTTTTGCGACCAATTTTGATGATTCACCGGGATTTACCCATGACTTTCTGCGTTTCGGATTGTCATAGAGTATCCATTTCTCATCGCCCGTAACGATTTTCCATAAGAAAGACTTTCGACGATGCTTATTAAGAAGTGAAAGACACGCTGCCACTCGTTGATTTTTGTTGGTTTCAGTGAGTTCATGCGGAACCCATATTACTTCTCTCTGGATCTTTCCCATCTCATGTAGGCGTTTGGAAATCATTTGCTGCGTTACTCTCAACTGTTCTGCAAGCTTTTTTTGTGTTTGTGCCGAATTCTCAGCGAGTAGTTGTTCCAAATCATCATTATCGCACTTCCGAGGGCCTCCAGGGCGTTGTTTGTCGATTAGACTGAAATTACCACTTTTAAACCGTTTAAACCAAAATGCGCACACATCGTACGATATAACACCTTCGCCGAGAAAGAAAGAAATCGATTCGCATGCTCTTGCAGCATTTTTTCCTTGTTAGAATTCGTAAAGAATGCAGTGTCGGATATGCACCTTATCTTGCCATTTTCGACTGTTCTGAACTGAATACTTTTTTGAATACTTTTCTGAAGGTTATGTTGGGCCTTTCGCCAAACTATATGTTCTTTTTAATAGCTATATGTCAACATTGCATAATCACAAATGAGTGGGAAAATCTATTCAATTTAAAATTGATTTCATAACTGCTTAAAATAATTTGGATTATTCATTTGTATATTTCACCTAATATAGTGGGTGAAGTAAAAAGTTCTGAGCGTTTTTCTCTTTATTTCGACGATGAAATTAACAAAGTTAGGATTATCGGATTTAGATAAAATATGCGCCGTTTTGTTCCATAACTTTTGTCCATTATGAAGGCAATTTCATAATTCCGCGATTGAAGAAGTCCTTGTCCCTATTGGTAATAAACTTGACCAGCTCATTTTCACAAGCCTCTCTTGAGGCCAGTTTTGTACCATCAAGAAAATTTTGCAAATGCTTGAAAAGGTGATAATCGCTTGGAGCCAAGTCTGGGTTATACGGCGGGTACGATATAACCTCCCATCCAAGCTCTCGGAGCTTCTGGCACGTCGTCAAAGATGTGTGCGGCCTGGCATTGCCTTGATGGAACATAACACCCTTCCTATTGGTCAATTCTGGCCGCTTTTCGTCGATCGCCTGCTTCAATCTGGTCAGTTGTTGACAGTGTAGGTCCGAATTGAGTAATTGGCTCGATGGGAGCAGCTCATAGTGGATGATTCCCTTCCAATCCCAACAAACACACAGTAAAACCTTCTTGGCCGTTAATCCGGGCTTGGCGATCGTTTGGACCGGCTCACCGCGCTTGGACCACGATCTTTTTCACCTGTTGTTCTCGTATGTGACCCATTTTTCATCGCCAGTCACCATCCGCTTAAAAAATGGGTCGATTTCGTTACGCTTCAGCAAAGAATCGCAGGCATGAATTCGGTCCAAAAGGTTCTTTTGCGTCAATTCGTGTGGCACCCATACATCGAGCTTCTTCTTGAGACCAGCTTTATGCAAATGATTCCAAACGGTTTTCTGGCTAATCTTCAGTTCCTGGGCAATGGAATAAGTGCTCGCATGCCGGTCCGACTCGACGATTTCCATGATTTTATCGACATTTTCGACGATTGGCCTACCAGAGCGTGTCTCATTTCGTCGTCCATATTACCAGAACGAAATCATTGGAACCACCGCTTTGCTGTTGCATTCGATACTGTATTGGGTCCATAAACAGCACAAAATTTTTTGGCCGCCTGCTCCGCTTTTTCCCTTTGGTCATAGTGGTACTGAAGAATGTATCGAATTTTCTCTTTTTTTACTTCCATTTTGGAACGTTCTAACACACAACTAGCTTCACCAAACACAAAACTGTCAAAGAACTTTTTTGAAAGCGTTATGTCACCTTTAAGTCGTAGTATAGAATGACCAAATGCGACGTATACATCGTGAGATATGACCTCACTAAAGTCATCTAGCGGAAAATGCTCAAAACTTTTTACTTAACCAAATCTATTTGCAGTATTGGCAGTAAATTTTGGAATACGGCCTTATTATTCGACGAATTTACGTTTGGTATCGTATTGTATGCTTCGAAATCCGTTAAGCCGATCTCGTAATCACCATCGCTCAAATCTATATCGGAAAAACAACTCACCGTAAGGGTGCTACTGTTACCAGTCAACGTAAGCGTTAGCGACATATTTGCAAACTGCCAAATGAATACTGACTACTGTTAGTGGAATGTCACCATCATTTAAATCGATTCTGTTAAATCTGACCGTTTGGAGAAACTGTAAGCACAATTGCCCGCAAATCTTCTGGTTGTAATATTGATAAGACGTGCAATTGTACATAATTTTCACTGCATTTCTCTCAAGGTATCGAATCAATTCCTTGAGTGGTCGAAAATTACTAAAACTCAAAATATACTGCGAGATTTCCCCTTTTCGCATATGCCACCCAGTATCTAGTCCCTCTGTGTTGTTTAAATTTACAATACCACTCTCGTTTTGACGTACTCCATCTATCGGTAAGGCGTCACGTATGAAAACACCTCGAAAGAAAGATATACGCATACACCTCGCTAGTCTTTACAACTGTATATTAGTCATTGCTAATTAGTCATGGGTAATTTTAGCATCACTTTGACTTTTTTTCCTGCAGCGCCTCGCCCACGCTTGTACGGAGCAAGATAGATTCCGCGACCTTTCATAGCGCGACTTTCCATAACGCGATGGTGACGTTTTAATTCTTCCAGCTGGCGTTGCACGGCTTTGCCATCATTCATCGCTTTTGCGACACCCGTCGCTCCACCGACTAATGAATCGAGAACTCCCAGTAATGTAGTACTGGTAAAATGGCACCCCGTTTTGCTGTTGGAAGTGCTCGTCTTCGGATTTCTTTCTTGAACGACTTCTTTTTCTTCGTGCCCATGCCCATGCCGATTTTCGTTTTGGCTTTCATAGCAGCCCAAACGACTGCAGCAGCAGCTTTCTCGCCTAGAGTTGATTCTTTCGAAGTTATGCGTTTCCGTGCTTTCACAGCGAGAATCTCATCCGCCGCGAGTCGATCAGCGAGATTGTTGCTACGCGAATAGGCTATATCGTACTCACGACACGCCGCGTCCAATGAATCAATGCCTTAATCGCCTCTGGCCAATCATTTTGTCAAGCGAGTTCAAGGACCACAAAATTGATATCTGGGAATGTATAGTTCGATAGGAAGCGCATTTATCGTGCGATTCAACAGACCGCTGCCGACTTTGATTTTTGTCGACGACATTTACTACAGTTCCTCATCAGCGGTACCGGACCATCGATATGAGTCCGCTGCCACAGACGATTGTAATATTCCGATGATACCGCTGAACCGATAAACACTGATGATACTGCTGAACCTTTGGATCGACTTTTAAATGTTCCGGGAGTCTATCCTACAAATCGTCAATATACTTTGCAAATTCGCGTAGCAGAACAATCTTCGGTATGTATTTCAGTTGTTCGGAGGTTAGCTCTCGAATATCATGAGTATCTGTCAGCAGGAGCAACATTTTCTAAACTGGGTTTTTTCAAGATCGATACGCTTATATATAGTTAAATCAGCATTGCATTTAAATTAAATCGCAACGATCCATTAACGAGATCAATTTTGCGACTCACTGGGGAAACATGCGGTTCGTGAAGCAACCGACGTCGATATGCGTGACAAATTTCGACAATAGAACGCAATCAATGCTTGAATAAGAGGCGCGCAGGCATGGAAACATGCTTCCGAACACTATATGCGGCATCATATGCGGTCCCTAGGATTGTGGCAAGACGAACGTTCTCATCAGCTTGTTGGAAAGTCCGCGCAGTCTACGTTTCGAGAACTTGTACGTGTACTCGAAATTGCTGCAACAACTTAAATATCGCTACTTGGAAAATCTGCTGACACCGATAGATGAAATTGGATACTTTAAATTTTCCAATAACAGCGACGTGATTCCAACGACCGAAGCGCTCAAAAATTCCATTTTTATCTTTGATGACGTGGCGTGTGACAAGCAAGATACGATAAGAGAATACTTTGCCATGGGTCGTCATTCGAACGTTGACTGTTTCTATCTCTGTCAGACACGCAAAAATACCTAAGCATCTTATACGGGACAATGCAAATCTTCTGATTCTCCTTAAACAGGACGGTATCAACTTGAAACATGTGTACAACGATCATGTGAACACTGACATGTCATATGAGAATTTCAGTGTATTGTGTTGCAAATGTTGGAAGCATAAATATGGTTTCACAGTGATTGATAAGGACAGCTCAATGATCAACGGACGATACAGAAAAGGATTTAACGACTTTGCCATGCTATAAGATGCACAATCGTTATTGTAACCCCAACGTGGTAACATCTTCAACGTCCACGAGACAAACATATTGTTGCGTTCACTCTCGCACTCGCGCTTGCACTCAGGTAAATGAAAACACTCGCGTAAGAATAACAAGCTTTACTATTTACAGCGCAGCTCGCTCAAGCTTTAAACAAGAATAATTCTTTGATCTACAATTCTCGCATCTGTCTACGATGACAGCTTGCCGGAGACACTCTGTCAGCTGTTGTTGTTTCCTTCTTATCGATTTTCGGTCGTCCAGACAATCTTCGTTCAGTTGTCAAAATCAGCATCAGATGCCTAAGGCTTACGGATAACGGACGCTGCCACAAACCTTGTGGCTCGGACACAACACTGCTCCGTCTCTTCGAAAAAGTGTCGTCCCGACAATTCTCTTAGGCAAGGTCATCCTTTTCCTTGACTCCAGAGATCTTCATGACTCCTGTCCTACCCTGAGCTGCTGCTACAGGTTACCGGAATCCATGAATTCTTGATCTCAATCAAGGATTCTGAGGATCTTGAATCTTCGCCTTCAGAATATTATCTCTATCCCCGTCCTCTAGGAGGTAATCAGTCTCCAGGGCCTTTTTAAAACGATCCGCTTGTTGTTCCGCTTCTTCGTCCGTTTCCTTGGCTCCTCTTCCGACAGGGGGGGGATTCCCGTGGACCCAACGTTCTCTTATAAGAACACCCCAGGTCCCCACCTCGGTATTTGCCCAATGCCCCACAGAAAAACCACGGTCAAAAACCGTGGGGAAAGTGGTCTTCTTTAAAGTGTTTAACGTTAAAAACCATGCAATCCTTTGCAACGAACTTGTCTGTCAACGACATTCTTTCCTGAAAAACAACGAAAAAGTGCATACCTATCCAGAATAAACTATCATTTAAAGGTTCGCGGATGTAAATCTCTCTAGTCTTTCTCTAATCATTTTCCTAACTTCCTTTTTCGGAAAGACGCTAATTTATCCGCATGAATTATCTTTTTCCTATGTTTTGGTGACAATTGAACACAATACACTACCTCGCTTAATTTTTTAACTACTTTATAAGGACCCTCCCAATTCCTTTGAAGTTTAGGAGTTTTACTTTTAATACGACGAGGATTAAATAACCAAACTTTTTGTCCTTCTGAAAAAACAACATCCTTTGCCTTTTTATCATATGAAGATTTCACCTTTTCAGATTTAGGAAACAAAGAATCACGAGCTGTCTCATGAATTGAATCAAATTTCTTTCTTAATTTAGAAACATAAGATTCCTCAGATGAAAACTGTTCCTCATCAGGAGAAGTTCCTCGTAAAAGATCAAGAGGAATTCGTAGATTCCGAGCAAAATAAAGTTCTGCCGGAGTAAATCCCATGGTTTCATGTTTAGAAGAACGATAATGCAAAAGACACATTGGAATCCAACGATCCCAATATTTCTGATGAACAGAGATAAATTTTGCCAAATAATCCAAAATTGTTCTGTGTTGCCGTTCCACTTGCCCATCTGATTGCAGATGTAAAGCAGTTGTTCTTGTTTTCTTCATCCCCAACAATTGAGCAAGTTCTCGGAAAAGTTTTGATTCAAAACATTTCCCCTGATCAATATGAATTTCTAAGGGAACCCCATGACGAGAAACTATTTGACTAACGAAAACTTCAGCTACCGAAGAAGCTTTAATATTCCTAAGTGGGAACGCCTCAACTCACTTTGAAAAGCAATCTGCAATGACAAGAAGATACCTATTTCCAGGAGAACTATAAGGAAAAGGACCTAATATATCCATTTGCAATCTATCAAACCACCAACATTGTAAATCTGTAAAGGAGATTTCCCTTTATTAGAAGAACCCACCCTAGCAACACAAATTTTACAAGTTCTGCACCAATCTTCCACATCCTTCTTACAAGTAGCCCAATAAGAACCTCGACGAATTCTAGCTAACGTCCCATTCACACCAAAATGTCCCCCTGAAGGAGAATCATGAGCCTCTTCCATTATAACATTAATCTTTTTCTTAGGAACAACAATCTGTAAAATATATTTATTATTTAATGATAGTGACTCCCATCTTTTGTAAAGAACCCCTTCTTGAATCAACAAGGCATCCCAATGATTCCAATAAATCCTTGCAGAAGGACCCTTTGATATCGCTTCCTGCCAGGTTGGACGTCGACCTTGTTCCTTTCCTAGAAGAAAAATAGAGACAACTCCATCCTATAACTGAACCTCCCTCCAATTCTCCTGCTTTTTTCTTAAAACAATTCGACCGACCATTCCGGATTTATTTTCAAACTCTGTGTATTCAATTTTCCTACAATAATCACAAAAAAGCAATTCACATGGTCAACGTGAGAGTTCATCAGCGTTCCGATGTAAATTACCCTTCCGATACCAAATTTCGAAATCATATTGTTGAAGTTTCTCCAACCAACGAGCTAATTGTCCTTCAAGATCTTTAAATGACATTAACCATCTCAAAGAAATATGACCCGTACGAATAACAAATTTTCTTCCATATAAATAATGATGAAAGGACTTAATTGAATCCACTACTGCCAATAACTCTCGACGTGTGACACAATAATTCTTCTCAGTTTTACTCAAAACTCGACTAAAATAAGCAATCACTTTCTCAGATTTTCCCTGAATCTGAGATAGGACTACTCCGATTCCATGATCCGAAGCATCCATATCCAAAATGAACATCCCTCGCTCCGAAGGAAAAGTTAACACCGGAGAAGAAATTAAACTTTTCTTTAATTTTTCAAAAAACTCTTGGCATTGCTCCGTCCACGAGAATTTAGAAAGATTCTCTGTCAAGGAATACAAAGGTTTTGCTTTTAAAGAAAATCCACTAACAAATTTTCGATAATATGAGCAAAATCCCAAAAAACTACGGAGTTGCTTCTTTGTTCGAGGAACTGGCCATTCCCTGACTGCATCAATGTTCTGCGGATCAGTAGTCACTCCTTTCTCCGAGATAACATGGCCCAAATATTTAACAGTTTTATCCAAAAGAATACACTTCTTTGGATTTAAACTCGATCCAACATTCCGAAAACGTAAAAACACAGTCCTCAGATTCTGAATCATTTTCTCAAATGTTCTGCTAAAAATAATGACATCATCCAAATATACTAAACAAATTTTAGACAACTCCCCTAAAACTTGTTCCATTAATCGCTCGAAAGTCGTCGGCGCATTGCAAAGTCCAAAAGGCAAAACAATAAACTGCCATAAACCTTCACCGATAGAAAATGCTGTTTTCTCTTTATCCTCCGAACGAATTTTCATCTGCCAATACCTGCTTTTTTAACGTTGAAAACCAAACGTTTCCCACTAACCGATCCCACTAACCGTTAAGGTATCATCAATACGTGATATTGGATATGAATCCTTAACCGTTACAGCATTCAACTTCCTATAATCGACGCAAAATCGTAAAATTCCATCTTTTAACCATCACAGCAGGGGACACCCATGGACTCTGTGACTTCTCAATCACTCCTTTCTCTAGCATTTCTTTAATAATTCCATCAACCTCCGAACGATATTGGAGAGGAATTCGACGAGAAAACTACTTAATCGGACAAGGATCCGACAATTCAATCTTATGTTCCACCATTTTACAATCTCCTGCAATAATATCCTCAGAAAATGTATCCTGAAATTCAGTTAATAATACGGCAAACTTCCCCTTTTGTTTGAATTTTAAATTCTTTGAATCGCGTTCAAACAATTCCAAAAGAAAATCAGGAACTTGCGCAATAAGATTCACACGCGAACAATTAAACTCTTCCCTAGACTCTTTTAATGTCTGAATTCCCAGCACAGATCTCAGACTTGATTCAGCATCTGTTGTTGAAGGAAAATCCTCCCCAAGAATACATTCGTGATTAATGTCAGCAACAAACATCAGAAGAGTCGATACAAATTTCCCTAATTCCGCGGTAACAACCACCTTACTTTGAATAGGAACTATCTCTCCCGTAGGACAGGAAAAATAACTATTTTCCACTTTAATCACTTTTCTTAAAGGCTCTACAAGTCTACTGCTAATAATTGAAACATCCGAACCCGTATCTTAAATCTACAAGGCCTACCATCCATTTTTCCTGAAAAACAAAAATTATATGTTACACGACTAAATCTAAACTTATTTTGAATCGGAGTTTTACTTGCATTTGCCAAATCGACCCCGCTCCATTCGGCAATTTCTATGTTGGGCGCTGATTTACAAAAGTTGGGCAAAAGTCCGCACGAAAATGTCCTGTGTTCCCACATTGCCAACATTCCCTATTTTGTCCCTTCCCTCTGTGAGAATTTCCCTTTTCTTTCCATGATAAATCCTTTTCTCCCTTCGAACTTACATACTGCAATTTTCGTGTTTCCGATAGCATTTCTCTATTTTCTCGTCGTTTTTGCGAAAAATCCCCTCCCGAAATTGTTCGCACTATCTTTGCCCGCTCTATTGCTAAATTTAAAGAAATTATCCCCTCTAACTGTAAGGTGCGTTTCACAAACCCTTCAGGCATTCCCGCAATAAATTGCGCATAAGCAATTTTATCTCGCACCTCGAACGAACATTCGGGATAAATTAACGAGCCAATCTTTCCAACTCATACCCAAATGTCGCATAGTCCTCCCCGAATTTTATTTTCCTATTTGTTAATTGAAAATAATAATTCTGAAAGCAAAATTGTTCCCCAAACCGTATTTCGATTTCATTCCCTCATAATTTAAATTTTCTCCTACACCTTCAAGAACCGAACGAGCCTTTCCTCTGAGATTAGCCGCGAAAACTAGCGCTTTTTCTTTTTCCGACCACGCATTTGCTCGCGCTTTCAAACTGCGCGACATACTCATAGAACTGCTCAGTTACGTCAAAAATATCAGATTTTATTGTTATAATTTCATTCAATAATTTCAAAGAAACAGAATTGCACTGGCCTGGATTTCCCTGCCCATGCCTTTCGTCGGGTTCCCCTTGTTCCTGCTCCTCCGTCCTCCTCCAACGTCGCAACTCAAGGAGCTCCTGCCGCTCCTGTTCTCGCTCCTCGCGAAGCTGTTACACTTCCCACAGAAGTGTTTGTAAATTTTCTGCCTCTATTTCAGCTCCTTGATCGACTCCACTGTTATTAAATTTGATGCTGCCGTCAAAGCCTGGCTTCGGGTTACTCTCAGCGAATGCATCATGACTCCCTTCCTTGCTCGCCTTTTCGCCAAACGATGCTGTTTCTTATCCCGGACGAGCCCCCAAAATGTTGCGCTCACTCTCGCATTCGCGCTTGCACTCAGGTAAATGAAAACACTCGCGTAAGAATAACAAGCTTTACTATTTACAGCGCAGCTCGCTCAAGCTTTAAACAAGAATAATTCTCTGATCTACAATTCTCGCGTCTGTCTACGATGACAGCTTGCCGGAGACTCTCTGTCAGCCGTTATTGTATTCTTCTTATCGATTTTCGGTCGTCCAGACAATCTTCGTCCAGTTGTCAAAATCAGCATCAGATGCCTAAGGCTCACTGACAACGGACGCTGCCATAAACCTTGTGGCTCGGACACAACAATATCAATGATGAATAGTAGCTTGAAGATCAAGGATCGTGAAAAGGTAGCGAAAGAGTTTGCGAAAACGAGCGAATCGATCCGCAAGAAGTATCGCGCTTTGAAAACTGATAGAATGGTAGAATGGTAGAAAATGCCGCATTGGGGAGACTTTAAACCTATTATTGAGCCTCTCAAGCAAATCGCGGAAAGCAGCGCTAATGTGGAAAGTAACGTTGATGTTAAAACTGAGACACCATCGATGAGTACAAGCGTCGAAACAAAGAGGGTAATATTAAAATCCGAAAAAAAGATCAAGCGTAAGGCAAAATTTTCACCAGTCGCATTAACTCCACCAAAACAGAAACTATTAAACGATCCTATGATAGTTCTTACATCGACGGAAGTTCTACAATCTGAGGAACTACATGGAATGTCATACGAATTTTCACTGATCGACAATCTACCCATTTATGATGATGATGAGAATGTTTTCGAAATCCCCGATGAACCGTTAGTGACATCCGTTAGACGTCAGTTGCGAACGTTCAAAAGACAACAAACTTTACATGATCATTTTGGTCCGTTGGGTCAAAAATATATGGGAGCTGTGCTAAGTAGTGAAAAAGATAACACTATAGATTATGTTTACGGCGTCCGTCTTAGAAACGATGGAGCGATGCTTGGTGATAAACGTATCGACGTGGACAGAGACGATAATATATTAATAGACGAAACAGTATACATTGGAACACCAAGTCTTTACGAGCTAATATTTTAAAGAATCTCCGACGATTCTGTGTACATCGAAGCTGATATGCAAAAATACAAAGTATACTATTGGCAACGAATACTCACAGACGCGGGTATCTCCCGCAAAATCCTATACTCGGTAACAAGGGACACAAATATAAACATATAATCGCTCCCCTAGTATCTCGTGTGTCGGACAATAAAGTGACAGGAAAAGGTTTATCCGCATCGCAAGCTGTGATGACCTTAAATGACAGCAATATCGATTACGTACATTGGGATGACCCCAACGAACTGGTGGATCGTCTGCGATTGCTTGAAGCTTCGCGCCAAGCTGGTAACAACGCGCACAAAAACGAAATTTTATCGATTAGCGAAGAACTCCGTGAAGCTAGTCTCATTATAAATTAAGTAGCACGACATTGACACGAGTCAGTCAGTTGGTACAACTTGCTCCGAAATGTCAATTAATAAGTTTGGAGTGTCGCGAGAGAGCAATGGTGTGAAAACTGATCGAGCGCATCAATGGAATGAACACGTTGAAAATTACATACATAAAAATGTTTTTTGTTTAAACGCTGCCAAAGTTTTCGATGCAAAGTCGCGCAAAATAAAACATGTAGCGCCTGAAGCCGACAGCGACGTTGCAACCAAACGATACGTACATAAAAATGCCCTTTGCCTAATCGATCTAACCGCCAATGATAAAGGTTTTGACACAACACTGCACGCAATATATCATGTACCGTGGTCGAAAGCCTTCAATGAGGTTGCGCACAAAAATTATGTGGATGAGAGTATAAAGTCTACAAAACTTCTACTGCATGAAAGTAACGTTGAGCAGAAGCAATAACGTTGAGCAGAAGCAAGATAAGAATATAAATTCTGCAAAGCTTCTACTGCATGAGAGTAACGTTGAGAGGAAGCAGTATATAGATGAGAATGTTAAAAAATTGGAAGATTAGCTGGAAGACTATCGGAAGAAAAACATATAGAGCATAAATAGCATTCATGAGAACATAGAACAAATTTTAGACTGGTCACGTTCAAATATAAAGCAATTAAGGAAAATATAAAAGTAGAATATTATAGTTAAATTGACATATAGTATCGACATAAGCAAGAGATAGATCATCACAAGCTGCAATCGTAAAATAATCGTCAAAATTGAACAAAAGAAGAAAAATTCAGAAAAGCAACTCATCGGTACTATGTTAGCTGCAAAACCGACAAAGCGACAAAACCTCACGCATGATAGGAAAACGACTCGGCGAGTGGTGAGGAAAAGTAATGAGAAGAAACATTCCGAAAAACAACAACTAATAAAAGAATTACACGCTCCAGCGAGACGAAATTTTCCTCGTAGACGCGTCATAGTGCGTGGATACGATGATCTTTGGCATGCCGATGTGGTGGAAATGCGTCTTTACGCCCGATTCAATGGAGGCCACCACTACATACTCACCATTATCGATGTACTGAGCAAGCATGCATGGGCCGTGCCGTTAAAGAGCAAAAACGGAAAGGAGGTAGCTAAGGCATTCGCAAAGATAATTCGAGCGGATGGAAGATGTTCGAAGAATTTGCAAACTGATCAGGGAAAGGAGTTTTACAATACAGAGTTGCAGAGACTTATGAAGAAACACGGTGTCAATCATTATACGACTTATTCAGTAATGAAGGTATCTATTGTGGAACATTTCAACCGCACGTTAAAGAACGACATGTGGAAAATGTTTACATTCAACGGAACTTACAAATGGATCGAATCGTTACAGCGCCCCGTCGCTAAATACAACACATGAAAACATCGAACTATCGGCATGCGTCCTATCGATGTGTCTCCTGCGATTGCTAATAAGTTCTTAAACACAGTGTACAGTAACAAAAAGATTGCAGCGAATTGGACAACCGAAGTGTTTAAAATCGTCAAAGTGCAGACAACTACTAGATGCGCAACTAAGTTTGCGGGTTTCACACAGGGATGGCGCTAGCGACACATGTAGTCGACATATATGTCTGAAGTTGTGTTTTTTTATAGCTTGGACATCTGTCAACAATAACCAGTCGTAATACCAACACATATCGCAATGCAAAAATTTTTTTTCTAACAACGAAGATGTCGAGTTTTGTGCCAAATAAACAGCATTTGCGGGAAGCTTTGCTTTTCTGCATTAACTTGAAAAAAAGTGCAGCTGAAGCATGTCGTTTGCTTGAGGAGGCCTACGACGAACATGCACCATCGAAAACTACCTGTGAAGATTAGTTTAAACGCTTCAGAAGTGCCGATTTCGACACTGAGGATAAGGAGCGCTCCGGAAGACCAAAAACAATTGAGGACGCCGATCTGCAAGCGTTATTGGATGAAGATAATACGCAAACACAAGATCAACTTGCAGAGGCATTAAACATGACTCGCCAAGGCATTTCCAAACGTTTACATGCCATGGGAAAAATTCAAAATTAAGGAAAATAGGTGCCGCACAAGTTGACTGAGAGACAGATGGAAAATCGAAGAGTCACTTCCGAAATTTTGCTTTTGCGGCATGAAAGAAAGAGTTTCCTGCATCGAATTGTTACTGGCGATGAGAAGTGGATATATTTCGAGAATCCCAAACGCAAAAGATCGTGGCTTTCACCTGGCGAAGCATCAACATCGACGGCACGGCCAAATCGCTTCGGAAAGAAGACAATGCTCTGCGTTTGGTGGGACCAGAAAGGAATCGTGTACTATGAGTTGCTGAAACCGAGCGAAACTGTCAATGGGCATCGCTACCGACAACAGCTGATCAATTTGATCCATGTATTCTGGCTCGAAAAACGGCCAGAATAGGGCACGAGACATGAACGAGTGTTATTGCAGCACGACAACGCTCCGTACCATCGCACTTCCATCGTCCAGGACACCATCAAAACGCTGAAATTGGATCCGCTACCGCACCCGCCGTATTCGCCAGACCCGGCCCTTTCCGATTATCACTTGTTCCGGTCGATGGCGCATGGCTTGGCTGGGCAACACCTGGCCAATTTCGAAGAAGTGCAAATTTGGTTGGATGAATGGTTTCGGTCCAAAGACGCGTCGTTTTATCGTCGCAGTATTCATGTATTGCCAGAGAGATGGCAAAAATGTGTAGCTAGCGAGGGACGATACTTTGAATAAACCATTTTTTGTATTTCTTTTGAAATTTTCCATTTCTCATTGATAAAAAAAACCCGGAAACTTAGTTGCGCACCTAGTAATCCTGCAACTTACCTACTCGCAAACTTGCGAGGGAAACCTATCGTCGAGAATTTCTACAAACACGAACTATATAATGCTACCAATCCAGATGTATACTTAGTAGAAAAGGTATTATGCAAGCAAGGTGACAAGGTATATGTAAAATGGTTGGGATTCGACAATTCGCATAATTCATGAATACAAAAGGATAATGTGTTGTAAAAAAAAATGAATACAGTTTTGTTAGAACATTTGATGACATACTTAATTATAAAATAGCTAATAAAATATATAAACGTTATAATGGTATACTATAATGTCCCCATGGTAATGTATTTATCGAGTCAGACACAACATATCGCTTATCATCGTATGGACTGAGAGCAGTTTTCATTTCGAATACTGTGTATACTTCATGCAACTTGGATCTTATGTATAATTAACGCCGACTCAATTTCCTCTGTCAAACAATACGTGTCGTCAAAATTGATCGTTCGCGCTATAATGTTCCTCTTAACACCTTTCGCCCTTTTAGTATCCTTTTTACCTTCTACTCTCAGCGCATACATTTTTGCTCTGAGCCCGACGAATTCTGTCATTGTAGCTCCGTTATTTTCATCTTTCATAAGCCTTGGAAGTTTTTTGTTCGTAAGCGGTATATGTTATTTTGAGGATAATCGCTCGTATCAAACTTAGCAATATCACGTTTCATTAGCTCATACATATCTTCGGACATTACATGTTAAATTAAACTATCTGTGTCCGTATACAGTATTTTACATTTTTCGCGATACAGAGGTGACATGTACTCATGGTGAAATTCATACAAGCAGGTCTGAGATATGTCGAGAATATACATACCCACATAGATCGGCTTGTTGAACTTCACTTCGAGTTTTCGCAATTCAACGACAATTAAATTTTTTGAAAAGATGCTCCTGCTATGAAAATTTGATATTGTAACCATTGCCTCTGCACCATATCGTCTATCCCATTTTGTCAGAAATTTAACATCGACGTGATTGCGAACATTTTCCATTGTTTTGCCGAATATCGTTGATGAACAACGAGTTGCGTTGTTCATCAATTTGTATAAATTTTTCTCAAAATCGCTTGTTGCATGCGTTCAAAACTGCTTCAAAATTTAATTCTATATAGTTGCGCAGCCATGGAAATTGTGCGAATTGGAGTATACGATGAATCTATCCGATACGAAGACCATGACGTGTGCACTGCTGCAGGTTGCGATAATGAATAACATAACGCTGCTTATTATATAAAGTCGCAAGGAGTTTTCCTTGGTTTTTGCTCGGGGGTTTCGTTCGCGTCGGACAGAACGGTAGATCTACGTGTGCATCATGCAGGTGTTGGGGATACTCCAAATCAACCTCGAGAATATAATCTGTGAGCGAATCTAGCGGGGAAATCAACCTCGAGAATATAACCTGTGAGTGAATCTAGCGGGATTGATAATACATAGCCTGTCCCAGATACGATGAGACTGGTTCCATCAAAGTTCTTAGCGCAGCGACATCTATGAGTGAATGATGGTAGGTGAATGTTCTACCCTTCATCTTACTTAACCTCAAAATTTGGGCAAATTCGGTTGATATTTCACTGTGGTTTGACATTTTATGTAAAGTCACTTTGTGTACGTCGGTCGAAAAACCAACTTTTAAATTAGGTAAAAATGGTGCAGAAACGTACGAAACGCTAAAAAATGTGTACGGGGATGAATGCAATGTCCCGTGCACAGGTTTTCCGTTGGTTTGGCCGATTCCGTGACGGTCGTGAGGACCTTGCAGACGATGACCGAGCACCGCCGCCAAAAACCACTCGCAATGAAGAAAACATCGAGAAAGTCAAAGAAATTCTTCGAAGTGACCGCTGTGTGTCTGCCCAGATATTATCTGGGAGTTCTACAACGATTGTGAGCCAGAATTCGACGAGTTCAACCGGAATATCGAGAGCCTGGCAGTTGGTTTTTGTTGTACGATAATGCACCATTGCACAAAGCCATCATGGTACGTGAATTCTTGACCAAAAAAGGCATCATTGTTATCGATCATCCACCGTATTCACCTGATTTGGCTTCGTGCGACTTCTGGCTATTTCCCAAACTGAAATTGGCGATGAAAGGAAATCGTTTCGATACCATTCCGGTCATCCAAAAGATTTCGACCGCCATACTAAAGGCCATTTCAGCCGATGAGTATAAAAAATGTTTCGAAAAATTTGTTGAACGTTTCCAGCGCTGTATTGACTCAGAAGGAGACTATTTTGAATAAACTAGAATAAAAAATCAAAATAATAAACGCTTTGTATTTTTTTTAGACCAGTCTCATTGGATCTGGGACAGACTATGTAGATCATTTTAAACCTTACAACTTTTGCCTGAAACATTTTTTCCAAAAACTGATTGTTTTCGAGATATTTTATCGTTCGAAGACTTTTCGAGAACCCTGTATAATAGGACTGAAAATTAATCTAATCATAAGTAGGCCATTAACTTTGGCAGGAAAAGTCGAAAATGATAATACGTGTTATGGAAGCGCTTTTGCCGACGATTATGGAAGCTGGACAAGCGTCATGGTATTAGCAAATGTAAAAATTACATTACAAGAATACAGTACAACGGTAAAACTTAACGCCAATCAAGTGGTGCTCAGATCAGGGGTTCTTTGCGATATTCATTGCGAATTAAAATAAAAACCGCATATTGCATCGATATTGAAGGAGGAAACACTTATTGGGACACCATACCGGATAATTCATGCAAAGGAAGCAGTTATGGAGTTTTATTCGATGGATACGCTATCAAAATGCAAGACAGCACCGACGCCGGATCCCAAACGGTATATTCTATTACTACACAGGATACTACCTTTACTACGACAGATACTACCTTTGCTTTAGCAAGTAGAGGCGAGGTAAAGGCCTACGGTTATTCCTTGGTAAAAACGGAGCACCCGAAACCATTTATCTTTGAAACCTTCATTGACCTGAGTATCTTCAAAAAGATACACAACCCGGCAAACACAGACATCTTTACATACATGAACTCCAAATTCGTATATGTAGAAAAACATTTCCGAGCACAACTAAATCAGCTTTACAGGAATATGTTACATCAGCAATGCTATCGCGAGCAGAAAATGCTACTGAGAACGCACTGGCGATAGCAACTCAATCTCCAGATATATTTGCATATCATTTCATGAAAGCATCAGGTTATACTTCGATATTAGCCGGAGAAGTAATACACATCATTAAATGTGTACCAGTGGAAGTTCAAGTAACTCGAACGCCCAACTGCTATACTCAACTTCCGGTAATAAGAGAAAATGAAACATATTATTTAGCATCACAAATTCACTTACTGCTTCGCCAAGGAACACAGGTCAACTGCAACCCCTTAGCACCTGTGATGTACCAATTAGGAGAAGATTGGTACAAAATGACGCTAAATCCGATAAAATCCATTTCGACAACAATCTTGAAACCCATGACTAAACCAGAATGGAAATATACCAGTCCTGGAGCACTAGCCACCAGTAGTATTTACAATCCATTGGATCTCGACGAATTTAAGGATCATATCTTATTCCCAGCAGAAAAGCCTGCCGTTCTCAACATAATGGCTCGAGTAATGATGGGTCACAGCGCTACGATACACGGAGGATCATTTACAAACCTTTTAGACGAAGCTTCATTAGAAAAACTAGCCTCTTCAACTTGGGAAAAAATCTGGAAACGATTTTTTATTTTCGGCAACATTAGTGCTGGAATAATGGAAATCTTTCTTATTTTTCGGTTCATTAAACTATTATTGGACACCATTTTATATGGTTACGCACTATACTCAATATATGGCTGTTCCTTTTATTTAATAGGAACTCTCTGGGACTCTCTCATATAATTATTAATTCTAATCGGTGGAAAGAAGACTACCAAAACTGAAGCAGCTATTGAATTACAAACTGTCAGTGTGGAACCAACTCATCCCCCCATAATTACCGAACCTTCTAGTTCTACCAATCAAACGGAATACCAACGACTTTATCCACTCTCTCCACAAAAGGACAATACCCCATATACCTTCGAACTCAAATCTTAAACTTGTTTTCATATAAAAAAAAATATTTTTTTTTCATTTATTTTAGGAATGAATATCACACATATCAACACTACCTTACTCACTCGAAACCCTCTACCCGTGCAAATCATCCGAGCGGAATCTCCCACATTATTTTGGGTACAACTTAAGTATAACAAAACAACGCTCCTGGAGCTGCAAGAAGATCTGGAGTGGGTATTAAAAAGAAAACCAAATAGGTACATCCTGCAACCTCATGCGATCACTCCAGGAAGAATAGTAGCAGTACGCAACCTCGACCAATAGTGTCGAGGCATAGTAACAGCAATAAGAAAAGGAGTCGCCTTCATATGATTGGGCGACTGGGGAGAATATGTTGCAAAAGCGTTTACTGACATACAGGGTGAGTCAATTAAAGTGTTACAGACTAATATCTTGGAAATGAATAATTTTAGAGAAAAATGTTTCAGACAAAAGTTGTGTGGTGTCAAATGGGACATAAGAAGATATTATTGATTAGATCTTGATTAGCCATTTGAAGATTACGAAGGTCACCAACAATTTTTCAAATGGAACGCCCTACTTTTTTTGGCATATTCTTATAACATATTTCAGGAGCTTTCCAAAACACGACCTTTTTTTTCCTGGCCTGGGCGAGGGCCCAGGAATTCCGTCGGGGCCAGGGGTTTTCCCCTTGGCCCCGAGTCTTCTCCTGGCCGCGGTGAGCTCCTCTGGACTTATCACCAGACCCTCTTCCTAATCTCCCTCCCCCAACGGGGGGGCCCCCCTCGGAAAGAGGGCATCCAGGAGCCCCTCGAGGGCCTGACGATCCAACGATTCCGTCGGAGGGGGCGCCCATGGGCGGATCTTCCCCATCACCCTATGGGCGCCCCCACGGATCGTCGTCTAGGGAGCTCACCAATTGCTCCCAGGCCGCTCGCTTGGCCTCGACGATGGTGACCTTGAGAGCTTCCCTAGCTCGTAGGTAGCCCTCTTTTGTCCCTGCGACATCCTCGCCTCGTCGCCGGGCCCGATAATACCGTCTTCTGGCTTGGACGGAGGAGTCTTGGAGGTCCTCCAACTCCTCCGTCCACCAGTACGTGGCCCGGCGCCGGCGGGGGTGGGATTGGGGCATCGCGGCGTCGCAAGCCGACGCCACGATACTCACAATTTCCCCAGCCCCCTCTGCGGGGCTGGGGTCCCACTCACCTGGCTCCACATTTAGGTGCCAGGTGGCCGCAAGGACGGCCGCCCGAAACCTGTCCGTATCTAATCGATTGAGAGCCCATCTTTTGGGGAGGGGAAAGTTTCCCTCCCCTGGGCAGCGGGCCAGCACCTGTGCGGGTTTGGGGAGGCGGAGGGCCCACGCTATATCTGCGGTCAGACAGCGATTCGCTCTCCGCCTCCACCCTCCATTCATGGAACAACCCGGCGGCCGAGGGGGTAGCCCAGGTCAAGTCGATGACCGACTGCCCCCCCGGCCGCACACAGGTACTGGTTGAGCCTCTGTTCATTGACAGCAGGCCCAACCCCGCTGCCCAACTGATCACGGCCTCGCCCCATGGGTCTCTCTGCCGGGGACTGCAACCCCACCCTTCCGAGTGGGCGTTGAAGTCCCCGGCAATGACGACAGGCCGGGGATAGCACCTGCGCACCAGCTCCCCGACCCTGTCCAGGACCCTCTTAACCGGGCTCACCGAGATCGGCCTTGTTCCTGTGATGGGGGAGATACACCACCACCACAGTGATGGGCCCCCAATCGACCGCCACATACGAGGACCCGTTCTCTTTGAATACACAAGGAGGGGTCCCCGCTGCAGGGTTCGCCACCATGGCCACCGAGCCGTCCGGGCTGCCGAACCAGTTCACACTGCGAACCGGCACCCAGTACGGCTCGGCGACTACCCCCAGCCCGGCGCCCAGCTCAGACATCCTCTGCATGCAGAGGTCTTGAGCTCGGGCGCCGTAGCCGAGGTTGGCCTGTAGGACCCGGAGTATCGTGAAGGCTAAGCCTTACACGCATCCTCTGGGCTGCCTACATCACCCTCCTCCTGGGAGACCTCTGACGGCAAAGCCGTCTCAGTCTCCCCGTAGAGGGTTTCGGCCATGGTGACCTCCAGCACGGGTGTCTGCGGAGAAACGAGGGTTCCCTACCTGCGTGACATCCTCCTCTGTGGGGTACGAGGGGGAGTCAACCTGCAGGGGAGTCGGGGGCAGCGCTCCCACGGACTCCCCTTCCTCTACGTCTGTCGGGGTTGTGCCCAAGGGTTCCACCCTCCTCACCTTTGTCGCCTGTGCTTCCTCCTCCGGATCGTCCTCGTCCCTGTTCGCCTTGTCCTCTTCTTCCCCTCTCCTCTTCCTGCGGGGTAGAGGTACTTCCGGCTCTTGGGTCGTAGTCCTCTCCGGTTCCCAGTCCCAGTCTATTAGGTCGGGGGAGTAGACCCTCTCCTCCCCTTTACCCTCTGGGATTTTTGTCATGGGAGGGGCCGGATCCGTTCCAGCTCCACCTCTCCTTTGGTCACTCGACGGGAAGGAGACTGGTCCACTCTCTTCCCTAGGCTTTGTTGGGTCCGGTCCTCCTCCGGCGGTGGTGGTTCGGGCATCCACCCCTCCGGTGTTCTCCTTCCCCTTCTGCCTCTCTCCTTCTTTCCTCTTTCCCCCCTTCTCTTTCCGGGAGGGGGTTTGCAGGCAGGTCCTCCGATCTTATGACCGGAGGGCCTGCCTGCCTTGGCGCACACCGGGCAGCGCACTGCCTCTTGGCACCCTTTGGCGCGGTGGCCGGGGTTACCGCAGCGGTAGCACATACCGCTGCGGTCGACGGCGCTGGTGCACCGCTCATGTACGTGCCCCCGCTCTAAGTAGCGGAAGCATAACGTTGCGCGAGCGGGCAGCGCCGTCACCCCGGCGCGGGTCCAACCTACTGGAACCCGTTCCGCGGCGGCGACCTTAGCGGCCGCCGCCAACGGACACCGCACCACCATGGCGCCGACCACCCGCTGGAAGACGCTCATCACGCCCGAGGAAACTTCTTCAGACGAGCATCCCCCAACAATGGCCACCGCGGCCGCCACCTCTTCGGCCCCGGTCCTCGCATTCAGCCCAGCAATTCGCAGTGCTGCGAACTTTGCCGGCCGCTGGATGCGATAACCAGGGCCTTTTTCCGCAGCCAGCTTGCGGAGCTCCTCCGCAAGCCGTTTGGTGGATGCACCGACGTTGAGGCCTCTATCAGCATCGCCCCGTTCATGGCCCGGCGGACCCTTAGGGAAGAATTTATCCCCAGGTCCGCCGGTCTGACTCGGCGCCTAGCCTCGACCATAAACTCGTGGTATTTTCCGTCGGGGCACGTTATGGTGACGGCCGCCGAGCGTGGCGGCTTCGGCTTACCCTGCCCGGCCGTCGATGTCCCCCTCCCGGATCCCTTCTGTTTTGGAGTGGTAGAGGAGTTTCCCTTCTTCTTCTCCTCCTCCACTCTCCTCTGTCTCTCCTTCCGTCCTACCACTTGGGACCACAACTCCTTTTCTTTCTCCTTCCCTCCTTCTTTCTGGTCCCTTAGAATTGGGCCCCGGACTGCCTCCAGCAGGACCTTTGCCGACGTCCCTTTCCCTCCCTGCTGGGTCTTTCTCTCCTCCTGCTTCATCCGCTTGGCCCTTTCCTTTATTCTCCTTTTCTGCTCCTTTCTCCTCTCTTTCCTTCCCTAGCCCTTTTCCTTTTCCTTTGTTCCTTTGAGCTCCGCCGATGTTTTGGGAGCCTGGGCTTCCCCTCCGGCGCCTCCTGTCCTTCCTTCTTCCTTTCTTGTCCTGCTGCCGCCGGATTCTTGGTGGTCGCTGGGATCCCCACCGCCACAGCCGCCCGGCCCACCCCGCTCGCAGCCTTAAGGGAGTCTAGCTCGGCCCGCATCTTGTCGAGCTCCTCCCTATGGCTGCAAGTATGGGCCGTGCCAGCCATGGCGGCGTCCAACTCCTCCTCCGCCTTCTCCGTTTTCCACGTTGGGGGAAGAGGGGTGCTCCGGGGCATTATCGTCGTACGACGGTATGTCCACGAGAAACCCCCCACCCTCTGCTTCTTTCCCCTTCATAATAGAAGGAGGAAGGGAGAAAGAATAAGTTTCCTTCCTCCTCTTCATTGCCTCCCTCTTGGACCTCTCCTCCTCCTCCTCTGTGGACGCGGACGTACATCCTCCCGCTGCCTCCGCATAGGACAGTTTCCTTCCTCTCGGGAGTAGAGGTGGTTGGGGGGCAAGGGCAGAGGGAGCCGAGGCCTTCAAGGCCTCCACTTCCTCGCCCAGCCTCCTGTTTTCCACCCTCAGCTTCTGCAGTTTCTTGCGGAGCTACTCCGCCTCCCTTTTTGTTTCAGTCGCCTCCTCCCCCTTGCTATCCAACTCAGCAGTCCTTGCGAGCAAGGTGCCATAACGGCCTCGGAGGTGGCCACGGCGCGATTCAGTAGCCCCACGAAGGTCCCCTTCAAAGTGCGGGACCTCCGTGAGACCAACCGAACCGCGCCCAGAGCTCGGCTCACCTCCGAGGCCAGTTCTGCCACTCTGGCCTCCCTGAGGAGGTTGATTGTGGCGTTATCTCTAAATACCTCCTCGACCGGGCGCTTGTCCTCTAAAGAGCGAAGTATGCCCGTGTCGAGAAAGATTCTAATGTCCTGCTCCAACCTCCTATTGTCCTCCTCCTTCTTCCTCTCCACCCCATCTCCTTTTTCTTCTCCGCTCCTACCCTCTCACCCATGGTGGGCAGCCTGCCAGGTCCCCTCCTCGTGGGTTCAAGTGCAGGAATCTCCACACTAGAGGAGCTGCCGCTAATGTTGGTGGCCTCTCTCGTCCTCTTTCTCCCACCTCCGGTGTTCTTGACTCTGCTCTGTCCGGCTGCTGGTCCCGACGTGGTCCCCGCAGGGCCCTAAATCTGTATCCCGGAACCCTGTGAAAGCAAAACTTCGGAGCGGATCACCGGACCGGTGATCTGCCCCGACGCCCCCGCCGCCCGTCGGTCCCATCTTTCTTCCCTTTCGGACCCACCCTCTGTGTCCCCTTGTTGTTTGTAGGGGGGGTACCCTCTGCCCCTGCTTGGAACAGAGGGGACCTGGCCTGTTGGCCCCTGGTACCGGGGTTTTACCCCCGGATCCCAGGGACATACTCGTCCCGCGTAGGGTGGCCGCCCACATTACCCTACCCGGCGGGCTCACCGCGCACTCTCCGCGGTCAGAGAGACGCTGTTTTGAGGACGGTGGTCGGTTCTCAGTTTTAAACGGCCCTCCAGAGGCTATCCCTCTGGAGTCCGTTGGCTCTACCTCCCCGTGGGAGGGGAGGAGGCACTCGCCTGGCGGATTCCTACCACCTCTATAACCCCCGTCCCTGCCTTCAAAAAATCACCTACCGAAGTGGGTGGTTGGTCCATGGATGGACTGCTACGCCCGTCCTTTAGCGACCGTGAGCCAGAGAGCTCTGAGCCCGAAGACTTGGAGTTTTTGTTTAATAAATTAGAATCCTTCATTTTGGTCCCACGAGTTCGGCGGGAAGTGGGCTTCCCGGGGCTCGACCCCGGGTAGAGCCCCCGCATTACCCGGGGTAAGGCTAGCGTGTCCCTGGGGTTCGCCAGGTGCCCCAGGTGAGGAACCATTAGCGACAGGTTACGCACCTGCCATTCATCCCATAAGCGTGGCATGCCTCAACCGTAGAATTACGTGGTGTTTTATAGAGGACCCGCCTCGCGGTCCGGCCAATTAAGGCAAGACCCCTGGCCCCAGAGACATGACCTAGGGTTACAGTGTGATGGGCTAAGGTCTGCCGGGGTTGCTTGAGTCTCCTGTACCAGTGTGCCGAAACACACTGGCCTCTCGCAATTATGTCAGGTTCTACGTCCTGACAAGTACGGGTTTGCAATCAGGGTTTTCCTTCCCCTGGAACGGTTGCCTTCAGCTGGCTTACGAGCCCGTTTTGCCCGCGCTGTAGGGACTTTTGGGCCGCACCGAAGTGTAACCCTCCAGTCCCTAATAAAACCTGGAGGCAGCTGCCCATACAGGAGTATTATGGACGCTCTTAGTCCAGTCCGTCCGCTCAGACCTCCCCGGCATGGTAGAACCTTCCAGGGGTCGAAACCCCAGCCGGTACAGCTCCTCGCTTCATCAGGACCTTCAAGCTCCCCCACCACGGCAAGGTGGCGTCCACAATGGAGAAAGGTGTGTGGGGGTCCCTTCGGGACCCCTCAACCCCCTCCCCCTCGATGAGGAACCGAGGGGGACCCTGCCGCACATGCCCCCCGGGGGGCAGGTCTTCCTTCCCCGGGGCTCCCTCCGCCGCTGCACCATGTTTGTCAGCGACGGAGGTCGCACCCCGGTTCAGGGCTATTCCTCCTAGCGCGGATGAGGTTGTTCCTACGAAGGATCGGCTCACCCCCACCCGCTACATCCGAGCCTATGAGCCCCGGTGGCGGGGCCTCTGCGGCCACTGCGTCACCGGCAAGTCCCATAAGCCTGGGGTGAGGGAGTGTGTGGGGAGAGCTCCATCAGCTCTATCCCCCCACTCCTCCCACCCCGCCCCCGCTAGGAGAGCGGCCGAAGTCTCGACCTCCATAGTTGCAACCGCCTCGGAGACCCCCTCCAGCCTATCCGTCGGAGGTAGGTCCGGCGCTAACGGAGCGGCCATCGCTCCTGCCGTTACCGGTCCTGCCTGATCCGTGGGTGATGGAGGCTGGTCTCTCCCAGCCTCCACCACCCTCTTCTCTCCTTCTTTGGCCCCTAGGGCCACAATGGGGACCTTGGTCTCTGGTTTAACATTATCGGCGGCGCCGTCGAGGAGCCGGGGCCGCGCGGGGTCAACACCCCTTGCCACCCCGACACCCCTACCCGCCGCCTTTCTTCCTTTCTTGCGGCGTTTCCGCCGCGGAGGAATTCCCCTCTTGGGGCAGTCCTGGGGACCGCTTTGCAGGTGCGGCCCCCCATTCGGTGGGTCGCGACCCTTCCCTCTTTGTGGCAGAGGATGCACCGTGCCGCTTCGGTGCATCCCTTCGCCACATGCCAACGGGCACCGGACCCAGATTGCTCCCAGCCCTCCAGCAGATCTCCCGTTTGAAGTTCGCCCGAGGAGCACCCGGTCTGCTTCAAAATAGCTGCCCTAACCATTAAGGGGGTGACCGAGTCATCCAGGCCGACGAGGCGGAGTTCCGTCCTCCTCGCCGGCCTGGCGACTACGGCTTCCCCACACAGCACATCCTCGAGACCCCTGGCCAGGCGGTCGGCCTTATCCCGACCATCCTTTCCAGGGATCTCGAGGATTACCCCCCCCATTCCTGGCACGTTTTATTTTAAATTCACCAGGCTCCAGGCCGACCTCCTTGAGGTCGACCTGTTGCCTGGCTCTCGCCATTACCGCACTAATTGAACCCCCCGGCAATGCTGTCATAGTCACGATAGGATTGTGCGGGAGGTTCCTAATTTGAGGCCTCTTAGTGGATGGGGGAGGACCCTTCTTCGGGTCCCCCTCCCTCCTGGCCTTTCCATTCTTAGGAGGAGGTGCGGCCTTCTTCGCTACATCTCCTCCCTTTTTGTGAGCAGGAGGCTTGGGCACAGCCCCAGCCTCCTTCCCCTTACCCTTCCAGATGGACACGAGCGTCCACCCGTCATCGCGTTCCACCCCAGCACCCGCTGGTTGCCGCGGAAGGACCGGGGGGGGAGGGGATCCCTGCTGCCCGCAGCTGCGGGTGCCGGAGAGGGAAAAACCCTCTCCAGCACTCGCCGAATGTGGGCGATTTCAGCTTGAGGCTCCGTACTTGGATTTCCAAGGCCGCAAGGCATCCATCGGGGCCCCCTTCCCCCACCATATTCTCATAATTCGCCAGCGCTTCCTCCACATTGTGGAGGCAAGTGTTGGCGAATTCGTTCAGGGCCGAAAGGGGTTTACCCTTGTAGCCCTGCACCATCTTCTTCCCCGGCTCGACCCGAAGCTCCCTAAGGTATCTAATACCATCGAGAGCTTCGGAAGCCAGGGATCTCTCCACCCGCAGGGGTCTCTACACCGGCGGAATCCCTCACTGGTGTCGTCGCCTGCCCTCGCTCTCATCTCCTCCCTCCCGCGCGTTTCGGAGAGGAGCTCCCCCGGCCGAGAAGTCATCATCCTCGACCGGAGGGAACTTCTCCCCCGGGAAGAGATGCTCCCATGTCTGCGAGGCGAACAGATCTACGGTCCCATCTTTGTGCCCATGAGGAGCTGCACTCCCCTCCCCCCGGGTGACCTTAGCGTCCCCGAGAGGAGGGAAGTACACCTCCTTCTCCTGCCACAATTGAAAGGCGGACATTTCCGCCTTCCGCTTCCTCTTTTTAGACGATTTTGGACCGGCTGGGGCCAGGAATGGATCCAAACGATCCATTCTCGGCCCCAGTCGATCCTCCATCACCTCCCTTCAGGCGGTAGTCCTTTCCAGGGATGTGCCCGCCTAGCATACATCCCCTGGCCCGTCGCATGATGACGACGAGGGGGCGCCGGGACAATACAACCTCTCCCGCTGTTCCCCAGCTCCGAGTACTGGGGGCCTAAACTCCTTGTAAGACATTACTCCATATTTTTATAGGGATTTTACGTGCCCCTACAACACGGGTGTGATTTCGGTGTTTTCCTTCCCCTAGACCGATTGCCTGCTAAGGCTAACGAGCCCGCTCTGCCCGCGCTGTAGGGTCCTTTGGGCCCTACGAATGAGACCCTCCAGACCCTGGTTAAAATCTGGAGGCAGCTGCCTATCCAGGAGTATTATGGACGCTCTTAGTCTGGCCTCTCCGTACAGACAACTCCGGCATGGTAGAACCTGCCAGGGGTCGAAACCCGCGCCGGCATAGCTCTGTACTTCATCGGGACACGCAAGCTCCCCCACCACGGCAAGGTGGCGTCTACGGGGGGGCGATCACTCCGACCTTACCTTAGTTGGCCGGATCATCCTCCAATCTTGTCTTAGTTGGCCGGATCATCCTACGACCTTGCTTTAGTTGGCCGGTCATCCTCCGATCTTGCCTTAGTTGGCTAGATATCTTACTTTAAAAAACTCGATAACTTCGGAACAGCTTATTCAAATTGGATAAAACCATAGTGCTTTGAAAAGGTCTGAAGAAGAGCTACAAGAATATGTAACAAAAATTGGGGGTTCCATTTAAAAAATCCGAGGGGACCTTGTCCTGACCTTGATGACGCCACCCAAGGTCAAATTGTTAAGATCGGTAAATAGATCTTTTTCAACGCTACAACTTTTGTCTGAAATATTTTTTACAAAGTGTATATTTTTCGAAATTTTCATGGGTCCCGGGGTTTTTTCTTCACCCTGTGTATATATTAGGTGTAGTAAAAAGAAATCCATTATTTTTGCATGAAATTGAAGGCTTTAATTACCATAGTTAGAATGATCCGATTTAGGTCAAATATGCGCCGTTTTGTTAGATAACTTGTTGCCATTTTGAAGGTAATTTCATTATGTCTCTCTCATAGAAGCCCTCGTCCCTATTGGCAAAAAATTGAGACAGTCGATTTTCACAAGCCTCTCTTGAAGCGAATTTTTCACCAGCAAAATTGTTCGCCATGGACAGGAACAGATGGTAATCACTTGGTGCCAGGTCCGGACTATAAGGTGGATGCATAAGAACCTCCCAACCAAGCTCCCGGAGCTTCTGGCGAGTTACTATCGATGTGTATGGCCTGGCGTTGTCCTGATGGAACACAATTCCTCTCCTATTGGCCAAAGCTGGCCGCTTCTGGGCGATTGCTTCCTTCAGACGGTCCAATTGTTGACAGTACAGTTCCGAGTTAAGAGTTATGCCGTAGGGGAGCAGCTCATAGTAGATAATTCCCTGCCAATCCCACCAAACACACAGCAAAACCTTCCTGGCCGTCAATCCTGGCTTGGCCACCGTTTCCGCCGGCTCACCGCGATTCGACCACGACCGTTTTCGCTTGATGTTGTCGTAGGTGACCCACTTTTCTTCACCAGTGACCAACCGCTTCAGAAATGGGTCGATTTTGTTGCGATTCAGCAGCGATTCGCAGATGGAAATTCGGTCCATGAGGTTTTTTTGCGTTAACTCCCATACATCGAGCGTGGCACCCATACATCGAGCTTCTTTTTGTATCCAGCCTTATTCAAATGGTTCCAAACGGTTTTTTGTACAATCTTTAGCTCTTGGGCAATCGAAACAGTGCTTACGGTCGGACTCGACAATGTCCATGATTTTATCGATATTTTCGACAATTGGCCTTCCAGTGCGTGGTGCATCTTTGACATCGAAATTACCGAAACGGAACCGACGAAACCAAAATTGCGCGTGATTGGCTGTTACAGTATCAGGACCATAAGCACTATTCACATTTTAAGCCGCCTGGCTTGCGTTTTCGCCTTTATCGAAGAATAACTGTAAAATATAGTGTATTTTCTCTTTACTAGTGTCCATCTTTAACGCGCGCTCAAACAAAACTGAGTCAACTAATCACAAAACTGTCACAAAAGTTTTTTTAGTACGAAATCTCATCTTTCTAACGCCATCTAGTGGAACCCGATCGGACTTATACAACGCGAGATACAGATAACTAAAGCCATCTATTGGAAAAATAATGGATTTCTTTTTACTACACCTGATATATACATATTGTATTATATTTTATACTTTTCTTTATATAAAAAAAGAGGAAAAAGAGTAAGGAAAGACAAATAATTATAACAATAAACTTCCTTTTTCCCTTTATAATATTCTACTTCATAATATACTATTTCAATCTTCTTTTTTTTGAAGGAAGAAAAATATATATTATATATAATAAAAAAAGAGAGAAAAGGAAAATATTTTATAATAATATATAATGATACTATTTCGATATTATTTTCTTTTCTCTCTATATATATATAGAAGGACGAAAAAGGGAAGGAAGGGGTTTTGGTGGTCTCCTTCTCTTTCCTTCTTCTAAATTAGTACGAATTATTATAATAATTATTAAGTTTTATATAGCTACCACCTGATTCTTACCTATTGCGTCCATCTCTTCGAAGTATTTTTCCAGATTATTTTATAGCATATTTAAGGAGACAAGGGTTTCTTGCCAGCAGGTTCTAACCGCAAAAAGGGATAACCATATTGCAACCCGAAATACGAACCACCTGACTAAAAGGAAAAGAGAATCCGAAGTCCGCAACCCTGCGCTGTCTGACAACAAAACACCTACAAAAACATAAGGACCATGTCAGCTACAAATAAGTATTTTAATTACGGAATCAAATCGACTATACAGGGCGTTATAAAAGTCCGGGAAGAGCAGAATAACTCGAAAAATGAGTCCTAGAAAAAATGCGAAGTATTCCGCTTTTATGATTTTTCCTGGCTATCTGACGGTGATCCTGGATTTGACCTTGACAATGACCTTGAAGATCATTTCAAGGTCAGGTCAATTTTAAAAATGTGGCCGCATACTTTTGACCCCAGAAATGAAAAGAGCGGAAAATTTTACATTCGGATATGACCTTGAACACTGCCAAATTTGACCTCTGAAGGTCACATAAAGGTCTAAGCTTGTTTTAGGCTGAAAACGCGAAAATGCACCTGCTAGGGAGCAATGTTACGTATAAGAATAAGAATGTAGAGGTCAACGAGGGACATTCAGTCGTGACCTTGCCCTTATGCTCAAGGTCATGAGTTAAGATTATTATTAAGGTCAAACCGGACTTTTTAGGACTGAAAATCCATACTTTTGACCTAAAAGTGTCAAGATTGAAAAATTTTACGTTCGGATATGACGTTTCAACCTTGATCTTGTTCTTAAGGTTAAGTGTCAGTCATATTAAGGTCAATTAATCTTTTTAAGCTGGAAACATATTTTTACCTCCCCTCATAATATGAAGAGTGAGATTTTACGTTACGTACGAGGTCACACTCCGATTGTTGGTAATTCCTCAATATCGGACGCCATTTTGAATCGGTCATCTTGATTTTGTAAAATCCAGCGTCGGATTCGATTTCAGAAACGACTTCAAAAACTCCTCTAACGAGATCCAATTTTTGTTATTCTTAAATATCGACCGCTATCTTGAATCGGCCATCTTGCAAAATTTGCAAAATCCGACGTCGGATTCGGTTTTAGCGAGCTCAAAAATCCCAGGATCGGTATCCGAAAAATTTATTCGCCACCGATAAAGTGTATGCTTCAAGATTTTTATTTGTCTCGATTCTATCAGTGTCAAACAGATAATATATTGTTTTTGAGTTTTCATCGATTTAACAAGTTTTGATGTCATTCTAGTCCGTTTTGAATTATCATATTATTATTAACGATCAATGGTACATTACTTATTATTTTATTTAAAGGTAAAGAAACCGAATTTTTTATACCAAATTCTTGCAAATTTTTTGTTTTCAATTCCAAATGGCTTCTCTTACAGATCATGAGAGAGTTTCGCTATTGTTGATGAGAGGATGGGGGGATAGACAAATGTCATAAAGTGAAGTGAGATGTCTGTTCAGTGAAAACTTTCATAATGAAGGCGAAGGTATTTCAATATCGACTGTATCTCGCACCATCAGACGATTTGTAGAAACTAGGAGTAATAAAAACCGCCAAAAACCTGGGAGGCCAAGGTCCCCCCCCCCGAGCGCCACCTTGTCGTGGTGGGGGGGCTTGCGTGTCCCGATGATGTACAGGGCTGTACCGGCAGGGGTTTCGACCCCTGGCAGGTTCTACCATGCCGGGTGGCCTGTACAGAAGGACCAGAATAAGAGCGTCCATAATACTCCTGGATGAGCAGCTGCCTCCAGGTTTTAACCAGGGTCTGGAGGGTCTCATTCGTGGGGCCCAAAGGACCCTACAGCGCGGGCAGAGCGGGCTCGTTAGCCTGGTGAAGGCTGCCGGTCTAGGGGAAGGAAAACCCCGAAATCATACCCGAGTGGGCCGGGCTCGTAACAATCCGGCACCCGGATGGATTACTTATGACGACACCAAGGATAAACGTCTCGGTATTCGGACCCGAGAACCGGCGTGGGGAGGGTAATGTCCCGGCCCTCCCCATGTCGTCATCGAGCGACGGGCTGGTACAGGGGTTGACCACGGGCCCCTGTACTGATATGAATACCGTGAAGCCTCTCGGCGGGGAACAGGACCTGGTCACTTAAGATCACTTAAGAATAATAGCTCCGAAAGGAGCACGAGTCGGACACCCTGCAGTAATTACTAGAGTGATCCGCAGTCCGATGTGGACCACGACAGCCGGTCCTCCTCCGAGCAAACTCGGAGAGACCGCTCCCACCGAGGAGCGCATCAATTGGAGCCCACGGGTCATGAGAAAAGGCTGCCACACAACGTGGGAAACTCTACCTCGGCATCTAGCAGCCAGAAGGGCGATTCCCACCGGGGAACCCGCCGGACAAGCTCCCGTATAAAAAAGGAGCGAATGTCCCGCGTGAATTATTCCCCGGATAGTGACGGGAAGCACTCCTTCTGCCGGGGAGGAAGTGAGACCAACTCATCGGGAGAGGAGTGGTCCCACGCGGGAGGCCGAGTGACCAAGAGGACGGGGTCCGACATCCATACATCCATACCCCGACGCTTAGACACTCAAAGCCTGGCCCCCTTTCCAGTAAAGGGGGCGCCCGGGCGAAGGGGGGAAATCGCGGATGCGAGTAGGGGGAGAGGAGTAACAACCAATAAACCCACAATCAGGTCGGATGTTATCCTATCCCAGGGGTCAAAATTGCCGGTGATGAGGGACAAGTTTGGCAGATTTGTGCCCAGAACAGGTAATCCTGAGTCCACCATGGCTGGAGACAAGGCCAAGTCCAGCCAGGCCACTGGAGCGATGAAGAGGAGGAGAGCGGTGACGAGCGAAGGTTCGTCCTCGTCTGTCGCCATCTGTCGTGACGCAACAATACCAGCGTCCGAAATCTCCTCCCCCTCCCATTCTGATTCCAGATCAAGATCCCAGGCGTCGCAAGCCAACTCACGGCCGCTTCGTTGGTATCCGGCAGATAAGGGAGCAAGCGGCCTTGAAGAAAAAAGAGAGCGTGGAGGCTCGACTCGAGGTGGAGGTCGCGGACCTCCTCGACAGGGGTATCCTTAGATCATTAAAGGATACGAGACCTGCCGAGGAGGTCTTTAAGGACTCCGCCTCGAGAGCGTTGCTTCGAGAAGCGAGGACATCGGAGTTAGCCTCGGAGGTGGGCCGTGCCCTCGGCGCCATAAGGTTGGTGGCACGAAGGTTCAATACGTTAAAAGGGACCTTTGTGTCACTTATGAACCGGGCGGTGGCCACCTCTGAGGCTGTCATGACGACACTCCTAGCGAGAGTCGCAGCTCATGGGGAGGTGGGTGAACCAGAAACAGCGGCCAACGAAGAAGCTGCAAAGCTGAGGGAGGAGCTCAGGACCTTGAGGATCCATGTCCGAAGCCTAGAGGAAAAGCTCACAGCCAAGGAAATTGAGACGGGTCCTGCACCGGCCCCACAAATTGCTGCCATGACCTTCGCTCAGATGGTTAAAAACGGGGCCTCATCGATGGAAGAGGAGCCCCGTCCTGACCCCTCGAAGAACAAGAGGAGGAAAGTGCTGAGGAAACCAATGGTGGAGAGTTCCTCAAGCTCCTCGGAAGAAATGGTAAAGGGGGGCCCCAGTGACGTAGTGCCATCCTATGACGACACTATGCCACTGGATGCCCCTCCTCTTGTAATGAGGCCTCCTATTGGAAGCATCAGAAAGCAACTGGACGACGACCTAGCCAAATTTAATTTGAGTCAGGAAGGGGAGGAGGCATATAATGCACTATCCAGGGGCATTGATTACTTCCTGAAATGCAGGGAGAGAGTGCAGGCAGATAGAGGATCATGGGTTCTAAATGTCCGGGAACTAATACAGGTCTTCAATCCTCCCTTTACTTCAACCCTCCCGGATGGGAAGACGACAGCTGACCCAACCGGAACAGGTAACACGGGAACGGGAATAGATAAAGACCCAGCTACAATGAGTTCCAGGAGAACCGAGGCGGAGAAAAGAAGAAAGAAGAGGAAGAAGAAGGCGGCTAAAGCCAAGCTAAAGTCGACCCAGGAGCAGCCTCTGGCAGCTCATCAAAGGAGGGAAGGCAGTGCACTTCCTTCTGGAAGGAAGGAGGCGACTCCCTCCCTAACGGCAAAAAAGGGTCTGCAGAAGGACACAGGCAGGAAGGAAAAAGGGCCTGGCCGAACGTCTGGCCAGAAACAGAGGGAGGAGAAGGTTTCTTCTCTCCCTCTCCCCCCCACTGTCCCTCAACCAATTGCTGTTTCAGGTAAGGAGACTTGGAGCAAAGTAATTGGCAGGAAGGAAAAGAGTAAAACGAAGCAGGAGCAGAAGAGGAATGGGGCGGCCTCCCAACAACAGGCCCCTGGTCCTAGGTGGGGAGGACCGAAAAAGGTGGCAGTGGTGCCGCGGCCGCCGAGATCTGCGGCCGTCACCATAACATGCCCTGAGGGGTCCTATAGGGACTTCATGACCGAGGCCAGGCCGGATTAATCCGGAGGACTTGGGCATCCCGGGAGCTTTGCGGATCAGCGTGGCTCGAACTGGGGCCCTCCTGATTGAGGTGCCTGGCCTCGGCTCAGGGCCCTCCGCTGACCGTCTTACTGAGGAAGCTGGCGGCGGAGAAAGGCCCCGACTACCGCGTCCACAGGCCGGTAAAGATCGCATCAGTGCGAATCACCGGCCTGGACGCGACGGTCGGGGCCGATGAGGTAGCGGCCGCGGTGACAAAGACTGGGGGGTGCCTGACCACGGAGGTTTCTGTGGGCAGGTATAACCTCACCCAGCTAGGAAGGGCCTCCACAGTGATGCGGTGCCCGCTCGCGGCAGCCAGTAAGTCTGCCGCGACGGGGCGGGTCCGGATCGGCTGGACCAGCGTCGGGGCGACGGTGCTGCCCGCCCGCGCCGAGTTCTGTTACAAATGCTTGGAGCAGGGCCACGTACGCGGGCGGTGCGGAAACACCGTCGACCGCAGTGATGTTTGCTATCGCTGCGGTAACCCCGGCCACCGCGCCATGGAGTGCGAGGCGGCAGCGGCCCACTGCCCGGTCTGCGAAGGGCTTAGGAGAAAAGCCGATCACAAGGTCGGCGGCCCTTCCTGTTGTCCCCTCACCGGGAAAGAGAGGAGACTAAGGAGAAGGAGACAGGCCGGACCTGGGACTGATGGGGCTATCCCCCCAGCCAAGACCGGGAAAGGGCCTACCTCCACAGGAAGAGAAACAAAAGATAGAGGGGCAGCCTTGCCGACCCCCTCCAACGAGGGAGAAGGATAGGACGGCGGTGGAGAAGGTGGACTGTTCCACGGACCCTGCTGTCATGGATATTGCGGAGGAAACGAAGCCCCAGCGAGCGAAGAGAAAACGCGGGGCCTTGGCGGCGACGACACCTGAGGCGGAGTCCGGAGAGGAGGAGACTGCGACGGGGGATTCGACGCCACTCTCAAAGGACCAGGTGAGTAGGGTGGATGCGAAGGCTCCACCCCCATCGACTGTAAATAGGAGGCCAGAGGACGCGCCATCCCTGGCTTCCTCGGTATGTGCCCTCCCCTCTTACTCCCTAGAGGCGGAGGGCTCACAGGTAGGGACCCACATAGCCTCGGAGGAGGCAACGGAGCCAGTTTCCGCGATAGCATCAGAACTGGAGGCCACAATGGCTGACGCTCCCTCAGGGGAGGCTGAGGCGGCGCTTTCGCCGCCCGAGGCCTCCATAGAGGGAGCGGAAGAGAAGCGCCCGGAGGAGGCGTGAGAGCTTAGCTTTCACGCTCCTTCGGGTCTTCCAAGCCAACCTCGGCTGCGGCGTCCGGGCCCAAGATCTGTGGATACACAGGCTTGCGGAACTGGGCGCCGGGCTGGGGGTGGTCACCGAGCCGCACTTCATCCCGGTTGGTAACCCCAACTGGCTGGGTAGCAAGTGCGGCTTGGTGGCCGTGGTGGCCTGTCCCGCAGCGGGCCCCCCCCCCTATTCGATCAGGAAGAGGGAGAACTCGTATGTGGCGATCGACTGCGGGCCCGTCACTGTGGTGGAGGTGTAACTCCCCCACCACAGAAACAAAAAGGGCTGCGGCAAACTTACCCGGATTGAGAGGGTCCTAGACAGGATCGGGGACGTGGTGCGTAGGTGCCACCCCCGACCTGTCGTAGTTGCCGGGGACTTTAACGCCCACTCGGAAGAGTGGGGCTGTAGTCCCTGGCAGCGGGACCCTCGAGGCAAGGTCGTGGCCGACTGGGCGGCGGGATTGGGTCTCGTGCTCATGAACACGGGGTCCACCAGCACCTGTGTGCGGCCAGGGGGAGGCGAGTCAGTCATTGACCTGACGTGGGCCTCCCCCTCGGCTGCCCGGAACTTCTGGGAGTGGGTGGTGGAGGAGAGGGAATCACTGTCTGATCACAGGTACGTGATGTGGTCTCTCCAACTCCCCACCCCTCACCGGGTGCTGGCCCGCCCCGAGGAGAGGGACTTTCCCCTCCCAAACGATGGGCCCTCGGTCGATTAGACGTGGACAGGTTCCAGGCGATCGTCCTCGCGGCCACCTGGCTTCTTGGAAGAGAGCCAGGTGAACGGGACCCCTTCCCTCCCCAGGAACTGGCGAGGGAGGTAGTGGGCATTGTGGCGTCGGCGTGCGACGTCGCGATACCCCGGTCCCACCCCCGTAAGCGCCGGGCGGCATACTGGTGGACGCAGGAGATTGCGGAGATCCGTGACTCCTGCGTCCGAGCCAGAAGGTTATATACCAGTGCCCGGCGCGACGAGGAAGGGGATGTCGCGGGGACTAAAAGGGAATACGTCAATAAGAGGGAAGCCATTAAGGCCGCCATTAAGGAAGCCAAGGAGAAGGCCTGGGAGCGACTGGTGGACTCCCTAGACGAAAACCTGTGGGGGCGCCCATACAAACGGTCGGAAAGATACGTCCATGGGCGCACCCTCCGACGGAGTCGGTGGACCCCTAGAATCTCGAGGGGCGCCTCGACACCCTCTTCCCGAGGGTGGACGGGGGCCCTCCCCGGCTCCCCATCCCGGAATTACGGGATGGGGACTGGAACGAGGACCTAGGGGTCTCACTAGAGGTGTTCGCCAGGGCCAGGAAGAGGCTCGGGGCCAAGGGCAAAGCCCCGGGCCCCGACGGTATTCCTGGCTGCGCCTGGGCCCTCGCCCTTGGCGAAGGGAACCTGTCCGCAGCCATGCGGGACGTTCTGGAGAAATGCCTCAAGGAGGGAGTCTTCCCCCATGAATGGAGGAGGGCCAAATTGGTCCTCCTCCCTATGGAGAGCAAGACACCCGGTAGGGCGCCAGCCTTCAAGCCGATATGTCTGCTGGACGAGGCGGGCAAGATGCTCGAGCGCATCATTGCCGACCGCCTCGTCCAGCACATCTCCCTGGAAGGGCCGGACCTCCACAGCAACCAGTACGGGTTCAGGCCCGGACGCTCTACGCTGGATGCCATCCAGCACGTCCAGAACCTGGCCCGTACCGTTGTGGAGGAGGGGGGGCAGGATGTTGCTCGCGGTGTCTCTCGACATCACTAATGCGTTCAACACCCTGTCTTGGCCGGAGATTGGACGGGCCCTCGAATACCACGGGGTGTCCGTCTATCTCCGGCGCATCCTGTCGGCCTATTTCAGGGACAGGGACCTCGCCTACTCCGGGAGAGGCGGGGTCCAAGGCTAGCGCCGAATGGAACGCGGTGTTCCGCAGGGGTCCGTACTGGGCCCCCTGCTATGGAACATCGCGTTTGACCGGGTGTTGCGCTCTCCCCTCCCCCTCGGCGCCCACGTAGTCTGCTACGCAGACGATACGTTAGTGCTCGCCGAGGGGGAGAATTGGGGGGAGGCTCGCCTCCGAGCGGAGACGGCACTCAGCTCGGTTGTGGGCACCATCAGAGACCTCGGGCTGAAAGTGGCCCCCCAAAAGACCCAGGCGATGTTGTTTCATCGCCGTCGGGGTGAGGGGAGGCCACGAAAGGCCCGGGTCCTGGTGGATGGTGTCCGCGTCCGCGTCGGGCCCACGATCAAGTATCTGGGCCTGACGCTGGACAGCCACTGGGACTTTGGGGTCCATTTCAGGCGCCTGGCCCCCCGGGTTTGCAAGATGAGCACGGCTCTGGCCGGCTTGATGCGATCCCGGGGGGGCCCGGGATGGCGGGCTCGCCGCCTCTACGTTGATGTTGTGCACTCGGTAGCCCTCTACGGGGCGCCCATCTGGGCGCCACGACTACTGGCCACCGGCCGCAACAAGAACCTGATTCGTCAGGCGATGCGGCCGGTGGTCATGAGGACGATCCGGGGGTACGTCACCGTTTCGTACTAGGCGGCGACCATCCTGGCCGGCTCCCCCCCCAATAGAGCTCCTCGCCGAAGAGAGATTTCTCTTATATTGGTGAATAAAGGAGCCGCGGGAGGGAGGAGGGACTATCGGTCAGGGACCTGAGGGCCCTAAAGGCCCAGTCCTGTGCCCGGAACCTCGACAAGTGGTCCACCGAATTGGCGGACCCACGAGGGCTCGGGTGCTGGACGGCCGAGGCTGTCCGCCCTTGCCTATCAGAAATGATGGGCAGGAGGGGACGCGGGCTGTTCCTCCATCTGGTGCAGGTGCTGACCGGACACGGATGTTTCGGGAAGTACCTGCACAGGATCAGGAAGGAATCCACCACCGAATGCCACCACTGCCCGGAGCAAGTGGACTCGGCGCAACACACGTTGGTCTCGTGCCTCGCATGGGACTAGCGGCGCCGAGTCCTGGCCCGGGCGGTGGGGTGTAGGGTGGAGGTCCTCTCGCTCCCGCACATGGTTCGCGCCATGTGCGGGAGCAAAGAGGTGTGGGGGGAGGCGGCCTCCTTCTGCAAGGACATGATGTCCCAGAAGGAGGCCGCCGAATGGGAGCGCCGCTCCTCCGACCGTCCTAAGAGGCGGAGAGGGCGGGGCTCTCCAGGTTTAGGGAGCGAGCCCGAGGTGGCGCGGGCCGAGGAGCAACGATCTTCGGACAACCGAGGATCGCCTCCTCGGCCGCCACGGGCCCGTATGCAGACGCGCAGGGGAGGGTGTAAACCCCCCTCGCCCTCCCCCGAGCGTCGGCGAGGTAGGGTAGGGGGAGCGGGGCCTTCTGGGAAAAGGTCTCGCTCCCCCGCCCTCTCCGGAGTAGAATCACTCACGAGGATGGGGCGGGGAGGGAGGGTGGATGTCCCCTCTCTCCCATAAAGTACCGGAAGGCCAACCCGATCGGCAAGCCGATCGGAGCACCGCACCCGGACCCTCTTTCAGGAGAGGATCCACACGGGTGCGATACTTGGACGTGGGGCTCCGTGAGAGCCCTGGGGCCGGGGTGTTGGGGAGGGAATGCTGGCGTAGTTCCCCCAACTCCCCCCATTTCGGTCCGACTGGTAGACATCCCGCAGGAGTTTTAGTGAGTAAGAGTCTCACATAACCCTCAGCCCCTCCCAGGGGCGGAGGGTACCCATGATGGGTTTCTCCTGCGTTATCAAAAAAAAAAAGGTCTTTATGATAATCAAGTGGTTGGGCCTTTTTTATAAATGGGAATTTGAACTCAGAAACCTATCTGCAGCTTCTAACAGACCAAATTGTTCCATCAATACAGAAGATTGTTGGTGATAACTTTGATGATGTTTGGTTCCAACAAGATGGGGCATCGCCACATTATGGACGCATTGTTCGGAACTATTTAAACGATATTTTCCCTAATCGATAGATAGGTAGAAGAGGAACAATCGAATGGCCACCGAGATCGCCCGACATTGCACCACTTGATTTCTTTCTTTGGGGCTACATAAAAAACAAAGTTTATTTCACTAAACCTCGTAACCTGGATGAGCTTCAACAACGGATCATAGACGAATGTGGTGCAATATCTCCAGAAATGATAAGGAGTGCGACTGACAATGTGTACATCCGCTTAACACGCTGTCAAACGGTCAATGGGGAACATTTTGAACATCTCTTGTAATCTCAGGCCGAGTTACAAGATGCTTTGCCTTCGGTGGCCCGGACTAACTGAACCTTGCCTTCAGTGGTCGGGTTTGAGACACCTTGCCTTCAGTGGTCGGATTTGAGACACCTTGCCTTAAGTGGCCAGGTTTGAGACACCTTGCCATCAGTGGCCGGGTTTGAGACACCTTGCCTTAAGTGGCCGGGTTTGAGACACCTTGCCTTCAGTGGTCGGGTTTGAGATACCTTGCCTTCAGTGGTCGGGTTTGAGACACCTTGCCTTCAGTGGTTGAGTTTGAGACACCTTGCCTTCAGTGGTCGGGTTCCGAGACGCTTTACTTTCAGTAGACTTCACGATCAGCTAAGTAACGTAAAACGCCTAATTTTGAGAACAAGGTCAAGGTTGAAAACGTCATATCCGAACGTAAAATTTTTCAATCTTGACACTTTTAGGTCAAAAGCATGGATTTTCAGTCTTAAAAAGTTCTGTTTGACCTTAACACGTTGACTGCCACGGAATTTTTCACGATTCCGATTCTAAAGAGCCAATTTGATTTAATCATGTTATATTATTAAAAACTTTAATAATAGTACATAGTAATAATCAAAAACCTTAAAAAACGTTTTTTTCTCAACATTTTTATTCTCTTTCCTGAGGCCATCTATTCATATTTACACTGTTATGCTACGAGTTTTCTCGTAGCTGTACAAATATGGCAAGTAATGAAGGGACGAGATAACTCGTAATAGGCGTCTTGGGCAGGTAAACAACCTACGAGATATCTCGTAGTTGGCAGTCAACGTGTTAATAATAATCTTAACTCATGATCTTGAGAATAAGGGCAAGGTCACGGCTGAATGTCCCTCGTTGACCTCTACATTCTTATTCTTATGCGTAACATTGCTTCCTAGCAGGTGCATTTTCGCGTTTTCAGCCTAAAACAAGCTTAGACCTATATGTGACCTTCAGAGTTCAAATTTGGCAGTGTTCAAGGTCATATCCGAACGTAAAATTTTCCGCTCTTTTCATTTCTGGGGTCAAAAGTATGCGGCCACATTTTTAAAATTGACCTGACCTTGAAATGACCTTCAAGGTCATTGTCAAGTTCAAATCCAGGATCATCGTCAGAGAACCAGGAAAAATCATAAAAGCGGAATACTTCGCATTTTTTCTAGAACTCATATTTTTCGAGTTATTCTGCTCTTCCTGGACTTTTATAACACCCTGTATAAAACTTGCAGGACCATCCTTAGTATGGTCAACAAAAGCTAAGCAATTAACCAAACTTTTGGCGGAAGGCAAGGGGGGATGGATGAAGATCCGAAAGACTGTATCCACACAATCGGCGGAAGTCGAAATGCGGATGTCTCGTCCTAATCGACTGAGCTATAGTTCCTTAAGAACAGAATTAATTGATCTGGGCCAAGCTGAACCCATTACAAGCGAATACTAATAATCAGAATATTACACAATACACTTAATTACATACGATTAATCCGATTATAGTAGTGCACCACGTAGGAAAATGTTGGCGACCCCAACATTTGTCTAAGGCAGGGAGTGTTATGTCCTGCGAACTCCGGACAATTATTTTAAAAATCTTTTTTTCTTTTTCTCTCTCCTTTCGAACTCCTATTCTCCTAATATAACTATATAATATGAATATATATATTGTAATATATATATATAAATACATATTACAATATATAAATATAAAATAGGAAATAAACACATCTGGCAAATAGCCGTTGCGCCAAATGAAAGGCGATTTAGGAAAATTTCATAACAGGAAACAGTGCCCTGTTATTCAAATCTACACGTCTTCGTTGAAGGTTTATATTTGGGTAGTGTTCGCCAAGTGTGTCCGTCTTTTTTTTTTTGTTCACGCAGGGAAAATCCATCATGGATACCCCCGCCCCCTTGGGGAGGCGCGGGGGTTATGTCGGACTCTTACCGACTAAAACCACTGCAGGATGTCTACCTGTCGGACTGTGAGGAGGGGAGTTAGGGGAACTGCTCCCGCATTCCCTCCCCAACCCCCCGGCCCCAGGGCTCTATTCCAAGAGCCCCTCGCCTTTTTGCACCGCATCCCCCTTCCCCTTTCGGGGAATTAGTTGGGGAGGTGCGGTCCACGGCGGGTATCCCCGCCGGTTGGCCTTCTGGTGTCACCTTGAAGAAAGGGGACATCCATCCTTCCTCCTTATCCCCCTCTTCCTTAAGGGAGAGGGAGGGATTTTGGGGAGGTGGGCCCGACCCCAATCGGGTTCCCCACCTCCCCCTTTTGCCCCCTATCTAATCATTCAGAGGAGCAGGAGTTGCCCTCCCTGCTCCCCTCTGAATGACGGAGCCTGGCCCGAGGTGGCCGAGGGAGGCGCCGACCCGTGTAGGCTGACGCCCTCTCCTCGTCTGATGCCACCTCGGACTCGCTTCCGGCTCCCCCTCCCCCGGGGGGGTGCCGGCCCCGCCGTCCTCTCCGACGACGTTTGCCAGGCCGGCGCCTCCACTTGGCAGCCTCCTACCGGGAGATTACCTCCCCGCAGAAGGAGGCCGCCGCGTCCCACGCTCTCTCGCTCCCGCACATGGCTCGCACCAGGTATGGGAGGGAGAGCTCCCCGCCTTGGCAGTCCACCGCCCCAAACAGAACCCGGTGCTGCTCCTCCCATGCCGCGCAGGCGGCTAGAGTGTGCAGCGCCGTGTCCTCTTGCTCGGGGCAGTGGTGGCACCGAGCGGTGGGCTCCTTCCTTATCCGGTGCAGGTATCTCCCGAAGCATCCGTGCCCGGTCAATACCTGCACCAGGTGGAAAGACATTCCACGCCCCCTCCTGTCTGTCACTTCCGACAGACAAGGGCGGACAGCCTCGGCCGTTGCGAGACCGGACTCACGGGGGTCGGCTTACAAGCCTTCCCACCGCTCCCGGGTCCGGTCTCTGGCCTGGGTCATCAGGCCATTCAGGCCCCTGGCCGTCAGCTCTCCCCCCTCGCGGAGCTCTTTCACTCACCAGTAGAGGATCCTCCTCTCCTCGGCCAGGAGCTCCACAGGGGGGGAGCCGGCCAGGGTGGTCGCCGCCATGTATAACACGGTGAAGAACCCCCGAATCGCCCTGATCATTAGGGGCCTGCCTCAGCTGCCTCTTGGCCACCGCGGTGGCCAGCAGCTGAGGGACCCATATAGGCGCCCTGTACAGGGCGATCGAGAGAACCGCATCGACATACAGGCGGCGAGCCTGCCATCCTGGGCCCTCCTGGGCGCGCATCAGCCTGGACACGACCAGGCCGGTTTTGCGCACCCTGGGGGCCAGCAGCCTGAAGTGTGGGCCGAATCACCACCGGCTGTCCAACGTCAGGCCGAGATATTTAATCGTCGGCCCGACGCGGACGTGGACGCCATCGACTAGGACCCGGGTCTCCGGCGGCGCCCGACGCCGGCCGTGAGATAGGCGGGCACCTCGAAATGCTCGAGGGCCCGTCCTATCTCCGGCCAGGGCAGGGTGATGAAGGCGTTGGAAATGTCTAGTGACACCGTCAACAGCACCCCGCCCCTTATCTCCACGACCGCCCGGGTCAGGTCCCGACCCACTGGATTGCATCCAGCGTGGATCGTCCGGGTCTGAACCCGTATTGGCGGTCGTGGATGTCCAGCCCACTCGAGGACATGTGCTGGACCAGGCGGTCCGCAACGATGCGCTCCAGCATCTTGCCCGCCTCGTCCAGCAGGCATATCGGCCTGTAGGCTGACGCACTACCGGGCTCCTTGCCCTCCTCCACTCTGGAGGGAAAACCCCCTCCCTGAGGCATCCGGTCATGACCCTGCACGTGGCCGAGGACAGGTTCCCCTCGGCCAACGTGAGAGCCCAGGCGCGGCCCGGAATCGCGTCGGGGCCAGGGGCATTTCCCTTGCTCCCGAGCTTTCTCTGGGCCTTGGCGAGCTCCTCTAGAGTGAGCTCCAGGCCCTCGTCCCAATCCCCATCCCCCATCTCTGGGGAAGGGATCACTGGGGGGGAGCCGGCCAGGGTGGTCGCCGCCATGTATAACACGGTGAAGAACCCCCGAATCGCCCTGATCATTAGGGGCCTAAGGGGCCTGCCTCAGCTGCCTCTTGGCCACCGCGGTGGCCAGCAGCTGAGGGACCCATATAGGCGCCCTGTACAGGGCGATCGAGAGAACCGCATCGACATACAGGCGGCGAGCCTGCCATCCTGGGCCCTCCTGGGCGCGCATCAGCCTGGACACGACCAGCCCCATTCCCTTCCGCCCTTGGAAAAAGGGCGTCCAGGAGCCCTTCGAGGGCCTGGGGGTCTAACGTTTCCGTTTGCGGGGGCGCCCAAGGACGAAACTTACCCATCGTCCTCTTGTGTGGGCGCCCCCACGAATTGTCATCCAGGGAGCTCACCAATTGCTCCCAGGCTTCCCGCTTGGCCTTCTTGATGGCTGCTTGAGGACTACCCTGGCTGCAAGGTAGTCCTCTTTTGCCCTTGTGGCATCCTCGTCTCGTTGCCGGGCGCGCGTATACGCCCTCCTGGCACGGTCGGAGACACCGCGGAGTACCGCGATCTTCTTCGACCACCAATATGCCGCCCGGCGCCGACGAGGGTGGAAACGGGGCATCGTGGCGTCGCATGCCGACGCCACTATCCCCGTTATTTCCCCGGCCGCTTCCAGGGGGCCGGGGTCCCACTCACCTGGCTCTATGTGCCAGGTGGCCACAAGGACAGCAGCCTGGAACCTGTCCACGTCAAGTCGACTGAAGGCCCATCTTTTGGTGAGAGGAAAATTCCTCTCCCCTGGGCGGCGAGCCGACACCTGCTTCGGTTTGGGGAGGCGGAGGGCCCAGACTATATATCTGTGGTCAGATAGCATCTCGCCTTCCGCCTCCACCCTCCATTCCGAAATAATCCTTGCGGCCGAGAGGGAGGCCCAAGTCAAATCAATGACCGATGACCCCCCTCCCGGCCTTATGCAGGTGCCGGTGGACCCTCTGTTTACCAACAGAAGGTACAATTCCGCCGCCCAGCCGATGACCACCTCGCCCCTGGGATCTCGCTGCCGGCGACTGCAACCCCACTCCTCAGAGTAAGCGTTGAAATCCCCGGCAATCACGACAGGTCGGGGATGGCACTTGCGTACCAAATCCCTGACCCTGTCTAGGATCCCTTTTATGTGGGCGGGGCGGCCAAGTCCGGCTTTATTTCTGTAGTGGGCGAGATATACCCCCACCACAGTTACGGGCCCCCAGTCGACCGCCACGTACGAGGACCCCTTTTCCCTTAAAACACAGGGAGGGATTCCCGCTGCAGGGGCAATCACCATGGTCACCGAGCCGTCCGGGCTGCCGGACCAGCATTCGTTGCTGATCGGCACCCAGTTCGGCTCGGTGGCCAACCCCAGCCCGGCGCCCAGTTCCCGGATCCTGTGCACCATCAGGTCCTGGGCCCGGGCACCGCTGCCGAGGTTCGCCTGTAGCACCCGGAGTGGCGTGAAGGCTAGGCCTTACACGCCTCCTCCGGGCTGTCTACTTTCACCCCCTCTTGGGAGACCTCTGGCGGCTGGACCGCCTCGATCTCCCCAGAGGGAGTTTCGGCTTTGGTGGCTACGACCTGTGCCTCCTCATGCACGGAGGGCGACTGCCTCACGGGTATCCCTACCTGACCCTCCCCCTCCTCTGGGGGGTATGAGGGGGAGTCGTCTACTATCAGAGGAGGAGACGGTGATGAATCACCCTCCGCCTCGCTCTCCACTAGGGCTGTTGGGGGAGAGTCTTCCGGCTGCATCCGCCTTACCTTCCTGGTGTTGTCCTCCGAAGATCCACTAGTTCCTCCCTCTTTCCTGTGCTCGTCCCCCCTCCTCTTCCTCTGGGGCAGCGTCTCAACCTCCATCTGGACCGGCGTCGATGTACGTTCCGGGATCCCCCAGGAGACCAAGGAGGAGTCCTCCTCCTGGAGAGTTTCCATCCTCCTTCATTGCGGAGGAGGCCGGGCAGACCTCCTCCGGCAGCTTAGTTCGATCCTCTGATTCTTCTTGAGGGGGGTCTGGTATCCCCCTCCACCGCCCCTCGACCACAGTTGGCAATTTCCCCTTCCCCTGTGTCTTCGCCCTTGCTCTTCCTAGACGAGGAGGGCTTGCAGGCAGGCCCTCCGATCTTGTGATCGGAAGGCCTGCCCGCCTCGGCGCAGACCGGGCAGCGAGCCGCCCCCTGACATCCGCTGGCGTGATGGCCGGGGTTACCGCAGCCGGAACAAAGCTCGCTGCGGTCGGTGGCGCTTTCGCACCGCTCGCGCACACGCCCCGGTTCTAAGCACCGGTAGCATAATTTGGCGCGAGCGGGCAGCGCCACCACCCCGGCGCGAGTCGATCCGACTTGGACTCGCTCCGCGGCAGCTGCCTTCCCGGCAGCCGCCAGCGGACATCGCACCACTACCGTGCCGGTCCCCCACCGGGAGACGCTTACCTCGTCGGAGGAAACCTCCTCCGACGTGCATCCCCCGGCGAGGGCCACCGCAGCCGTCACCTCGTCGGCCCCGGTCGTCGCATCCAGGCCAGTCAGTCGCAGTGCTGCGATCTTAACCGGCCTACGGATGTGAAAGCCGGGGCTTTTCTCTGCCGGCAGCTTGCGGAGCTCCTCTGCAAGCCGGTCGGAGGCTGTCCCAGCGGTGAGGCCAGGTACCTCAACTAGCATATCCCTGTTTAGGGCCTGAGTGACTCTCAGGGACCCCGGGATACCCAGTCTGCTGGTTTTATACGGCGCCTGGCCTCCACCATGAACTCCCGGTAACGATCGGGGGAGCAAGTTACCGGACCAGCGACCCTCGTCTCCGACGCCCCCTCCCCCTTCTCAGTCCTGTAGGCGTTGGCCCCAAGTGCCCCCTCGGTTATTCTGGGGGCAGACTCCCTCTGCCTCTTTTTCGCGCAGAGGAGGCCAGGCTTGCTGGCCCCTGGTACTGGCATCCCCTGGCCCACGGGGACCCCAGACCCCAGGGACATGTCTGTCCCTTGTAGGGTGGCCGCTCTCGTAACCCTCCGCGGAGAGCTCACCTTACCAATCCTCCAGTGAGGGCGGTAATCCCGGCTACTGTCATCCGTAACCGTTGAGGGTGATGGGCTTCCCTCAGTAGATGGCCCCTCGGAGGCTACTCCTCCGAGGTCCATTGGCTCTCTCTCCCCAGGAGGAGGGGAGATGGCACCCGCCGACAGATCTCTGCCCATCCTTGCTCTTCTTTCCTCTTTCAAAAAATCACCTGCTGAAGCAGATGGTGAGCCCTTAGGCGGGTTGCTACACCCGCCTGTACGGGACTCTGAGTCCGAAGACTCGGAGAAGGGTTTTTTGTTTTATTATGAGATCTCATTTTGGTCCCACGAGAACGGCGGGAAGTGGGCGTCGACCCCGGGTAGAGCCCCCGCATTACCTGTGGTAAGGCTAGCGTGTCCCTTGGGTTCGCCAGGTGCCCAAGGTGAGGAACCACTAGCGACAGGTCACGCACCTGCCATTCATCCCATAAGCGTGGCATGCCTCAACTGTAGGATTACGTGGCATTTTATAGAGGACCCGCCTCGCGGTCCGGCCAATTAAGGCAAGACCCCCGGCCCCAGAGACATGACCTACGGTTATGGTGTGGTAGGCTAGGGTCTGCCGGGGTTGCCTGAGTCCCCTGTACCAGAGTGCCGAAGCACCTTGGCCCCTCGCAATTGTGTCAGGTTGTACGTCCTGACAAGTACGGGTTTGCAATCAGGGTTTTCCTTCCCCTAGAACGGTTGCCTTCACCCGACTCACGAGCCCGTTTTGCCCGCGCTGTAAGGTCCTTTGGGCCCCACGAATGAGACCCTCCAGACCCTGTTAAAACCTGGAGGCAGCTGCCCATCCAGGAGTGTTATGAACGCTCTTAGGCTGGCTCCTCTGTACAGACCACTCCGGCATGGTAGAACCTGCCAGGGGCCGAAGCCTCCGCCGGCACAGCTCTGTACATCATCAGGGCACGCAAGCCCCCCCCCCACGTCAAGGTGGCGCCCATGGGGGAGGGGGTGTGTCCGTCAGCCTAGTTATAAAATTTGAAACTCTGCGCTAACAAACCTTCAGTAAAATAAAACAACCCAGAGCATTCCTGCTCTAAACTTGAAACTTACATCTTCCCAATCCAAAACCATATGTGCCCTATCAGTCAACCAACAAAGCTTACTTCACTGATGGTCATAAAATCTTATCCCAACCCTTGATTTACGGCATTCTAACTTTTCCAGCCGGCCATACTATACATCTCTCTCTCACAGAAATCCACCACCATCGCACTTGTCATACATATTCAATTCCGCGAATCAAACCAATCCATCTAAGAGACATCCATGCTCCACCTCTTAGCCCTTCTATATTCATGTCTCCAAGCCTCCCACGAAATCTTTTAACCTCATCCTTAATTTCTAATGGCTGAGACTTTTTCCCACTAAGACTAATTCACCCCTTCCTCAAAGGCCATCTCTCTACCCACCCTGATAGCTTCTGCCTCCGATCATCGGTATAAAAACCGCAGTAATCTGCCTCCGGAGGACTCTCAGAAAAAAAGGCAGACACACTGTTTGCGATCCGTCCAAAGCGCCGCTCTTTGTATCGACGAAATCGAGGATTCTCGATGCCACGAGATATCCTGCGTGACTCGCGCGTGAGCACGCCGTGCGTGTTTTGCTACCGGACTCCGCGTAGTTGTTGTCACGTTTTGTCCGCATGTGACTGCCAAATATGGCAACGTTTTCGACAATAGCGGTTACCATCTCATCTCCGAGCGACACAAAAACTAAAAAATAAATGTAAGATCGAAGTGACGAACGTTTTCGGTTCCTCGCTTCGATCAGATCTTCTCTTCGCACGACACCGATCGCAAGTGCTAGTTTTGTTTGTTCCGCTCCGTTTTTCGAATCAGCTGATCGACCGCTCCGGTCGAACCTCATCGTCCGAAATACGATTGCGGCCTCAACGCCTTGCGCTTCGCAAGGACGTGCTACGTCAGATCACATTCTCAGCACTTTGTCAAAGATTATTTTGTATTTTTTTATAATAAAATTGGGATCGCGTGTTCGAGCGGTGGTCGCGCTCTAACCTGTGAGCATCGGCCTCCCAGCGCCTTGACGAACGTCGAAGCAGAAAAGGAAGGAAAAGGAGGAACGATCCCGCGAAAAACAAAAGAGTTCAGTATCTTCCTTTCAAGTCGAACCCCGCGCTCATTGCTGAGCCGTCCCGGCCTCTTGTTCGCTTAGCCAAAGAGCGAACAAAAATATTGCTGGTCCTTCGAGCCGGATTGGGGAGTAAAGGAAGAGATCAAATCGACAAGCCGATTTCCGCCAGTCCGCATCCATGGAACGACAAGGACGATTACAGCATCAAGTAAACGCTGCTCTCGACAACTTCAAAAAGCTCGGACGCAACAAATGGACGCCTGCGGTCACACGCTCCAGGATCCAGACACTCAAGGAAATCTGGCTTTCCTCGATGGGCACGCCGTCCTGGAGAAGACGATCTCGCCGGACCGTCGGGCGCAGATCGTTTACTTCACCGACGATGTATTCGATGCTACCGAGGAGAAGTACAACATCACGCTGGATTACATGGCTGAGGTACTGGAGGAGCTGGAACCCCCTGTAAGCCCGAACCAGTCTATTAACGCATCGTATGCTCGGCACGCGCAGTCTGCGTTTTCTCAACCGCATCTGCCGCCGATTCAGCTCGCGCCGTTCGACGGGACGCTGACGGGCTGGGAGCATTTCCGCGATCAGTTTTCCGCGATCATCATCGAAAATAAAGACTTAAATGATTTCTCGCGCATGCATTATCTGTCGTCCTGTTTGCGGGGTCGCGCGTCGGAATGCATAGCGAATCTCACGATCGCCGCCGATAACTTCAAAATTGCTTGGGACGCTGTAAAGGCACGTTATGACAACAAGCGACGGTTGATTTCCGTTCACATGTCAACCTTTTTGAGTTTGCCGAGGCTCTCGCGCGAGTCCGTTTCTGACCTCCAGTCACTTCGCGGACAAATCACCGTGACTGTAGCCGCGCTGAGAAATCTGCAGCGATCGGATGACCAGCTGTGGAACGATATTCTCGTGCATATCGGCTCACAAGGCTTGGATCCGGTCACGCGAAAAGCGTGGAATTTGCGAACCGAAAATTCTGACCCGTCGACCTTCGACGAATTCGAGCGGTTTCTTGCCTCACGCATCCGGGCTCTCGAGGAATTCTCGAGCGGAAACAAAACTCAACCGAACGCTAAAGCCGTTCCGATTCGCGCGTTCATCTCGCAACCGATTCGCCGGCCGCGAAATCGCGCTGCCCGCTGTGAAAGGCCGGTCATTATTTCAGTGCGTGTCCGATCTTTGTCCGCGGGAGTTCGCAGCAGCGACGAGAACTAGTGAAGAAGCATCGTCGATACTTCAATTGTCTCAGCGCAAATCACGCAGCTCATGAGTGCAAAAGCAAATATTCTTGCCGCACATGTTCGCAACGACATCATTCGCTGCTTCACGCTGCTGCGGATTCCAGTGGCGGCGCTGCCGAATCGCGCGCTGCGACGGAAGTGCGTGAGTCGTCCGCCGAATCTCGAGCGGAGGTTCACACGTTGCTTGCTTCTAACGACCGGACTCGCTCCGCTCGCGTTCTCCTGGCCACTGCGTGGGTGACGGTCCGGGCGTCGTGCGGTCGATCGGTGACCATTCGCGCTTTGCTCGATCAAGGATCCGAAATAACTTTTGCATCCGAGAAGCTTGCTCAAGCGTTACGCGCGAAAAGAATCCGCATGCCGGTCGCCGTCTCCGCTGTGGGATGCGTCAACGCGGGAACTTTTCGGCATGCGATCGAGATCATCGTCTCGCCTCGAGGAGCGGAAACTCCGGCGTTGCTAACCGCCGCGCTAATATTACGATCGCTCACGACGTATGCTCCGCATTGCGAAGCTGATGCGTCGTGCTTGACGCATCTCGCGAATCTACGCTGGGCCGATCCGAATCCGCTCAGCACGGATCCAATCGATCTGATCATCGGGGCGGATCTCTATAGCGATATTTTGCGCGAGGGCCTTCGCCGAGGAGGCGACGGTCAGCTCATGGCGCAGAACTCGGTGTTCGGTTGGTTTATATCGGGTCCGATAACCCAGGCTTCGACATCCAGGGTGCGGGCGTGCGCGCACGCTAATCAAGCGTCGAGCGTAATGATTTCTGCGCATCATTGTCAGGCTGAGACTTCACTCGAGGATGAGATGAGGAGATTTTGGGAGGTCGAGGAGGTTCCGCGAACTGTCGAGCGGACGCCCGATGACGAGCAGTGCGAGAGACACTTCGTCTCGACGCATTCGCGAGCGGCGGAAGGTCGATACGAAGCCGTTTGCCGTTTCGCAGCGGACCGCCGATCGATGTCGGATCCTCGCGCTCGCGCGCCGTACGGTGCCTTGCCGTGCTTACGCGTCGTTTGCAAACAAGGCCGGAACAAAGACGAGCATATGACGAGTTTTTGCGCGAATACGAACTCCTCGGACATATGAGAGACGCTCCGGTTATTTCGGACGCGTCTTCGCAAGTCGTATACATTCCGCATCACCCAGTCTTTCGTTCTCATAGCACAACGACAAAATTGCGTGTAGTTTTTAACGCCTCGAGTCCGACGACTAACGGCGCGAGTTTAAACGACCATTTGATCGCCGGACCAAAGTTGCAGACCGACTTATCGTCCGTATTGCTGCGATGGCGTAATTTCAAATACGCGTGTTCGGCCGACATCGAAAAAATGTATCGACAAATTCAGCTCGATCCTCGCGATTTCGACTATCAGAGGATCTTGTGGCACCCGGCGCCTGGTGATGAGCCGCGTGAATATCACCTAATGACCATCACTTACGGCATGTCCAGTGCTCCGTTTCTCGCGTTGCGAGTCCTTCAGCAATTGAGGATTGATGACGGAAACGATTTCCCTTTCGCCGCTCCGCTCTTGAAAAACAACATTTACGTCGACGATGTATTATTCGGGAGCGACGACATCGGGCAGACGATCGGAATCAGCTCACGTAGCGTTGCTACGGCGAGGCGGCTTCGAGCTTCGAAAATGGTCCGGGAATTCAGCCGCACTTCTCGCAGATCTCGATGAGGCGAATCATGGACTCGCGTGCACAAGATCACTCGCGAATGATGAGCGCGTAAAGATTTTCGGGATCGATTGGACGCCAGCGGGCGACAATTTTCAAGTCAGCGTCTCGTTGCCAGCTTGCGTCCCAGAGAGCAAGCGCTCCATTCTATCGACAATCGCCAAACTGTACGATCCACTCGGATGGGTCACTCCAGTCACTATCAGCGCCAAAATCTTTATGTAGCACTTGTGGCGACGGAAACTCGAATGGGACGACCCGATTCCCGAGAGTGTGGGGTCGCGCTGGCGGGCGATATTCTCGAATCTATCCTTCTTAGATGGGCTACGCATTCCGCGATGGACCGGTTTCGGGCTCGACGTTCGACGCACGGAGCTGCATGGGTTCGCGGACGCGTCTAATTCCGCGTACTCTGCCGTTGTTTATTCGCGACTAACAACGTATTCAGATCAAGTGATCATCATGTTGCTCGCCGGCAAATCACGCGTCGCTCCATTGCAGCCAATCAGCATTCCGCGTCTCGAACTTTCGGCTGCCGTGCTCCTCTTGCGTCTCGTCGATTTCGTGCGGTTAACGGGAGACTACGACAATGCACCATGCTGCTGTTGGTCTGACTCGACTGTCGTGTTGTCGTGGCTGGCGGCGCACCCGTCACGATGGAAAACCTTTGTCGCGAAGCGGGTGGCGGAGGTGCACGCGCGTCTCCCGCGCGTTCAATGGCGGCATGTTCCGACGGCCGACAATCCCGCTGATTGCGCATCGCGCGGGTTACTCGGCCTGGAACTTCTCAAGCATGATCTCTGGTGGCGAGGCCCGTCGTGGTTGCCATTGCCACCGAACGCTTGGCCATCATTCGGGGATGCCTCGGCTGCGGAGGCGTTGAGCGAGGAAAGGGTCGTGACGCTTCACGCCACTGAACGCGCATCGCTCAACTCGCTGCTCCTCGAGCGCTATTCCTCGTGGCCAAAATTGGTTCGCGTTACCGCGTACATCATGCGCTTTATCACGCTATGTCGTCGCCGTCTTACGGGAGACTCGTCCGGTGATCCAGTGGGCCCGGGCGTCACGGCGGACGAATGTTCTGGAGCGCGTACGCGATTATTGAAACAGATCCAAGCTGTGTTGTTCCCAAAGGAACTGCACAAACTCGCGAATCGCTTGGAATTATCGTCGAAGAGCTCAGTTCTTGCCCTTCGACCGTTTCTCGATGGGGACGGTCTGCTTCGCGTCGGCGGCCGGATTTCGCGCGCTCGAATGCCTTGGACTCGGCGTCATCCGATTCTGCTCGCGTCGCATCGCATCACGAAGCAGATCGTCGATCATGCTCACGTCCGTGGGCTGCATGCCGGCGTGCAGCTTACCCTTAGCATCGTTCGACGCGACTTTTGGGTAATTCGAGGTCGGGGCGTGGTGCGGGAGCAAATCCATCGATGCGTGGTGTGCGCTCGCGAGCGCGCCGCCGTTCCATCGCAGCTTATGGCGGACCTCCCGCGTGTCCGAGTCTCAGCTCCGGCTCGCTGTTTCGCACATTGCGGCGTCGATTATGCCGGACCAATCCTCGTACGTGCCTCTGCAGGACGAGGTATAGCGACGCGGAAGGCTTACATCGCCTTATTCATCTGTTTAGCCTCTCGCGCCGTGCATTTGGAGCTCATAAGCGATTATTCGACTCGGGCATTTTTGAACGCGTTTTCTCGGTTCGCCGCTCGTCGAGGAATACCCAACACGGTTTACTCTGATAACGGTACTAATTTCGTCGGAGCCGATCGTGAGCTGACCGTGGCCTATCGGGCCGCGCTCCGAGACCCGAAATCCTAAGTTCCACCGCGCTCGACGGAGTAAACTGGAGGTTCATCCCTCCAGCCGCGCCACATTTCGGGGGTTATGGGAGGCCGGCATCAAAAGCGTAAAGCATCACGTGCGTCGCGTACTGCGGAGCCACACTCTCACACTCGAGGAGTACGCTACGCTGCTATGTCGGATCGAAGCATGTCTCAATTCGAGACCGATCGCGCCAATTTCCGACTCGCTCGATGATTACGAGCCGCTCACGCCCGTTCATTTGCTCGTCGGATCCGATATCGGTCTGCCTCCTTCGCCGTCGACTCTCCACATCTCGGAAAACCGATTGACGCGTTGGCAACTCGTGCGGCATCTAACCGAGCGATTTTGGCGGGTGTGGTATCACGATTACGTGAACACGCTGCAACAACGAGGAAAGTGGAGGAAGGTGCAGCCGTCTGTCAGGGTCGGACAAATGGTCTTGATCCGCAATTCAACCTTGCCGCCGTGCAAGTGGGAGTTGGGGCGAGTGACTCAGTATCACCCCGGTCCTGACGGGCTCACTCGTGTGGTTACCGTCCGCACCGCGCATTCCACCCTTCAACGGCCGATCGTCAAAATATGCCTGCTGCCAATCAATTGCGAGACCGAATCGTGACCATGGATTTCGAAACAAACGTTTCAAGGTGGGCGGGATGTTTGCGATCCGTCCAAAGCGCCGCTCTTTGTGTCGACGAAATCGAGGATTCTCGATGCCACGAGATATCCTGCGTGACTCGCGCGTGAGCACGCCGTGCGTGTTTTGCTACCGGACTCCGCGTAGTTGTTGTCACGTTTTGTCCGCATGTGACTGCCAAATATGGCAACGTTTTCGACAATAGCGGTTACCATCTCATCTCCGAGCAACACAAAAACTAAAAAATAAATGTAAGATCGAAGGGACGAACGTTTTCGGTTCCTCGCTTCGATCAGATCTTCTCTTCGCACGACACCGATCGCAAGTGCTAGTTTTGTTTGTTCCGCTCCGTTTTTCGAATCAGCTGATCGACCGCTCCGGTCGAACCTCATCGTCCGAAATACGATTGCGGCCTCAACGCCTTGCGCTTCGCAAGGACGTGCTACATCAGATCACATTCTCAGCACTTTGTCAAAGATTATTTTGTATTTTTTTTATAATAAAATTGGGATCGCGTGTTCGAGCGGTGGTCGCGCTCTAACCTGTGAGCATCGGCCTCCCAGCGCCTCGACGAACGTCGAAGCAGAAAAGGAAGGAAAAGGAGGAACGATCCCGCGAAAAACAAAAGAGTTCAGTATCTTCCTTTCAAGTCGAACCCCGCGCTCATTGCTGAGCCGTCCCGGTCTCTTGTTCGCTTAGCCAAAGAGCGAACACACACACTCACTTAGATATTCAGAACTCAAATATTCAGTCTTGAGCACTAGGACTCAAATATAAATCTTCAGAATTCCAGTTTATTCAAATATTCAGTATTCAAGTATTCAAGTATTCGGATTTTGAGAAAAGTGCGGGCTTCCTCTTCATACAAGTGAGCGATTATTTGGTGCCTCAATCGGAATACAAATATTGGAAACGAGAACACGCAGATCTGCGCCATTCTCACTTTTGCTTGTGTCAACTCATCAGGAATCAGCAGTAAGTTTCATTTTCTTTACTTCTACCTTTCCTACCACCATTTTATTAATCCCTCTTATTATTGAAATCCGGTTTTAGTGGGTCATTGTCACAATATCGGGATAACCCTCGACGACGTTTTCCAAACGTTCGAATCGGTTTTTCACACCAACGATACCGACCACCTAACGTTTCAGGTTTATTATCTCCGAGCCATAGTCAACATAGTGCTGGGAATAGATTATTACCCAGACCTTACACTCCTATCCCCTTACCTTCTCTCTCATTTTGCCCCCGGTACTCCTTACTCTTCTCTTATACGTACTTCCACTCCTTCTACCCCTACGATATCGTATTCTCCTGTCTCTTTCTCCGAATTATCTGCTCCCTTAAATTCACCTGACCGCTCTCGCTCCCCCTCGCACGACTAACTTTCTACTCATATTCCTTCCCTTTTTAATTCTTTCTTCTTCCGCTTCACACACTCACACATACATATACACAGCCATACGTAAATTGTAATATTCAAAACCACGATATAATATTATTTTGTTATCATATTTATTTTAATAAATCTGTTAATAGTCTAATTTTCATCCAATTGATTTCAAAATCACCCCTTCCAACAGTTGACTCATGGTCCTATCCCCAGTAAAAGAACTCGCGTCGTTCACCGAAAAACGGACCGCTCATCGTACGTCAATGACCGAGTAAAGCGACCCGTCGGGTTCTTGACCCGTTCCCTGACACGCGTGTACGAACGAGGTTCGCCTTTCCTGCAAACGAAAAGATTGCGCTCCTCCTCTAGGACGTAACATCTCTCAATCCAACAAGTCTCTTGTTATTGACAGACATAAAATAAGGCGCGAGAGAGAGAAGTGCCAAGAACATCTCAAAGAGGTACAGCTCAACGCAAGGGCCATCAAAGGACCTAAGGCTATATATTTTGATAGCAGAGCTGATAAAACTTTTGTGCTCATTACAAAAGGGAACAAAAGATACCAGTCACATATTATAGAGGAACACATCTATATTATTGAGGAACCGGAGTACAAGGACCTTATTCACGTAGTTCCATCCTCCAAAACTGGTAAGGACTCAGCAATGAGTATAGTTTCCAACCTGCGTGAGAATGGTGTCGATTTGTCAGATGTTGAAGTAATTGGTGCTGATGAATCTGCAACGAACACTGGGTGGAACAATGGAGCTATTAGATACATTGAAATTTTACTCAATAAGCCTTTGCAACACATCATTTGTTTGCTCCATTTTAATGAGTTACCATTGCGCCACTTGATTGCAAAATTTGATGGCAAAACCACGGGACCTCAGTCTTATTTCGGTCCGATTGGTAAGATACTTTCGGGTTGTGAGAGCCTTCCAGTTACAAAATTATACCGTATTGAATGTTTACTTCCAGAGGTAGATTCTAATATTCTTAGCAAAGATCAAAACTATTTATATGAAATAGCTCAGGCTATAAATGCTGGTGATTGCTTCTTTGATCTTGCTTGCCGTGATTCAGGACCATTAAGCCACTGTAGGTGGTTGACAACTGCAAATAGAATATTAAGACTGTACATTACTACAAAAAAACAGTCAGCCAATCTTAAACACATCGTAATATTCATTCTTAAGGTGTATGTTCCCCTGTGGTTCCAAATCAAAATGCAGTCATCAATTCTTGATGGTCCGAAGCACGTCTTTCAGTACATCAGAAATTCGAGGTACTTGCTTCCGAATTTGAAGAAGATTGTTGATTCAACATAATGCATTCTATGCACATCCCGAGAACCTTCTCTTGTCAATGGCTATGGATGACAGAGAGGACATCAGAGAAGTAGCATTAAAAAGGATCCTAGAAGCAAAACAAAAAGAAAATAAACACAAACAAATTAGATATTTCACTGTACCTATACTTAACTTTGAAGCCACAGAATATTCTGACATCATAGACTGGTCTTCCATAAAAATTACTTGCCCCCCTCTTCTGAGAACAATATCCGAAAAGGAAGTTGAAAGGCTCGTATTATTCAAAGAATAGCCAAAATTTGACTTCCCTATCGACGAAGTCCCATTCCATACGCAGTCCGTAGAGCGATGTGTAAAGCTTATAACAGAAGCTGCCAGTAAGGTTTACGAGGTTGCTCGTAGGGATGGCTATATCAGAGCCACACTTGCCTCAAGGGCATTAATGCCTTAATTTGAGAGCAAGTCTCAATTTTCACTGTCTTAACATCTTACTTCTAATGGGTCAGCTATTGACATGTTGAATAATACTATGGAGAATGGTTTTTGCTCTCTATATTTGGTTGGTTGGTTGGGTAGGGAGTGGGTGGGACTCGAATGTAACCACTTCCACGTGGTGAGTCCTGGGTCTTCTTCGCAGCTATTCTGGTGGTCGAAAAATCGAAGAAGAGCAGAGAGCTACATAAAACGTTTAAAATGATCTTCTATTTTACTATACGATTTATTTTATTATATAATTTATTCTTTCGATGGTTGTCCAAAGTCTTCAAGCACCTATTGCTGACCTTCTTCTTCATGTTTCTCCAATATTGACAATATAACAGTCGTGTAACGACATCGTATAGCGTGTTGCCTATCCATAAGCATTTTCCGCAATTTGAGCTAATTTCCCTTCCCCCTCTCCCTGCGGGGTAGGTGAGGTGACTACGATGTTTTTTACCAATAGTTGACATCAAAACTATACTAAGTACCAGAGTTTATCCGATTAGGACCATTTTTGGATAAGATAAAAAATTCCGTAAAATTACCTAAGAGAGAGTAAAATCTTGAAACTTTGAGCATGGTGTGCGACCTGAAGATATTCACCGATTTCAAATTTTTTTTTCCTCGGGATCCTCTCGACTAGTAGCAACTTTTCCACAGTATTAAAATGCGATTGGAAAACTTTTTGAAAATTCACTCCGGTCTAATGGTCAACCTCCGGGTGTGTGCTCCAGGCTTCTTGAATACCGGGTGTTGCGTTGAAGATTGCCTGGGGGGTGGACCGCGTCCATCCCGCACGCAACCTATGCGGCATCAAAGACACGTCTTCAGGCGTGTACCAGCAAGACTGCTTTCAGGTGCGGTATCATGTGTCCGTATACACCCCCTGCGGGACCGGTCCAGGCGCAGGGTCAGGCTAAGCCCTCCATCTGCGGGAGTCTTCCAGTCCCGCGGTGGTGCATCCGGGAGGCTTCGTCACTACCACCACAATCACGCCGCCCCCCTTCGGGCCAGCCGTCCATGCGTCCGGGCTAGACAGCCGGTCGGCCGGCCTCCGGGAGGGCCGCTGAGGCATCGACTCCCAACGGTAGCATGCCTCCACAACCCAGACACCCCTCCCCAATCGGCCGGTCCCTCGTGAGGATGATACTGGGACACCGATGAGTGCATCCCCTAGTTTCCTCAGGTCAATGTCCAACCTGCGCCCAGAAAAAACCCTCCTTCGGAGAGCGGACTGACTCATCTGACACTAGCATTCTCTCTGGCACTGCAGTGCTGACGACCCCAGCCGCCAGCGTCACAGCCCCAACCCATTGAGGATGCAGCGCCACCGCCAGCCCCTATTCCGGAACCCCCTCCCCCCATACACACATTCGTACTGAATGCCCAAGTCATCCCACACCCCTGAGGAGCCCGCACCGTCCCCCGAGAGCACCCGGGTTTGTTATTGGAATTTACTCTCCGGAATAGGTTGCCGTAAGGCTAACGAGCTCACTCGCCCAGGTTTTTCCAGTGGGTGTCCTTCCCCTCGTCGGATTGTCTAGCAATCTCCCAGACTAACGAGCCCGATGCCCGGGTTTTTCCAATGGGTTTTCCATCTCCTCATTCGGCTTACTACAGACTAACGAGCCCGAATAACCCATCCCCTTCCTATAAAAGGGATGGGCCGATCGCTCTTAGTAACCACTCTCCTAAGTTCACTCTTGACTTGGAGTCCTAAGATTCCAGGCCGAGTCCATCATCTAAGATCATTGTGGCCATCAAGCTTCTGCACCACGACAAGGTGGCGACCGCCGCAGAAGAGGTGTGATGACCTTTTTTGTTAACGCAGGGGAAATCCACCATGGATACCCACGACCCTTGGGGGAGGCGGGGGTTATGTCAGACTTTTACTGACTAAATCCCCTGCGGGATGTCTACCATTCGAACTATGGTGGGGGGAGTCAGGGAAACTACTCCCGTATTCCCTCCCCGACACCCCGACCCCAAGGCTCACCGGGAGCCCCACGCCATGAATACTTCTCCCTGTCCTGCAAAGGGAGTCCAGTGCGCGGTCCCTCGGCCGGTTTCCCAACCGGGTTGGCCTTCTGGTTTCCACTTGGAGGGAGGGGACATCCACCCTCCCTCTACGCCCCTTTGCTCCTCAAAGGAGAGGAGCGAGGGAGTGGAACCCAGCCCCAACTGGGTTTCCGCTCCCCCTTCACCTGCCCTTACCGACGCCTAGGGGGAAGGCAGGTGGGTATCACGCATCCGTCACCTCTCTCCCCCCGCGCGTCCAAAGACAGGCCCGAGGCGGCCTCCGTCGAGCCGGTAGCCTATCTTTCTTCTTGGCCGGCACCCTCTCGGGCCCGCTGCCCATACCGTGGGAACGCCGCCTCCGCCGCCGCCCTCTGTAACGATTTCCGGGGCGGCGCTCCCATTCGGCGGCCTCTTTCCGCGACATTACATTGCGGCAGAAAGAGGCCGCCGCTCCCCATACCTCCTCGCTCCCGCACATGGCTCGCACCATGCGCAGGGGTGAGAGGTCTTACTCCCTGCATCCCACCGCCCGCGCTCCTGGCTCCACGCCTCAAATGCAGCCAGTGTGTGTTGCACGGTTTCGCCCCGCTCCGGGCAGTGGTGGCACTCTGTGGTGAGCTCCTTCTTTTTCCGGTGCAGATAATGCCCGAAACTACCATGTCCCGTGATCACCTGCATCAGATGATATGTGAGACCGCGCCCCCTTCTGCCTGCCATCTCTTCCAGGCAGGGGCGGACAGTCTCCGTCGTCAGTCGCCCAAACTCCCGCGGGTTGGATATCGCGTCCACCCACCGCTCGAGAGTCCGGGCGACCGCCTGAGATTTCAGAGCCGCCATGCCCCTGGCCAATATCTCATCCCCCCTCTCGCGGAGCTCCCATATCCTCCAATAGATGACACTGCGCTCATCCGCTAAGAGCTCCACGGGGGGGCAGTCGGCCAGGGTCGTCGCCGCCATGTACGACACAGAGGAGAACCCCCGAATCGCCCTCACGATCACCGCCCTTAGCGCGTGGCGCATGAGGCTTTGGCTTGGGCGGAGGCCATCAGCTGGGGCGCCCATATGGGCGCCCCGTAGGGGGCGATCGAGAGAACCACTCCAACGTACAGGCCAGCCCCCTGGATTCGCATGAGTCCAGCCAGGGCCAGACCTGCTTTTCGAAACCGGGGAGCCAGGTCCCTGAAGTGGGCCCTGAAATCCCATCGGCTATCCAGCGTCAGGCCCAGATATTTTATTTTGGGCCCAACGGGTCCCTCGTTGGGGGGGCGACTGCGACGACGCACAGAGCGTCCGCCGCCCCCCTTACGCCGCAAGGTCAGCCATTACGCCGGCCGAGCCATACGGTGGCCGGCCTCAAGCCCAGCCTCACGACACACCGCACAGTCAGGTGCATTAACGCACGACCACACGGTGTGCCCGCCTCGGCCACACCGGAAGCACAGGCAGCCGCGATCTACGGCAGTGATCTACGTGCAATTCGACCTGGTGTGGCCAGGGCCCCAGCATCTAAAGCACTAGGCCGGTCTGGCCGCCAACAAAGTAACGCCGACGATCGACCAGCCCAGTGCAAAACTCCCTTCTCTGGCCGTCTTCACCGCAGCCGCCAAGGGGAGGCGAGCCCGTCCGACTCCTCGTCCCCTTGCTCCCCAACGGAGGGGGCCGAGCTGAACGGCCCCGGTAGCGCAACCCGTGCTTCGTACCAGAGCCGCTCGCAGATCCTCGGGGAAGGCCTCGTTAAAGCTAACGAGACGAACCTCGCCATTCTGCATTGGGCGAACTATTGTCGCTTCAGGCAGGATCACCCGAAGCCTGTCAGCAAGCCTATCGGCTTTTATCCCCTCGGGGCCAAGATCCCGGGCTCGGACAATTAGCACCATCCGCGCTCCGGCCAACGTCCTCGCCGGGATATCAAAGTACCCAAGGGGAACCTCCTCTGCCCGCTTGAGAGCCTCCGTGTAGGAAGCTCCCTGCTGCAGTCGCACAGTGACCGCAGCTGTCTCCGGTAGCCGCGGCCATCTTCGTACTTGTGTGGAGAAGGGCGATTTTGTGGGCAACGCTCCACCCCTGCCCCTCCCTCTCCTTTCCATACCCATTCCGCTTATAGCGGGGTGGGATGGTCTGGGGGAAGGCTGAGACTCCCCCCCACTTCCCCCTTCGCTTCCCATCCCGAAGTTGTGGAGGACGTCTAGCTGCAATAGCTACTGGTACCTCTCCAACTTCATCATCTTTTACTTTCCTCTTCCTTTTTCTGTGGTCCACGGTCGTCCAAACTCTTCCCTCTCGAGAGGCGAACGGGACCGCATTTACCCTTCCCATTGTCTGAGATGAGGGCCCTTCCGTCTGCGTGGAAGCAGCTACAATCGCTGCCCGACCCAGCTCCCAGACCTCCCACTCAGACATACCCCATTCCTCGTCGGTCTGGGCATAGACCGACTTCCTACCTGGATCTTCACCCCTCTCCGTTTGGGTGTGGGAGTGCTCCTTAACTGCCCTCACACCCACTCCCACAGTCCTCTGTGCTGGTTTCCGTCGACACGACCTCAGCTCCTTCCTGCTGCTAGCCAGTTGGCCCTAGAGGAGCCGAAGCTCCTCTCTCAGAGCCGACTCAAGAGCCTCCTGCCCTTCGCTTTTTAGTGTTCTCGAATTCTCTACGTCTTAAGTTCAGTTCCTCGGCCATACCCTTCCTGATGTCTTCACTGAACTTGAGTTCCTTCTGCTTTTGCATACAACTCCTATACCATCCTCTCGCATCCTTAGCCAATTCCCATACATAATCCTGTATGTCGTCAAGGGTATTATTGACGACTATCTTCTCCTCTTCATTCCATTCTCCAGTTCCCGTGACCAGCTTAAGGAGGTCTTTCAGCTTTTGCAAGCTTTCCATCTCCCATTTTTTAACAGATTCCCTGGAGTACCTTCTTCCTTCTGAGATTTCCTCCTCCCCTGCTGTCCATGAGGTTCCCTTCGTCTCCGTAGAGACCCCAGAAGCCTCCGACAGCAATCCTATATCCTCCTCCTTCGCCTTACTCCTCTTCTTCTTAGTTCCTTGAGAATTTCCATTGCCAGCCATTGAGTTTTTCAACCCTCCACTGCTAACGGCTCGACCTACCGGGCATGCCCACACCAGCAGAGATATGACCTACCGGTGTCCCCGAGTTCCCCCGGGGACTCGGTCTATTCCACAGGTCGAGGGAGAGGCATCCTCGACACGGGAATCCAGCCCCCTACTCCCGCCCCACCCCCCATTACTGGGAGATGGACCGGTTTCAGGGGCCCCGGCCTCCGACCTCCGGGGTACCGTCAGCAGCGCCGCCACGCGGAGGCCCCCGTGGAAGGAGTTAGGTCACCGGTATCGCAACCCACCGGAACCGCTCCCTCACGGCAGCCAGCCTGATCACATCGCCCAGGGGATGGGTTTAGGGATGATGTTATCCCTATCCCCCGTGCTCACCCCGGGGGGCTCCGGTCCCGACCACGGAATACGTCCAAGCGGCCCTGGGCCCCCACCACCCCGTGTATCGTCGAGGGTCCCAAACCTCCACAGTGTGCAGATCCGAGCATGGCCTGTCCCTTCAGGCTGCCGGAGCATCGGCGTGCAATGCCCTCAGGGACGGAAAACTCCCGCACACGAGGATAAGGTCCTGCCCCTCCGACTGTCGGAGCACCGGCGTGGCACCGGCCAAAAACGTGGTCGAGCCTGACCATTACTGGTCAGGCCGTCATAACTTCCCTGGGCACTCTTAGTCCAGTCGCTCAGTACAGACCACTCCGGCATGGTAGAACCTGCCAGGGGCAGAAGCCCCCGTCAGCACAACTCTGTACATCATTGAGACCTTCAAGCACCCCCCACCACGACAAGGTGGCGCGGGGTGACGGGGGGGCAGTGTGATGTATCCTTTTTTTGTGACCCAGGTGGTGTCCTAATGGATACCCCTGGCCTCTGGGGGCATCTATTTGGGTGAATGCAGCTACTCTTGCTGCCTCCTCCACCTCCCAGATCCTCCAATCCGATCTTCCCTATTCTTCATCAGCTTGAACTAAGGCCACTTTAAGCGACCTCAGTTCACCAACCTTCTCCTCTTCTTTACTCTTCTCCTCAGTTTCTACTGAGACATCTTTCCTTGCATGCCATCTGCATGCCCCTAATGACATTATAGCCACATCCCTCATTAGTGGCCTCCACAAGAATTGTGTCCACATATCCCTCTTATTTGGTGTCTCTTTGGCCTTTACCAATTCCTTCCGACATGGCTCCAGCTGACTCCGGAGAAGCCTATGCTCCTCCTTTAGAACTTTCAAGTTATCTTCTCCTTTCTCGATCTTTTTTCGAAGGGCCTTTTCTTCTGGGGCCTTCGTCTCCATCCTTTCAATTATCATTTCCCTACGCTCATTACTGAGCCCTAATTTCCTCCTCAAGTCAGCCCTTTCCCCGTGAAGTGCCCTAGCACTATTCCACAGCAGTTTGATGTACACGCGGAACGACCCCATTTCTTCCTTCTAATGGTACTCCTCTTCGAGGTCATTTATCATGCCTTCCAAACACCTATCCTACTCCTCCATACGAAAAACGGAATATGGTGCACCCTCCATAATTGTATTATCCTCGTCAGGATGCTCCTGTGACATGATCACAGTGCTCGCTGTGGTCTCCTGCGAGACTCCAGACGCTTCCGACGAATCTTCATCTTCCTTCCTATCCCTCCTCCTCTTCTTCCCTGTAAATTTAATGTTGTCAGCCATTGGGTTAAACCCTCCACTGCTGACGGCTCGACCGAGCGGGCATGTCCGCACCGGCAGAAACATGACCTACCGGTATCCCGAAGATCCCCTGGGGAGTCGGTCTATTCCGCAGGCCCAGGGAGAGGCATCCTGGGCACGGGGATCCAGCCCCGTACTCACGCCCAACCCCCCATTGCTGGGAGGTGGACCGGTTTCAGGAGCCCTCAGCCTCCGACCTCTGGGGCACCAGCAGCGCCGCCACGCGGAGGCCCCCATGGAAGGAGTTAGGTCATCGGTGTCGCAACCCACCGGGACCGCTGCAGTCAACAAAACCTCGCCGCCCAGGGGATGAATTTAGGGATAATGCGATCCCCATCCCCCAGGCTCACCTCGGGGAGCCCCAGCCCCGACCTCCGAATACGTCCGAGCGGCCCGGAGCCTCCCCCCACACCACTACGGGTACCGTGATGGGAGGACCACCAAACCCTCACGGTGTGCAGACCCGAGTGTGGCCGTACCTTCAGGCTGCTGGAGCACCGGCATGCAATGCCCTTAGAGACGGAAACTCCCACGACGAGGGTAAGGTCCTGCCCTCCCCCGTGGACGCCACCTTGTCGTGATGGGGGAGCTTGCGGGTCCCAGTGATGTACAGAGCTGTACCGGCGGGGGTTTCGGCCCCTGGCAGGTTCTACCATGCCGGAGTGGTCTATACAGAGGGACCTTGCAGCTGGCGCCGACTGCAATGATTAGAGTCCAGTCACAACCTTACTAAAAGCGTCCGCTCGTGGACGGGCTGCGTCCAGGAGATAACCAGGGACTGGAGGGTCGTACTTGTACGACCCGAAGGTCTCTACAGCGCGGGTAGAGTGGGCTCGTTAGTTTTGTATAGACAGCCGGTCTAGGAGGAGGAAAACCCCGAATTCAAACCCGAGTGGGTCGGGCTCGTAATAATCCGACACCCGGATGGATCACACTATGTCGATTAATGCAAACGACTTCTCGGGTCTCGGTACCAAGAACCGGCGTGTTGGCGAGGTTATTGTCCCAGGCCTTTCACGTCATTGAGTGATGGGCTAGCCCTGAAGTGCACCGCGGGCTCCAAGGTGGCAATGGTTACTGCGGAGCGTCTTGGCGGGGACGCAGTCTCGATCCTCGCTGAGTCTTCAATAGACAACGGGCCAGTTTACCAGGGGGAAGAACCCCCTTATCGGAGCAGAAGTGGGAGGTCATCCTCCATTTCTTTTGCTCCTTCTGATCAGGAGGACCCAAATTGTACTGGGGACTCCTCTTACTCGACCATGCGTAGAGGTCGAAAGGACCGCTCCTGCCGGGGAGCTGGTTGGACGAGCCTACGCGGTGGAAAGAAGAGTAGGCGGCCGTCCAACGAGGGACAAACCCTGGCTAACATCCGCTGGAAAGGCAGTCTCCGCCGAGGGACATGCCGTGTGAGCCCTCGGGACGAAGAGGGGCGGCCACGCAACGAGGGAGTCGAACCCCCGTCTAAGGACGGGAAGCACCCTCTCACCGGGAGGGAGGTGTGGTGAGCTCCCGGGCTGAGGAGGAGCGGCCACCTACCGAGGGGCCGAATGAGGCCCGAGGAACGGGATCAAAGATCCCCACTAAGACGAAGGGGATAAATAAGCCAGGCCCCCTTTCTAGCAAAAAAGGGGGAACAGGTGCGAAGGGGGGCAACGCGAACGCGAACGCAGTAAGGACGAGGACCACTGGGAAACCGGTGGTCCCCTCAGATGTCATGCTCTCTCAGGGGTCGAAGGTCCAAGTAGAGAGAGACCCGAAGAGTGGGAGGTTTGTTTCCAGGACCACCACCAGCAAGACGATCACCACCATCACTAATGTCACTAGCAGGGCCGGCATTGGCAAATCGTCGCCGCTGCGAACACGGTGGCCCTAGGAAGGAGGAGGAGGGAGCAGACGAGCGGAAGCTCAGTTGTTTCTGTAGAGGCACAACCGGAGCCCGCCCTCACGCCGGCATTGCTCTCGAAAAGAGACCCAAGGGGAAGGCCATAGACGACCTACAAAGGAGTAGGCCTCAGGGAGAGGAGAGAGGCAGAGGCCGTAAGGAAGAGAGAGGTGGCGAACAACGGTCTCGAGAGGGAGATGGAGGACCTCCTTGGCAGAGGCATCTTTCTCACTTTGAAGGACATACGTCCGGCCGAGAAGGTCCTCAAAGATCCCTCCTCGAGGGCGTTACTGAGGGAGGCTGGGTCGGCAGAACTGGCCTCGGAAGTGGACCGTGCACTGGGTGCGATTCGGCTGGTGGCACGAAGATCCAAGACCCTCAAGGGGACCTTCGTGTCACTGCTGAACCGCGCAGTGAACACCTCCGAAGCGGTTATGTCGACCCTCATAGCGAGGACCGCGGCACAAGATGGCAACCAGGACGTCATCCCTGAACTCAGGAGGAGTTAGACGAGATACGGGAGGACCTGAAAACCCTCAGGGAGGAGAACCGCGGATTGATGGAGGAGGCGAGTGCCAGAGAAACTTTCTTTGGCACAGCGCCAACATCACAGACCCCGACCAAGATTTACGCAGAGGTATCGGGAGGCAGTGGCACCTCGGCGACAGAAGCGCCGAGACCAGGGCCGTCAAATGTCAAGAGGAGGAAAACGATGAAGAGGAAGGGGATAGTGAAGAACCCCTCCAGCTCCTCGAAGGAGGAAGTGAGGAGGGAACATCTTGGTGAAGTCCCGTCGTATAACGACACGTTACCGGAGGATGCTCCCCCTCCAGCTCTGCGACCCTCGATACAAGGGGTCCGTAAGGAACTGGACGACAACCTGGCAGGACTGAACCTAAGTCCTGAAGGGGATTTGGCGTATAGATACTGTACACGGGGGATTGAACACTTCCTGGAGCTGAGAGAGAAAGAAAAGGACAGGGGATCCAGGATGCCTCCTCTGGAACGGATACTACCGTTCCCTGGTCCTTCCCGAACTCAGACTCATCCGGCGGGGGAGACCTTGGCCAACCTGGCAGGAGATGGGAGCAACGGGACCAGGAGGAAAGGGGCAGTAGGCGTTGAAGGAGCAGCGCATGACTGCCATGAAGAGGAGAGACCAGTGGTTAAGGAAGAGGGCAAGGGAGATGCAGAACCAGCAGCGGTTGCGGCAGGAAGCCCAACGAGTGGCAGTGGTCCCAACACCAGCCTAGGAGGGAGCCAGGGTGGCCTCCTCCCAGATTGCTGGCAAGCTGTCTCCCTCTAAGGTGACGAAGATAAGGCACCAGTGCAGGACCGGAAGGATCCGACGGCAGGCCATAGTATAGTCGCCAAGGGAAAAGGGAAGGGCTCGACATCAGGCCCGAAAGGACCCAAGCCGGGTCTTACCCAGAGAGTCACTAAGGTAACCCCTAACACCCCACAACCATCAACTGGACGGAGACATGGTCAAAGGTGGTAGAGAGGAAGAAGAGGAAGAGAATGAAAAAGGAGGAGGAGGGGAAGAAGAATGGCCCGGCTCCCCCTCAACAGTCCTCCGACCCGAGGAAGAAAGGAGCAGCGGTGGTGGCGAAGCCGAGGCCGCCCTGCATCGCAGATCGGCAGCCTTCACCATTACGTGCCCCAAGTGGTCCTATAAGGACTTTATGGTTGAGGCCAGGCGCCGGATCAAGCCCGAAGATCTGGGCATACCAGGTGTCTTTAAGGTACGTACAGCCCGCACCAAGGCCCTATTAATCGAGGTGCCCGGCCTCAACACGGAGACTTCCGCTAATCGGCTGGCGGACGAGCTCCTAAAGCTGGCGGCGGAAAAAGGCCCCGGTTATCGCGTCCAGAGACCGGAGAAGTCTGCAGCGATACGACTTACCGGACTGGACGTGACGGCCCGGGGCTGACGAGGTGATGGCCGCCGTGGCCCTCGCTGGGAGTTGCACACCCGCGGATATCTTCGTGGGTAAGTTTAATCTATCCCAGGGGGGACGGTTACTACGGTGGTGCGGTGCTCGCTGGCGGCGGCCGCTAAAGTCGCTGCGGCGGGGCGGGTCCAGGTGGGTTGGACCCGCGCCGGGGTAGTGTCGCTGGCCGCTCGCACAATACTGTGCTACAGGTGCTTGGAACCTGGGCACGTGCGCGAGCGGTGCAAGAGCGCCATCGACCGCAGCGATCAATATTATCGCTGCGCTAACCCCGGCCACCGCGCCGCGCTGTGCGGTACGGCAGCGGCACACTGCACTCTGTGCGCGGAAGCAGGCAGGAAAGCCGACCACAGGTCGGCGGACCTGCCTGCAGACCTTTTCCGGGACGAAGGGGAAGAAGGGTAAAGGCGAGGAAGCGGGTAGGACCCGGCACTGAGGCAAAGAAGAGGAACGTCCTTCCTCCTCCACATCCTGTGAAGGATAAGGGGGAGGCCAGGCTGGCCTCTCTGCCAACGAAGGTGGTTGAGGAAAGGAGGGAGGCCACCTCGGCCTCCCTCCGGCGAGGGATGGGGGACCGACGAAGATGGAGGGGGTGGTAGAGACCCCTGGCCCGGACCCCACCCTGGAGATGGAGATCATGGAGGATGGAAAGCCCCAAAAGGAGAAAAGGAAGAGGGAAGCCATGGAGGCCATCATCCCCATGACGGAACCGGAGGAGGAGATGACAGCAGCGGAGGAGAAGGAGGCGGCGCCATCCCCCCAGATGGCAGCGATAGAAAAGGTGAGGAGGGTGGAGGCAACAGCCACATCCCCAACAACTGTAGTCGAGGGGGAGTCGCAGGACGCGCCATCCCCGACTTCCCTAATTGAGGGCCCCTCCTCATACTCCCGAGAGGAGGGTACCGACCAGGTAGGGACCTCCCATGCAGCCTCCGTGGAAACACCCAAGGAGGAAGCCACCACGGCCGGTGTTCCTCCCGGGGAGACTGAGGCGGCGTCACCGTCGCCTGATGCCTCCCAGGAGGGACTGGAGGTAGAACGCCCGGAGGAGGCGTGAAAGGCTTCGCCTTCACGCTACTCCGGTTCTCTCAGGTCAACCTCGGTCACGGCGCCCGGGCCCAAGGCCTGTGGGTATATAGGAGAGTTGGGCCTCGAGCTGGGAGTAGCCACGAAGCCGTTGTGGATGCCGATCATTAACTCTATCTGGTCGGGCAGCCGCGACGGTTCTATGGCCGTGGTGGCCAATCCCGAAGCGGGATCCCCCCTGCAAGGGGGGTCAGGAAGAGGGGGGTCTCGTACATGGCAGTTGACTGCGGACCCGTAACTGTGGTGGGGGTCTATCTCCCCCACCGCAGAAATAGTGTCGGCCTCGGTGACCTTGACAACATCGTGGGGATCCTCGACCGGGTCGGAGACGTGGTGCGACAGACACCCCCGACCCGTGGTCGTTGCCGGGGACTTTAACGCCCACTCCATAGAGTGGCGTTGCAGTCCCCGGCAGGAGGATCCCCGGGGCAAGGCCGTGGTCGATTGGGCGGCGGGACTCGCCCTGCTGCTCATGAACAGGGGTTCGACCAGCACCTGTGTGCGGCCGAAGGGGGAGTCGGTCATAGACTTGACATAGGCCTCTCCTTCGGCCGCCTGGAACTTCCGGGAGTGGGTGGCGGAGGTGGAGAGAGGAACGTTGTCGGGTCACAGATATATAACGTAGTCTCTCAGCCTCCCCACCCCTCAGCGGGTGCTGGACCGCCGCCCGAGGGAGGGGCACTTTCCCCTCCCCAAAAGATGGGCCCTCGGTCGACTGAACGCGGATATGTTCCAGGCGGCCATCCTTGTGCCGACCTGGCATCTTGATCAGAGGCCAGGTGAGTGAGATTCCAGCCCCCCCATTGGAGGGGACCAAGAAGATAGTGGGCATCGTGGTGTCGGCTTGCGACGCCGCGATGCCCTGGTCCCACCCCCGTCAACACCGAGCCGCATATTGTTGGAACGAGGCCATTGCCGAACTCCGTCAGGCCTGTATCCAAGCTAAGCGGGAGTATTCCCAGGCCAGGGAGCACGACGGGGATGCTGCAAGGGCGAAAGAAGGCTACCTCGGAGCGAGGAAGACTCTCAAACCCGCCATAGCAGAGGCTAAGACGAGAGCCTGGGGACAACTGGTTAGCTCCCTGGATAACGACTCGTAGGAGCGCCCATATAAACGGACTATGGGGAAGATCCATCCATGGGCGCCCCCCTTCCGAGGCGGGACACCCTCTTTCCGAGGGTGGAAAGAGGATCCCCTAGATCCCCGTTCCTGAAATTCAGGACGGGGACTGGAATGAGGATTTGGGAGTCACACCGGAGGAGTTCACCAAGGCTAGGAGGAAGCTTGGAGCCAAGGGCAAAGCCCCTGGCCCTGACGACATTCCTGGCCGAGCCTGGGCTTTCGCCCTCTGCGAAGGAAATCTATCCGCAACCATGCAGGATGTTCTTAACGGATGCCTGAAGGAGAGGGTTTTCCCCCAGGAGTGGAGGAGGGCCAAGTTGGTCCTCCTTCCGAACGAGAGCAAGACACCCGGCGGACCGCCGGCCTATAGACCGATCTGCCTGCTGGACGAGGCAGGCAAGATGCTGGAACGCATCATTGCCGACCACCTCGTCCAGCACCTGTCCTCGGAGGGCCGGACCTCCACGACATTACGGGTTCAGGCCTGGTCGCTCGACGCTGAATGCGATCCAACATGTCCGGAACCTGAGCCGTACGGTCGTGGAGGAGGGGGGCAGGATGTTGCTCGCGGTATCATTGAACATGACGAATGCGTTCAGCACCCTGCCCTGGCCGGAGATTGGACGGGCCCTCGAGTATCACAGGGTGCCCGTCTATCTCCGGCACAACCTGTCGGCCTACTTCAGGGCAGGGACCTCGTCTATTCGGGTAGAGGCGTGGTCCAAGGCCGGCGCACCATGGAGCGCGGTGTTCCGCAGGGGACGGTACTCGGCCTTCTGCTATGGAACATCGCATTCGACCGGGTGTTGCGCTCTCCACTCCCCCACGGCTGCCACGCAGTCTGCTACGCAGACGATACGCTGGTATTAGCCGGGAGGAGGACTGGGGGAAGGCCCGCCTCCGCGCGGAAACGGCGCTGGCATCGGTGGTGAACACCATCAGCGACTTGGGGCTCAAGGTGGCTTCCCAAAAGACCCAGGCTATGTACTTTCATAGCAAGGGTCGGGGGGCGCCGTGCATCCGGGTTCTGGTGAGTGGTGTCCGTATCCGCGTCGGGCCCACGATGAAATATCTGGGCCTGACGCTGGACGGCCTATGGAGATTTGGCCACACTTCAGACAGCTGGCCCCCCGAGTTCGCAAAGTAGGCCAAGCTCTGGCCGGCCTTATGCGGACCCAGGGGGGGCCCATGTTGGCGAGCTCACCGCCTGTACGTTGGTGTCGTGCTCTCGATCGCCCTCTACGGGGCGCCCATTTGGGCACCTCGATTATTAGCCACCGGCCGCAACAGGAACCTGTTGCGCCAGGCCACGCGGCCGGTGGTGCTAAGGGTGGTTCGGGGGTACAGCACCGTCTCGTACATGGCGACGACCACCCTGGCCGGCTCCCCTCCCGTGGAGCTCCTAAACGAGGAAAGACATCTCCTATATTGGAGGGTGAAGGAGCTTCGCGGGCGTGGTGAGCTAACGATCAGTGGCTTGGCGGCCCTGAAAACCCAGGCCGGAGTCCGGGTCTTGGACCGGTGGTCGGCCGAGTTGGCTGATCCCCGGATACCTGGGCTCGAAACGGCAAAGACCGTCCGTTCCTGTCTGTCAGAAATGGTGGACAGGGGGGATGCGGACTGTCCTTCCACCTGGTGCAGGTTCTGACCGGACATGACTGTTTCGGAAAGTACCTGCACTGGATAAGGAAGGAACCTATCATCGAGTGCCACCACTGCCCGGAGCGATTGGACACGGCGCACCATACGCTGGCTTCATGCACCGCATGGAGTCAGTAGCTCGGTGTCCTGGCCCGGATGGTGGGGTGTAGGGTGGAGGCACTCTCGCTCCCGCGCATAGTGCGAGCCATGTGCGGGAGCGAGGAGGCATGGGGGCGGCGGCCTCCTTCTGTAGGGATGTAATGTCCCGGAAAGAGGCCACCGAATGGGAGCGTCGCCCTGGTCGCCGTCATAGACCGCGACGGAGGGGTCGACGCTCACCGGGAATAGGGAGCGGGCCCGAGGTGGCGCCGGCCGAGTAGGAGCGGCCACCGGTTCACCGGAGGCCGCCCCTCGGCCGCCTCAGGCCCGCCTTCGGACGCGCGGGGGAGGGACGACGGGAGGTGCGTGAGCCTCCCCGCCACCCCTGCGCGTCGGTAGAGGTAGAACAGGGGGAGTGAAGGCCTGTTTGGGGACGGGCCTCACTCCCCTGCCCCCTCGGCTAGCAGTCGAGGGGGAACGTGAAGAGAGGATGGATGTTTCCCTCTCTCCAATATGAAACCGGAAGGCCAACCCGGTCGGGATACCGCGCCTACTGATTCCCTTGGGAGAAGGAAGGGCGCGGTAATCGACCTCCCCCCCGGAGTAGGATACTTCGAACGGGAGGGGGCGGGGAGAGAGGATAGGCATGTCCCCTCTCTCCCGTAAATGAAACTGTAAGGTCAATCTGATCGGCGTAGCCAATCAGATTGGCCTTACGGGGCGCCGCGCCCGGACCTTGTCCTTAGGGAGAAGGGGGCGCGGCACGTAGGCGTGGGGCTCAACAAATGAGCCCTGGGGCCAGGGTGTCGGGGAGGGAATGCTGGCGTAGTTCTTCTGACTCCCCCCATCTCGGTCCGATTGATAGACATCCCGCAGAGGTTTTAGTGCGTAGGAGTCTCACATAACCCTCTGCCCCTCCCAGGGTGCGGAGGGTACCCATGATGGGTTTCCTCTGCGTTAACAAAAAAAAGGTTTTAGCCGGTAGGAGTCCGGCATAACCCCTCACCCTTCCCCGAGGGTGGGAGGTTTCCATGATGGATTTCCTCCTCGAAAAAAAATGGTAGGACCTGCCAGGGGCCGAAGCCCCTGCCGGCACAGCTCTATACATCATCGGGACCTTCAAACTCCCCCATCACGTTAAGGTGGCACCCGCGGGGGAGAAAAAAAGGAACTCTCTTGTGGTCCCCTTCCCCACCCAATGATCAGTAACCTGGCATAACCAACGGCCATCCCTTCCGAGTGGGCCCCGATGCACGACGGCCTTCGCTTGACAGATCAGGTCGCCCGCTCCCCGCAGGTTCCCCGTTGCCAACTATCTCCAGCCACTGAACACCCAGTGGGAGAGTACTCCCACTCAGATGGACTACCCCCGGGTGTGTGCTTCAGGCTTCCTGAACACCGGGTGTTGTGTTGAAGATTGCCTGGGGGGTGGAGTGCGTCCATCCCGCACGCAACCCATGCGCCGTCAAATACACGCCAGCAGGCGCATACCACCAACACTGATTTCAGGTGCGGTATCGTGTATTCGTATACACCCGCTGCGGGACCGGTCGAGGCGTAGAGTCAGGCTAAGCCCTCCATCTGCGGGAGTCTTCCAGTCCCGCGGTGGCGCATCCGGGAGGCCTCGTCACCGCCGCCGCAGCCACGTTGCCTGCCCCCGTGCTAGCCGTCCTGGCGTCCGGGCCAGACTGCCGGTCGGCCGGCCTCCGGACAGGCCGCTGAGGCATCGACTCCCCACGATAGCATGCCTCCACAACCAATACACCCGTCACCAGCTAGCCGGTCCCGTGAGGATGATACTGGGATACCGATGAGTGCATCCTCCAAGTTTCCTCAAGGAATGCTCGGCACCCAGAAAAAACCCTACTTCGGCGAGCGGACTGATTCATCTGGCACTAGCATTCTCTCCGGCACTGCGGCGCTGACGGCCTCAGCCGCCATCATCACAGCCCCAGCCCATTGAGGATGCCGCGCCATCGCCAGCCCCTCGGTGAAGAACCGAGGGGGACCCTACCGCACCTGCCCCCCGGGGAGCAGGTCTTCCCTCCCCAGGGCTCCCTTCGTCTCTGACCCATGCTGCCGGAGACGGGAGTCACACCCTGGGGAGGGGCAGTCCCTCCTGACGCAGGTGGGGGTGTTCCCTGAAAGGGGCGGCCCACCCACCCCCCGCTCCTACCTGGCGGATGATTTCCAGTTGCGGGGCCGCCAGTGGCCACTACCCCACCGGCAGAGCTTATCGGCCTGGGATGAGAGAGTGTGCGGAGAGCTCTCCGCTCTTATCCCCCCACTCCTCCCATCCCGCCACCGCCAGGGCTGCGTTCGAAAATCCAACTCTCTGGGTACAGTTGAGGTTACACTAGCAACCCAACTCGAGTAACACCGAGTTAAACGACTTTTCGAACGCATAAAGTAAAGCAGGGGGTACAAACTCCTCGTATTTTAGTGGTGACGGAAGTGATTAGTTCGCTTATTCTTTCGGTACGTGGGCCGAGGGCAGCACAGTCAGTTCCACACTACCGCTCGTCGGATGCCATATTGGACACTAAAGCCAGCGGCACACGGTGCTTGATTTCGTGCTGGATTGCTTGCTGGATGAAAATACTGCATTCTGATTGGTGCATTTCCATCTATCTTCGGAAATGTTCCAATCAGAACGCAATATTTTCATCCAGCAAGCAATCCAGCACGAAAACAAGCACCGTGTGCCGCTGGCTTTACTGTTTACCAGTTTTCTGGAGTAGTAGGAATTTTGTGCATTTTGTGCGATAGCAAGTGATAGCAAGTGATCATTAATTTAGTGAGAGGTATTTATTTTCAGGTTATTTGCAGGTTATTTACAGGATATTTACAGGTTATTTTCAGGTTATTTACAGGTTATTTACAGGAAGAAGAGCTAAGTAAGGAGAGAGAGCGTGTGGAGATAAAATATTTATATTTCTGTAAGTAAATATTTATATGTAAATATGTAAATCGGTTTAAATTATTTCACGTTGTTCGTTGATCTTTCCTAAGATCTCAAATAGCATAAATGTTTTAAATACATCTGACTTATATTAAAAGACATATTAGAAGCAAGACGTCTCTCTTTTATACGCTTTTAGACGTATCTTATTGTAGATCGATGTTAAGAGTGAGTGTATGAATGCTTATGTGCAGTGATGCACATATATGATGCAGGTTGTTAGTGCATCAAATTTTTTTAACCACACCAGGTATATGGCAGAAAAGTACCTGACAGTCCGCAGTCTGCAAGTGGGACGGAAAAAATTTGATGCATAAAATTCATTGTAATTATTTTTCATTGAACTGTAAATAATTTCATTAAACTACATATATATATATACCATTGTAACTAAAAAAATATATATGTATAATATGTTTATAAAACGGAAATTATATACTGCTTATTTCAATAAAATTTGCGAACCCTATTATACACACATACACACATCACAAAAAAATATATATATATTGAGTTGAATAATAATTAATTTCTTTGTTTTCAGGTACAATGGAATAATTGTATGTTTATGTCATTATAATTTCATGAAATAATGTATGTGATATATTGAACTATTGGATTCCTCACAAAGTGCTTGCGTTCATTAACATCATTGATTCATGTTAATTCTTTGTATAAAATTAAGTTTTGAAAATCACTGAAAAAACTGCAATGACTTTTTGAACAACCCAATATCATCTACCATCTCTCGCATAAATTGCTTCATGAAATTATAACAACATACAAGTATTGTTTAATTTTACCAAAAAAATACAAAATTACTTCCCAGATAGCACCAAATTTTCAGAGAATGTTCTTAGAACGTTCTTAGGATGTATGAATGTCCTTAGAACGTTCTTAAAACATCTTTTTAAGATTTGTGCTATATGGGTTATTACATGCTTAATATATATATATATATATATATACTCAAACGCAAAAAACCCGGTACACTAAAAATTTGGGAAAAAATTACAAAATTTCAAATGATCATAACTTGGTAAATAATGAAGATACAAATATGCGCAGAAATGCAAAATGAAGCTTGAAGCGTCCTCTTTAAGAATATCTGAATGGCAATTATGCTCGGCCATTTTTTTCAAAATGGCGGATGATAAAGTGAGAGGATGCAAAATTGATAATCAAAGGTCTGTGTTTGCGATGGTGCATGGTGTGCATCAGATATCGCAGCGTAATGGGACCAAATGCACATGAAAGTATAGAGTGTTATCTTTAAAATGCTACTTTACCAAGCTCGATGTGATCATTTTTCACTGAGTTGTTCCAAATTTTGCTAAAAATGCGGTTTTCTTGTTAAATTTGCATAATTCAGTGAATAAGTATCACATCAAGCTCTATAACGAAGTATTTTAAGGAAAACATTCTATACTCTTAGGTACTTTTCGTCCCATTGAGCTGCGACACTTACTTTGCTCCATGCGCCGTCGCACGCTCGAACCTTTTTTTAGCAACTTTTCATGTTCTCCTTTTTATCACCCGCCATTTTGAAAAAATATCGTTGCGCACAATTTCGATAGGTCTTTCGAAAAGTACGGTTTCAAAGCTTTCAAACCGTTTTTGAAATTTGCTGCTAGGATATTTAGGTGTCGAGATATTCAATTTCGAATTTGCAACAAATGTCGATTCAGCGAGGCTTAAGGGGCTAAGAGGCTCTGCGGTTCGTTCGGCTCTTTCATAATTTCAATAGCCGCGTTCATTATTCTCTATACAATAATTTACACAATTTTGCGAATTGGAAATTTAATTTTTATCAAAAGTTATCATTCTTTACCCTTCAGTTACGCATGATCACTGTGGTATACACTTTAGTTCGCGAAGCTGTCCCTAGCTCTCTACCTTCTCCGTACGATTGGCCATTATGGTACACAGCTTGAATATGCTGTTCAGGATCGCGCCTGAGTTCGCGGTGACCCGGCGCGCGGGATGCCGAGTCGCTGGACGCCACCTGAACGTCGAAATTCCCTGGCGCTCCTAATCCACGGAGCCGCCGCGACGCGGCGATCTGGGTTGTCGCGCGCGCGAGCCCTTCGGCTCGCACGCGAGTTCGAGCTGCCCAGGGCATATAAGAGTGCCCGCGGAGACGATCAGAGATTGCCTTCGTATAGCTTTTGGCCTTCATACGGTCCACCGCCGATAGTGGCACTATCTCTTGTACGCTGGACTTCGCGAGTTTGTTAGTACGCCGGGCTTACGTTCTGGCTTGACTGAGATTCTGTCGGTGCGCCGGGCTTTAACGCCTGGCTTGACTGGATTTTTCTTAAATGTATGTGCCAAGACAATAAACAAAGACAAACAATTTTCCTTTTCCGAACGTGTTCACTCTGATAAGCGCTACCTCGTGCGACTTTTCTTTTTCTGATCTTTTCCTTTCGAGGCGCGTTGCTTCGTGCAACTTCATCAATTTAAACTTCATCAATTTAATATGACCGATTTATTGTTTCAAATTCGTTAAGAGACAGACATCGAACATCTGGTCAAATTAGAAACAATTTAAGGGATGTCCGCAACATTAATGTATCCGTTAACACCGTTCGGAGAAGATTAAAAGAACAAAATCTGCTTTCGCGCAGGCCAGCAGCTGTACCTTTGCTTAAATGTCACCATCGCGTAGCTCGACTCAATTTTGCAGTTGAGCATAGAGACTGGACTTACGCAGACTGGAGCAAAGTACTCTTTAGCGATGAATCTCGTTTTTGTGTCTATTCTCCAAATGGACGAGAACGAGTTTATCGTCGCGGTGGAGAACGATTTGCAGACTGTACGGTAAGTGAGAGGCATAGCTACAATGGAGGCTCTGTAATGATTTGGGCAGGAATTTCAGCTAATGCTCATACAAATCTGCAATTTTTTAACAAGAATATGAACGCAGATGTATACGTGGAAGACATACTCATTCCGTATGTTGTTCCGTATGCACCCTTCATCGAAGAGAACTTCTTGTTTATGCAAGACAATGCTCGACCACACACTGCGAGAAGAGTGCTTGATTTTTTCGATGAAGTTGGCATAAATCGACTCAATTGGCCAGCAAATAGTCCAAATTTAAATCCAATCGAACACTTATGGGACAACCTCGGCAGGAAAGTACGAAATCACGTACCTGCTCCTCAGTCACTGTGAGAACTGCGAATAATTCTCGAAAACGAATGGAATACAATTACGCAGGATGAAATTAAAAGACTAATAAGGAGTATGCCTGATCGTATGAATGAGGTAATACGCGCACGAGGCAGTCATACCCACTATTAGTACACACACACCATACACACAGCAGAGAGGGTTTGGAGTCATTAATTACTGCAGGAGTGACGAACTGCGGGGTCCTTATTTCTGCTGTAACACCACACACCACACCACACACACACACACCACACACACACCACAAGGAGGGTGTGAAATCTTGAAATACTGTGGAGCTGACGAACCACGGGATCCTTATCCTTGTGATATACAAACACACACACACACACACACTACATACAATGGGACTTTTCCTACCAGTAAAACTCCATGTGGTTTATATTGGGAAGACTTACAACCATAATTTGAGCTAATGACAGCGGTACCTTAAAACGCAATTCATCTTTATTACGTAATATCGATTACGCAAAATGAAGAACCTAAATTGAATTTTACTTTCATTTCCCTGGCTTTCAAAATAATAAATGCAAATCATTGAATATATTGTGCAGGTTATGTAAATTATTATATAGAGAAATATGAACACAGCTATTGAAATTATGAAAGAGCCAAACGAACCGCAGAGCCTCTTAGCCCCTTAAGCCTCGCTGAATCGACATTTGTTGCAAATTCGAAATTGAATATCTCGACACCTAAATATCCTAGCAGCAAATTTCAAAAACGGTTTGAAAGCTTTGAAACCGTACTTTTCGAAAGATCTATCGAAATTGTGCGCAACGATATTTTTTCAAAATGGCGGGTGATAAAAAGGAGAACATGAAAAGTTGCTAAAAAAAGGTTCGAGCGTGCGACGGCGCATGGAGCAAAGTAAGTGTCGCAGCTCAATGGGACGAAAAGTACCTAAAAGTATAGAATGTTTTCCTTAAAATACTTCGTTATAGAGCTTGATGCGATACTTATTCACTGAATTATGCAAATTTAACAAGAAAACCGCATTTTTAGCAAAATTTGGAACAACTCAGTGAAAAATGATCACATCGAGCTTGGTAAAGTAGCATTTTAAAGATAACACTCTATACTTTCATGTGCATTTGGTCCCATTACGCTGCGATATCTGATGCACACCATGCACCATCGCAAACACAGACCTTTGATTATCAATTTTGCATCCTCTCACTTTATCATCCGCCATTTTGAAAAAAATGGCCGAGCATAATTGCCATTCAGATATTCTTAAAGAGGACGCTTCAAGCTTCATTTTGCATTTCTGCGCATATTTGTATCTTCATTATTTACCAAGTTATGATCATTTGAAATTTTGTAATTTTTTCCCAAATTTTTAGTGTACCGGGTTTTTTGCGTTTGAGTGTACATAACAATGCGCTTAAAGCGTCGTCTACAATGGCAGTAAGTAGTAAGATGTAAGCGTAAGTGGTAAGAAATAAACCAATCACGGTCGATTATGAAAAAAATAATCGATTGTTGTTGGTCTATTTCTTACTGTTCACACTTTCTTCTTACTGTTTACGGCCATTGTAGGCCATGCTTTAAAGGCCATTGCACGTAGAATAATTTTAACCATATCCGTAATTCCGTAAGAAAATTGACCAATCGCAGTCGATTATTACAATGTCACAAGAGAAAGAATCGACTGTGATTGGTCAATTTTCTTACGAAATTTCGGTTACTGTTAAAACTTTTCTACGTGTAAAGGCCTTTACTGTTTAAGGGTCAGTTGTTTCAACTTCTTGATAAATTAACTGATAGTTAAATCATATGCCTGTCTTTGTCTAAATTGAGGAAAAAATGAAAACAGACATATATTATAATTTAACTATCAGTACTTATCAAGAAGTTGGAACAACCAGCTCTAAGTTCGTTTATGTGCCATCCGCTTTACATACAAGCAAATTTTTTGGTTAGAATAACTGTTTTGCACTACTTGAACGAATAAAGAACAAACCGATAATTTTAAGTTCTTCCATAACTTTAATCATCCGTTTCCGGCCAACCGCCATGATGTAAGGACGTGTTTGAACGTGTTCGAACGTGTTAGGATGTGTTCGAACGTGTTCGAACGTGTTTGGACGTGACCTGTAATTTTTTTGGGACATACCTTAGACCCCCCGTGGGCGCCACCTTGACGTGGTGGGGGGGTTTGCGTGCCTTGATGAGGTACAGAGCTGTGCCGGCGGGGGATTCGACCCCTGGCAGGTTCTACCATGCCGGAGATATGTACTGAGGGGCCAGACTAAGAGCGTCCTTATTCACTCTCGGAGGGGCAGCTGCCTCCGAGTTTCATACAGGGACCGGAGGACCGTACTTGTACGATCCAAAGGACCCTACAGCGCGGGCAGAACGGGCTCGTGAGCCGGGTGAAGGCAACCGTTCTAGGGGAAGGAAAACCCTGATTGCAAACCTGTACTTGTCAGGACGTATAACCTGACACGATTGCGAGGGGCCAGGATGCTTCGGCATTCTGGTACAGGGCACTCAGGCATCCCCGGCAGACCCTAGCCTATCACACCGTAACCCTAAGTCATGTCTCTAGGGCCGGAGGTCTTGCCTTAATTGGCCAGACCGCGAGGCGGGTCCTCTATAAAACACCACGTAATCCTACGGTTGAGGCATGCCACGCTTATGGGATGAATGGCAGGTGCGTGACCTGTCGCTAGTGGTTCCTCACACTGGGCACCTGGCGAACCCAGGGGACATGCTAGCCTTACCCCGGGTAATGCGGGGGCTCTACCCGGGGTCGACGCCCACTTCCCGCCGTACTCGTGGGACCAAAAATGGATTCTCGAAAATTTAAAAACCTAAACTCCGAGCTCTCGGGCTCAGAGCCTTCGGGCTCGACAGTCCTAACGGACGGGCGTAGCAGCCCGTCCATGGACCGACCACCCATTGCGGATGATTTTTTGGAAGGGATGGGGGGTTTAACAGAGGTGGAGAGAATCCGTCAGGCGGATGCCTCCCCTTCCCCGGGGGAGATTGAGCAAGCGGACTCCAGGGGGCTAGCCCCTGGAGGGTCGCTAATAATCGAGGACCGACCACCGTCCTCAACCCAGCGCCTCCCTGACCGCGGGGATGGCGCGGTGAGCCCGCCGGCTAGGTTGACGCCGGCGGCCACCCAGCGAGGGAAGAACATGTCCCTGGTGTCCGGGAGTAAAATCCCGGTATTAGGGGTCCACAGGCCGGGCCCACTGAGCTCCAAGATGGGGCAAAGGGAAATCCCCTCTCCCAGCAACACCAAGGGGACACAGGGGGACCGAGGGGCGGCACATGAGGGGACCGACGGGTAGAGGCAGCGGTAGCGTCGGGGCAGACCACAGGAGGTCTTGTGATCCGCTCCGACATTTTATTGTCGCAAAGTTCCAGGATCCAGGTCCAGAGCCCTGGGAGGACCACGTTGGAGCCAGGAAGCACCAGGGACCTCGGAGGAGGGAGGAAAAGGACCAGGGCAGCCACGGTCACCAGTGGCAGCTCATCGGGTGCGGACACTCCGGCTCTTGAACCGGCGAGGAAGGGGCCGGGTAGGCTCCCCACGACGGGGAAGAGAGTGGGAGTAAAGAAGAAAAGAGAAATGGAGATAGAAAGAAAGAGGAGGACAGCAGGAGGCTGGAGGAGGAGATAAAAATCCTCCTCAACACGGGGATGTTCCGATCCCTGAAAGATAGGCGCCCGGTCGAGGAGGTGTTTCGCGACAACGCGACGATCAACCTCCTGAGAGAGGCAAGAGTGCCAGAACTGGCCTCGGAGGTGGGCCGTGCATTAGACGCGGTTCGGCTAGTCTCGCGAAGGTTCCGCACCCTGAAGGGTACCTTCGTGGAGCTGCTGAACTGTGCCGTGGCCACCTCCGAGGCCGTAATGGCCACCCTGCTGGCTAGAACAGCCGAAATGGACAGCAGGGGGAGGCAGCTTCTGAAACGAAGCAGGAAACAGAGGAACTCCGCAAGGAGTTGAAGAAACTAAGGGTCGAGAAGAGGAGACTGACAGAGGAGTTGGAGGCCGCGAAGGCCTCTGCTCCCTCCACCCCTGCTCCCTCTCCCTTTACACGTCCCAGGGGCAGGAAACTGTCGTACGCAGAAGCGGCAGGAGGCTCTACAACCGCGTCTACGACTACGGAGGAGGAGGAGGAAAGGGGCAAGAGGGAAGCTACAGCGAAGAGGAGGAGGAAGAAGAGGAAGAGGGAAACGTTCCCTTCTCTTCCACCTTCTCTAGCCAAGGGGAGGGAAACTGAAGGAGGTAAGTCGACGAGGGATATACCCACCTACGATGACAACGCTCCAGAGGACCCTCCCCCCCAACCTGTAGAACAAAGGAAGCGGAGGAAGAGCTGGACGCTGTCATGGCCGCCGCGGCCCCGGCTTGCAGCCTCAGGGAGAAGCTCGACCATATACGGGCCGAGCTGAACTTCCTAAAGGCTGCGAGCGGAACGGGCCGGGCGGTGGTGGCAGCGGGAGCTGCAGCATCTACCACACCGGAGGAAATAAGGGAAGGAGGAACAAGGAAACAGGAAGTCCCTGAGAAGAAAGGCCAGGCCCCGCAAACACTGGTAGAGCCTAAGAAGACGAAGGGCAAGGGCAAGAAGGAAAGAAGAAAAGAACAAAAGAAGAGGCGGAAGGAAAGGGATAGAAGGATGAAGGAGGAGGAAGGGAGAAGAACCCAGGAAGGAGGAAAAGGGACGCCGGCGAGGGACCTTTTGAAGGCGATTCGGGGACCCACACAAAGGGAACCAGTGCTGGAAAGGGAAAACGCAACGCGGTCCCAAGTAGTGGGGAGAAAGGTGAGGCAAGGGAAAGTGGAGGAAAAGAAGGGGAGCTCCTCCACCCTCCCAGGACAGAACAGACCCGGGAGGGGGGCACCAAAGGCCGGGCAGAACAAGCCGAGATCGCCGCGCTCGGCGGCCGTCACAATCAGGTGCCCCGACAGGAAATATGAAGGTTTCATGATTGAGGCCAGGCGCCGAATCAGACAGGCGGACCTCGGGATCAATGCGTCCCTGAGGGTCCGCCGGGCCCTGAATGGGGCCATGTTAATAGAGGTGCCTGGCCTCAACGTCGGGGCGTCCGCCGACCGGCTTGCGGAGGAGCTCCGCAAGCTGGCGGCGGAAAAAGGCTCCGGTTATCGCGTTCAACGCCCGACAAAGTTCGCAGCTTTGCGAATCGCCGGGCTGGATGCGACGACCGGGGCCGAAGAGGTGGCGGTCGCGGTGGCCCTCGCTGGGGGATGCACGCCCGAGGAGATTTTCTCGGGCGTGATGAGCGTCTCCCAGCGGGGGGTTGGGGCAATGGTGGTGCGGTGTCCGCTGGCGGCGGCTGCTAAAGTCGCCGCCGCGGAGCGGGTACCAGTTGGATGGACCCGCGCCGGGGTGACGGCGCTGCCCGCTCGCGCAACATTGTGCTTCCGCTGCTTGGAGCGGGGGCACGTGCGCGAGCGGTGCACAAACGCCGTCGACCGCAGCGGTATATGTTACCGCTGCGGTAACCCCGGCCACCGCGCTAAAGGGTGCCAGAAGGCGGTGAGGTGCCCGGTATGCGCTGAGGCAGGCAGGCCCTCCGGTCATAAGATCGGAGGACCTGCCTGCAAACCCCCTCCCGGGAGGAAAAGGGGGGAAGGAAAAAAGAGGGAGAGAGACTAAAGGGGAAGGAAACCACTGGCGGGGGAGAGGCCTGAACCACCACCGCCGGAGGAGGACCGGACCCCATCAAGCCTGAGGAGAGGAGGAGACGGGCCTCCCCCCTCCGAAGGAAGGAGCCGCAGTAGTTCCGGCCCCCCCACACAGGAGCCCAGGAGGAAATGGGGCCTCTCATAGGCAACCTCATCGAATTTGACTGGGAGCCGGAGACTACCCAGGAGCTGACGCCTCAAGCCAGAAGGAAGAGGAAAGGGGAAGAGGATGAGGCCCACAGGGATGAAGACGACCTAAAGGTGAGGAGGATGGAGCTTGGGCTCCACCCTTGGGCTCCACTCCCAACGGTAGTAGAGAAAGGGAGTCGGTGGGAACGCTGCTCCCGACTTCCCTACAGGATGGCTCCCCCTCGTACCCCCCAGAGGAGGAGACCACGCAGGTAGGGACCCCCCATATCTCCGCGGAGACACCCCCTTTGGAGGCCACCACGGCCGAAACCCCCTGCGGGGAGACCGAGACGGCAGAGCCGTCGGAAGTCTCCCACGAGGAGGGGGTTGAAGTAGGCAGCCCGGAGAAGACGTGAAAGGCTTAGCCTTCACGCTACTCCGGGCCCTACAGGCCAACCTCGGCCGCGGCGCCCGGGCTCAGGATCTCTGCTTGCAGAGAATGGCTGAACTGAGCGCCGGGCTGGGAGTGGTCGCCGAGTCGTACTGGGTGCCGGTACCAGGTCCGAACTGGTTCGGCAGTCCGGACGGCTCGGTGGCCATGGTGGCGAACCCTGCAGCGGGGACACCTCCCTGTACTTTTAGGGAGAACGGGTCCTCGTACGTGGCGGTCGATTGGGGGCCCATCACTGTGGTAGGGGTGTATCTCCCCTACCGCAGGAATAAGGCCGGTCTCGGGGAGCTCGCCCCAGTGAAGAGGATCCTCGACAGGATCGGGGAATTGGTATGTAGGTGCCATCCCCGATCTGTCGTAATTGCCGGGGACTTCAACGCCCACTCGGAAGGGTGGGGTTGCAGTCCCCGGCAAAGGGACCCTCGAGGCGAATCTGTGATCGGTTGGGTATCGGGGCTGGGCCTCCTGTTAATGAACAGGGGCTCAACCAGCACCTGTGTGCGGCCGAGGGGGAGTTCGGTCATAGATTTGACTTGGGCCACCCCCTCGACCGCCGGGATGTTCCACGAATGGAGGGTGGAGGCGGAGGGCGAATCGCTGTCTGATCATAGACATATAGCGTGGGCCCTCCGCCTCCCCAAACCCACACAGGTGCTGGCCCGCTGCCCAGGGGAGGGGAACTTCCCCTTAAGATGGGCTCTTAATCGACTAGATTCGGACAGGTTTCGGGCGGCCGTCTTTGCGGCCACCTGGCACCTAGATGTGGGGCCAGTTGAGTGGGACCCCAGCCCCGCGGATGGGGCTGGGGAAATAGTGGGCATTGTAGCGTCGGCATGCGACGTCGCGATGCCCCAATCCCACCCCCGCCGGCGCCGGGCCATGTACTGGTGGACGGAGGAGCTGGAGGCCCTTCGAGACTCCTCCGTCCACGCCAGACGTGCGTACTATTAGGCCCGGCGACGAGGTGGGGACGCCGCAGGAACAAAAAAGGGCTACCTGAGAGCCAGGAAAGCCCTCAAGGTCGCCATCGTCGAGGCCAAGCGAGCGGCCTGGGAGCAGATGGTGAGCTCCCTGGACGACGATCCGTGGGGGCACCCATACAAAAGGGTCATGGGGAAGATCCGCCCATAGGTGCCCCCACCAATGGAGACGTTAGACCGCCAGACCCTCGAGGGGTTCCTAGATGCCCTCTTTCCGAGGGCAGAAGGGGGCCCCCATTATCCCGATCCCCCCCCCCGTTGGGGGAGGGTGATTGGGGCGAAGGTCTGGCGGTGAGTCCAGAGGAGCTCACTGCGGCCAGGAAAAGGCTCGGGGCCAAGGGGAAAGCCCCTGGCCCCGACGGAATTCCTGGCCGGGCCTGGGCCCTCGCCCTCGGCGAGGGAAACCTGTCCGAAGCCACACGCAGGGTTTTCAGCGGGTGTCTGAAGGAGGGAGTATTCCCCCCAGAGTAGAGGAGGGCCAGACTGGTCCTCCTCCCCAAGGAGGGCAAAGCACCCGGGAGTGCGTCGGCCTACAGGCCGATATGCCTGCTCGACGAGGCGGGCAAGATGCTGGAGCGCATCGTTGCCGACCGCCTCGTCCAGCATCTGTCCTCGAAGGGGCCGGACCTCCATGACCGCCAGTACGGGTTCAGGCCCGGAAGGTCAACACTGGATGCTATCCAGTGCTTCCGGGACCTAACCCGGGCGGTCGTGGAGAAGGTGGGCGGGGTGTTGTTGGCAGTGTCGTTAGATATAACGAACGCCTTCAACACCCTGCCCTGCCTTGGACGGGCCCTCGAACACCACAGGGTGCCCGTCTATCTCCGACGGATCCTATCGGCCTACTTCGGGGGCAGGGACCTCGCCTTCCCGGTGGAGGGCGGGGTCCAAGGCCGGCGCGCTATGGAGCGCGGTGTTCCGCAGGGGTCGGTTCTCGGCCCCCTGCTATGGAACATCGCGTTTGACCGGGTGCTGCGCACTCCGCTTCCCCTCGGTTGCCACGTCGTCTGCTACGTAGACGACACCTTAGTGGTAGCCGGGGGAGAGCCGGGGGGAGAGCTGGGGGGAAGCCCGCCTCAGCGCGGAGACGGCATTGGTGTCAGTGGTGAGTACCATCAGAGATCTGGGTCTCAAGATGACGCCCAATAAGACCCAGGCCGTGTATTTTCACGGCAGGGGTCGAAGGGTGCCGCTGGGGATCCGGGTGCTCGTAGATGGAGTTCACGTCCGCGTCGGGCCGACGGTGCGATATCTCGGCCTGACGCTGGACAGCCGGTGGAGCTTCGGACCCCACTTTGGGGAACTGGCCCCCAGGGTGCACAAGGTAGGACTGGCGGTGGCCAGCCTGACGCGCATCCAAGGGGGCCCAGGATGGAGAGCTCACCGCCTGTACGTCACGGCGGTGCTCTCGATCGCCCTGTACGGGGCGCCCATATGGGCGCCACAGCTAGGGGCCTGCCGCGGCGGCAAGCGCACACTGCGGCAGGCCCTGCGGCCCGTGCTAATCACGGGCGATTCGGGGGTACCGGACCGTGTCGTACATGGCGGCGACCACCCTGGCCTGCGTCCCCCCTGTGGAGCTCCTCGCAGAGAAGCGTCACCTCCTATATTGGAGAGTGAAGGAGCTCCGCAGGCAGGGAACAGTGTCGGTCAGGGCCCTGAGAGGTCTGAGGCTCCAGGCCGAGGCCCGGACCCGGGAGAGATGGGCGGACCTATTGTCCGACTCCCGGGGTCCCGGGCCAGCGACGGCCGCGGCTGTCCGCCCCTGCCTGTCCGAGTTGACAGGCAGGAGGGGACGTGGACTATCCTACCGTCTGACGCAGGTGCTGACCGGGCACGGGTGCTTCGGTCGGTACCTGCGCCGGATAAGGAAGGAGCTCACCACTCGATGCTACCACTGCCCCGCGGCGGAAGACACGGCGCACCACACCCTGGTCGCGTGCCCAGCATGGGCCGGGGAGCGCCGTGTCCTCTGCGGGGCGGTGGGATGCCGAGAGGGGGAGCTCTCGCTCCCGCACATGGTCAAAGCCATGTGCGGGAGCGAGGAGGCGTGGACAGCGGCGGTCTCCTTCTATGAGACAGTAATGTCCCAGAAGGAGACCGCTGAGTGGGGGCGAAGACCGTACCGGGGCTGCGGGGAGCAGCTCCCGGGCGGACGACGCCCCCAGGGGGACGAGGGACGCGACAGCGGGCCCGGGGCAGCGCCGGCCGAGGGGGGCTCACAGACCCGCGAGGGTCGGGAGTCCCCTCGACCGCCTCGGGCCCGCCACCGGTCGCAAGGGGGGAGTAGGGGGGCGGCGAGACGCCTTCCCTACCTTCCCCCCTAGCGACCGGATAGGGACAAGGGGGAGCGGTGCCCCGGTTGGGGCCGGGCCCGCTCCCCTATAAATCCTCCCCTCCCTGACTAGCAGGGTAGGGGGGTAAGGAGGGGGGTGGATGTCCTCTCCCTCCTTGACAGGAGACACCAGAAGGCCAACCGGCGGGGGGTAAACCTCGTCGGGGACCGCGCCCTGGATTCCCTTTGTGGAACAGGGCGCGGTACACAGGTGGCGAGGGGTTCCCGGAAGGGAGCCCTGGGGCCGGGGGGTTGGGGAGGGAATACGGGAGTAGTTCCCCCGACTCCCCTCCTCACGGTCCGACAGGTAGACATCCCGCAGGGGTTTTAGTCGGTAAGAGTCCGACATAACCCCCTCCCCCCCAAGAGGAGGGGGTATCCATGATGGATTTCCCCTGCGTGACCAAAAAAAAAACATACCTTAGAATTATTTCTAAGGACTTTAATAGGCGATTTTTGGCGGTCGTTTGGTACATGTACCAGGTTGTCATTGGGCTAGTTTATACTAAATATTTAACATATGTACTAAATATTTATTCGGCATAAATGTTTAAAATATATTATAGAAATGTCTCAGAGATATTTGAATATCTCTGAAATATATTTTGGACACTTGTGATTTAAGAATATTTAGTACATATATTAAATGTTTAATGTAAACTAGGCCAGTGACAACCTGGTACATGTACCAAATGATCGCCAAAAATCGCCTAATATTTCATTACCTACAAACTGGAAAATGGCGTGTGGATGCCAATGATTATTGGTCCGGAGCCAAGGATAGAACGAACGAACGAACGAACGATAACTTTAATCAAGGCGTGTGAACATAACAGTTTTTTAGTCCAGAGCCAGATATAGAACCAACCCACCAACCAACCAACCATAACTTTAATCTTATTGTTTTACTCGTGACGCAACGAATAATAATAAATATCGTTTTATTTATTTGTGTTTCAGAAAAATCTCAATTATATATTCATATCAAAGTAATACAATTATATCGAAGTTATATACAGGGTGGACCATTTTAACCTTTAATGGAGAATAACTCGACCGGTGAGCGAAATAATGAAAAAAGTTGCATACAAAAGTTATTGGACAAGGAGGGGGACGTATGACCATATCCTTGAATTTGACCTTGACTTTGACCTTAGGGGTAATTTGAAGGTCAAATAACATTTTTTAAATAGAATTCCCTATTTTCGACCCCGGATTTGGAAAGAGCGGGAAATTTTAGAATAGGATATGGTATGATCGATAAGATCAAATGTCATGTTTTGAGGTCATTTCAAAGTCAAAAGGAACTTGTACGTGTATTCATGCGAAAATCGTATCTGTATACGGGGATTTCTAAATTAACTTTCCGAGGAGACGACATCCGTGTAACGTGACGATCAGAAATTTGACCACGAGGGCACGTACTGGGCAAATGACACGTCAACGTCGTCATCACGAATATGACGAGAATGACGTTCGAATGCTGACTATTTTGGCATCGGTCTATCTCGATCCTCATATTTCGAGCCGTAGACTGGAGATATCCACAGGAATACCGAAGTCCACAATCTTGCGGATTTTGAAGGCTCGGAAATACCATGCTTATCATATCACTTTGACCCAAACATTATTACCTGCCGATTTTGATCGACGCCTCGAGTTCTGCCGGTGGGCCTTACAGCAGATCGATCGGGACCCTAATTTTTTTAGATTTGTGATGTTTTCCGATGAAGCGACGTTCAAGAACACAGGGGAGTTGAACCGTCATAATTGCCATTATTGGTCCGATACCAATCCGCACTGGCATAGAGCGATTGACAATCAACACCGCTGGAGCCTCAATGTCTGGTGCGGGATTGTTAATGGATACTTGGTCGGTCCATTCTTTTTCGAACGTACTGTGAATGCAAATACGTACCTCGATTTGCTCACAGACCAATTGCCTCATTTGTTGGAGAACGTAGACTTGGAAACCAGGCGAAGGATGTTCTTCCAACAGGATGGTGCACCACCGCACTTTGCACGTATAGTTAGGAGGTTTTTAAATGAAAGGTACCCGAACCGATGGATTGGTCGAGAGGGTCCGATTGCATGGCCTCCTCGTTCTCCTGATTTGACGTCACTCGATTTTTATCTCTGGGGCTATTTGAAAGAAGTTGTTTTCAAAGAAGAACCAACAACAAGAGAAGATATGAAAAATCGCATAAGACGAGCTTGTGAAGCGATTTCACGAAATGTCTTGCTCAGCACAGTGGCCCATTTCCAAAGAAGGCTCAATTATTGCATAAATGCTAACGGTGCAACTTTCGAAAACCTTTTGAATAGCTAGATTAACAATAGCAAAGTATGCATAGTGAGAGGCAAGGGGACTCACTCTAAACAAGCACCCCGAAAGAGGCAGAATTCTACCACGTCCACGTCGTTGTCTCTGGGTAATGCTAAGTGTAGAAGATAATTTAGAAATCCCCGTATACAGATACGATTTTCGCATGAATACACGTACAAGTTCCTTTTGACTTTGAAATGACCTCAAAACATGACATTTGATCTTATCGATCATACCATATCCTATTCTAAAATTTCCCGCTCTTTCCAAATCCGGGGTCGAAAATAGGCAATTCCATTTAAAAAATGTTATTTGACCTTCAAATAACCCCTAAGGTCAAAGTCAAGGTCAAATTCAAGGATATGGTCATACGTCCCCCTCCTTGTCCAACAACTTTTGTATGAAACTTTTTTCATTATTTCGCTCACCGGTCAAGTTATTCTCCATTAAAGGTTAAAATGGTCCACCCTGTATATTACAAAAAGCAAGAAAATGCCGCATTTTGTATTTCCGATGTTATATTACTTAAAATTTAAATAAATGTGTATTGTGTGAATAAATGAGGTGATATAGTTTGCAGCTATACGCTAATTTGCATAAAACTGCTAATAAAGTGTCAAGACGGGAATCTCAAGAGAATCCAATTATAATACACTAGATTCATTTCAGCGTGAGTTTATTATTATTGTCTCTGCTATCTGAATCTTGTGGAATGTAATGAAATAATCAACACACACATACTTCAGATTTATTGGAGAATTAACAATTCTGTTTTGTTATAAAACCTCATTTAAAGAAGAGAAAGATAATCTTGTTGTATCTAATGAATTAATAAATCCATAACGAAGTAATGTGGTTTAGTGTATAAGAGAGTGAAAATGTCTTGCATTACATATGTTGTGTTGTTGAAAGTTTATATATAATGTATATATAATGTACATATGTTTCCCAGACAGCACAATGTCCAAAATTTAAACATAAGATGTTTTTAAGACATTTGTACACTTTACTGCCATTGTAGATAGCCTTTTATACATCTTTTAGAAATCTTATGCCTTGATTTTGAATATTGTGCTGTCTGGGTTGTCTCACATGTAATTGACTTAATATGTAATTATGCAAAATTTACAAACTTCTGATTCTTTTCAGTGAGAAATAACTATTCTTTTATTTATTTGTGATATATAATGTGCAACTGAACTGTCAAGCTTTTGTCAGTAGCCGTACTTAGGCTTGCTTGAAAAAGCAATATTCTCTTTTTTTGGACATGTTTCATAATTTTTATTAATTTTTGTATTAAAAGGTTATATTTAGATTAAGTTAATATAATCGGGCATAGAGTTAAAGAATAGTATCATGTGCATTCTATATTATTAGGTCTGTTTGTTTTCAAAGATTTCTGAACTGGTATAAAAAGTTAGAGTGAAACAAGTATATTTTTTCTACTCTAACTTATTACACTAATTCACCAATTGTTTGAAAACAAACTAAGTTTTATTATGTACATCATATGTGCCTGTAGTAATATATTATAAGGAGTGATTCGTTTATAGTTTTGTTAATCTCTATAAAATAGTAATATATTATCAAGAATCCTAAGAGAATGCAACTTACAAAGAACAAGTTTTATTTAAATTTAAACGTTTTATTTAAACGAGAGTTCAATAACATCTTTGTTATATGAATTTTGTGAAATATGATGGAATTTTTATTGCTTGGCCTGCTATATTTTGTATTTATTGAAGAAGGTATGATGAACATTTTTCACATCAGTTGATCGCAGAGATTAATAACAGAGAATAAGAGAGATTAATTAATTATTAGGGAGGAATATTTTTTCGAATTATATAATTTTTCTTTACTCATGTAAAGAGAAGTGATATAACTTGAAAAATATTTCCTAATAATTAATAATATCTGTTATTAGCAGTCATAAAGTCAGTGTTGAGTGGGAAATAGTAACATTGATGTTATGTTACTGTTACTTGGTATTGCTGGGTAAGTATACTTATGTATTCTAAAAGGATTTATGCCATTCACATTGTATGGCATGGTACATTTCTTTTTGAGTTCCCATTTCTTGACATATATTAGAAGAGAATAAAATATCTTTATTTTGGATATATGTATGGAATATTAGTATGGTGTTTGTTAATGAACCTTGTGAGTCTGGCTTCAATATAAAGATTTTTAACAATTAAAGTATCTTCTACCTTCACTCTAGGCCAATTGTTACTTTATTTTTACTTGATATCTATGAGGATATCATTACTACCTAAATACATACAACATTAAATAAATAAATTGCAATTATTTCTATAAAGAATTTCATTAATGAACATTTGAAATAAATTTGTTTTTACTAAAATAATTATACAAGCTATTAGAAGAAAATATAAATTTTGATTAACCATAAAACGATTAAATAATGTAATAAAACATTATTATTTTTATATTTCGCGTTGCCGCGTTGACCAATCAATATGCTGCTTTCCGTAATAACTTTCGAGCTCTTACGGAAAAGCAGCATATTGATTGGTCAATGCGTTGTCGCGTCCTGTGTGTGGGAGTCATATGATCTGACTATAAAAATACCGGCCTTAGGCCCGATTGCACCAACGTTATTTTGATTTTAAACGAGACTTAAATATATGTCTATCTTTATTTATTTAGAAAGAAAGATAAAGATAGATATATGTTTAAGTCTTGTTTAAAGTCGAAATAATGTTGGTGCAACCGGGCCTAAGCCAATGGCTGCGTTCAGAAGAACAAAGATCAATGAGCGTGTAGTGATTACTGTCTGTGACTCGAGCATTCTTTTCGATTCTTGATAGACCCAAAAGTATCTACCAATCAGGAGCGAGAATCATTAAACGCTCACTGATCACTTTGTTTTGCTGAACGCAGCCAATCATTTAGCTGTATTAGCAACTTAAAACGTTGCTTAAGACGATCTTGAAATATGATCTGACTATGGGCCGTATTCATAGTCCGGTCTTATATTTAAGATCGTCTTAAGTTCATCTTCAGATGCTGTATAGATCATTTCATTGGCTACAGAATATCTGAACGTGAACTCAAGATGGTCTTAAATATAAGATCCGACTATGAATATGGCCCTATGAATACCGGTCTATGCGAATATTGAAAATACGTAAAGTGAGCGAATTTACTACATTATTTATAAATTCGTTGGTTAACATCTAGTGAATTCGTTCACTTTTCGCAAATTCACTTCTCACATAATACCGTAATAATGGCTTCTGCCCACAGGATGCGGCAACGCTTGCCGCGCGGCAGAAGTTTGCGCGACAACCAATCGATATGCTGCTTTCCGTAATAACCTTCTGGCTCTTACGGGGAAGCAGCATACTGATTGGTCGTCGTTCAAACTTCCGCCGCGCGGCAATTGTTGCCGTGTCCTGTGGACAAGAGCCATTAGCCAAGTTTGCCGTATAGCAGAAGAATATACTATAGCCAATCAACGTGCTCTTTATCCATAGAGCTTCTGATTCTTATGGAGAAGCTGTACGTTGACTGGATACCGTGTAAACTTTCACTGCGCGACAAGTTTTAACACACAGCGAAAGATAATTGAAAATTAAATATATTTTATACGTAATGTCGTAACTCAATAATGTAAATCGTTTGTTACAGTTTACTACTTTAGCAGTTTAGTATTAAGGTTATATCACGATAAATATAAAGTGTTGGTTATAATATTAATATTAAAACTTCGTTTACGCACTTAAATATGTATGCATTGGTACAATTCTCAACTGATAAATACGATGTATGCCTCCTGTCAGCTATTAAACGACGATACTTGTATTGTTCGATACCGAGGAAGAAGTTATGTTGCAAATTTATTAGCAATAAATGGTAATGTAAAATAAATAGAATATTTTTCTGAATTCTTTAAAACTAGAAAACAATGACATAAAAGTTGTGTACGTTCGAAGTAGTATCTCAATAAAAGTGGCTATTATATTTAAAAGAATAAATTATAAATATCAATTTTATAAACTTTAAGAAATATAAAAATAATAATTTTTTACTACATTGTTTAATCGTTTTATAGTTAATCGACATTTATATTTTCTTCTTATGACGTATAATTATTTTTAGTAGAAATAAATTTATTTCAAATGTTTATTAATGTTCATTATAGACATAATTACAATTTATTTACTTAATATTGTGTGTATTTAGGTAATAAGTATGTCCTCACAGATATCAAGCAAAAATTAAGCAACAATTGGCCTAGGGTGAGGCTTGAAGATATCAATTGTTGAAAAAGTTTCTATTGAAGTCATAGAGTCACAAGATTCATTAACAAAAAACCGTGCCAATATTACGTATGCTAGAATAAAAATAATTTACTCTCTTCTAATGTATGCCAAGATATGGGAACTCAAAAGGAAATATATCATGACATACAACATGACATACAACATATGAATGTCATAGATCCTTTAGAAAACATAAATATATTTATATATAATATTATATAGTATATACACTACCGGAAAAAATTAAGGGATCAAAAAAGTTTCCTAAAAATTTAGTGACTTTTAAAAATGCTATATCTCAGTGAAAAATGGTCGTATCGAGGCCTAAAAAAAGCATTTTGAAGCTTCAAGTTTCTAGTTTTGAGATCGTTTAGCGAAAAATTTTTCGAAGCTACAGGTTGCACGCAATCCTAAGAAATAGTGTGAAAAAATTTTGAAAATTTTGTTTGTTCTTTTTTTGGCTCCATGGACTTGGAAAAAATTTTCCCAGCTAAACCATTGCATGAACCGAATAGCTTGTTTATTCAGCTTCAATTTCCTTTTCTTTCGACCTCGATGAGACCATTTTTCGCTAAGATATTGGATTTTCAATGAAAAAGTATTCTTTTGTCTTTGATTATTGATATCTCAGCAACCAATAATCGCACAGAAAATTAACGGGTGGTTTCAAAAACTTAAATAAATCCTCTACAAGGATTGATGATGGTTTTTTGAAAAAAAAATTTTTTCCATCCTTGACATGATTTTGAAAAAACAGGAGAAAAAGGGCTATTTATGGTTTTTTAGAAAATCAACGGCTAAATTACAAATATTGATAAAACGACTAATATTAAGCGTGACTTTTATAGCTCAATATACCCACAGAAACCCTGTAAAGTTTCAATTTGATCTATCGAACCGTGTTTCTGTTTCAAACAATCAAATTTTTGAAAAAAATTAAAGGATCATGTTTATTGGCCCTAAACACTTCATAATCATTATTAAAATGGAAAAAAAATTTTGAGCTTTTTCCACATTTTTACCGCAAACAGCGTTTAAATTTATGGAAAAAAAATTTTGAAAAAGTTTTTGAATTTTTTTTTTCTGGAAAAGCTTCTGGACATTTGAGAGAACAATGTCTAATCGTTTCTAACACTATTCGGCTTTTACGTTCCATACTTCTGCTAATCAGCTCTTAATTTAATGAAATTAAAAGTTGATACCCCGAACTGAATTTCGACCTCGATTAATACGCTTTTATAAGATTGATTTTTGATACTTTTTGTGAAGTTTCTTTACGCTTTAAAAGCAGTTTTTTTCAAAACTACTCTTTTTTTCGGTAAAAAAAGTTTTAAGAAAAGTTTTTTTCAAAACTTTAATTGTTTTTCGATTTTTTATTATGGTAAGACGGTATTTATCGGAGCCGGAAATCGCTCGTTTAGTGACTCTTATTGAAGAAGGTTACACCCATCTTGCGATTGCTGATCGGATGGGTGTTAGCCAATCCGTTGTATCTCGCGCTTATACGCGGTTCCTAGAGACCGCTGGATACAATCGACGACCGGGGCAAGGTTGCCATTGTGTGACTACTCGTCGGGATGATCGGGCAATTGTTCGACATGTTCGACGTGAACCTTTTGTCCATGCGAATATCGTTGCGCAGAACTTCCCGAATCGTAGACAACAACAACAGCAACAGCGACGACGAGGACAACGGGCGCGAAACATCTCTTCTCGAACGGTAATCAACCGTCTTCGTGAAACTGGGTTGCGAGCAAAACATCCTAATTGTGTACCCATGTTAACAGCCAGACATCGCCAAGTTTAGCGTACGCTAACGAACATCGGCAGTGGACTTTTATGCAATGGAGAAATGTTTTATTCACTGACGATCCTCGCTTTAGCCTGTACGGTAATAATCGACGCCCCCTAGTTTGGCGCCGTCCAGGGGAACGTTTCCGACAAAATTTCACCCGCCCGGTCGCAGCTTACAACGGCGGATCGGTGATGATATGGGGCGGCGTTTCGCGAACGTGCAGAACACCCCTGGTAATTATTCGTGAAAATTTGACTGCTAGGCGCTACATTGACCAAATTTTGAGGCCGATCGTGCTGCCTAGACGACAACATCTAAGGACGTTCATTTTCATGCAGGATAATGCACGCCTTCACACAGCTAACGTGACCAGATGCTTTTTTGAACGGCATGACATCACCCTGTAACGACACTCAGCAATAAGCCCCGACCTCAACCCTATCGAACACGTTTGGGACATAATGGGTCGTCGATTGCGACGGGAATATCCGAATTTGCTGAACTTAGCTGCATTGGAGCGCGCACTCCAGCAAATTTGGAACTCGATCCCGCAGCCTGAAATTGCCCGATGCATTAACATGGCCGAACGTTTAAGTGCAGTCATTGAGAGTCGGGGTGGCAATACACGGTATTAGACGACTGAATCGTCGGAATGACATGTAAGCAGGCAGGCAGACGGACGGACAGACAGACAGACAGACAGACAGACAGACACAACGCACACACACACACACACACACACACACACACGTGTGTGTAAGAAGCGTAAATCCAACCGCGCAACCTCCACGTGGTACGCTTTGGATAACGCTAATGCCGGTGATTAAGTAATGGAGATCAAAATCGTGTAGAAACGGTTAGACATTGTTCTCTCAAATGTCCAGAAGCTTTTCCAGAAAAAAAAAATTCAAAAACTTTTTCAAAATTTTTTTTCCATAAATTTAAACACTGTTTGCGGTAAAAATGTGGAAAAAGCTCAAAATTCTTTTTTCATTTTAATAATGATTATGAAGTGTTTAGGGCCAATAAACATGATCCTTTAATTTTTTTCAAAAATTTGATTGTTTGAAACAGAAACACGGTTCGATAGAACAAATTGAAACTTTACAGGGTTTTTGTGGGTATATTGAGCTGTAAAAGTCACGCTTAATATTAGTCGTTTTATCAATATTTGTAATTTAGCCGTTGATTTTCTAAAAAACCATAAATAGCCCTTTTTCTCTTGTTTTTTCAAAATCATGTCAAGGATCGAAAAAAATTTTTTTTCAAAAAACCATCATCAATCCTTGTAGAGGATTTATTTAAGTTTTTGAAACCACCCGTTAATTTTCTGTGCGATTATTGGTTGCTGAGATATCAATGATCAAAGACAAAAGGATACTTTTTCATTGAAAATCCAATATCTTAGCGAAAAATGGTCTCATCGAGGTCGAAAGAAAAGGAAATTGAAGCTGAATAAACTAGCTATTCGGTTCATGCAATGGTTTAGCTGGGAAAATTTTTTCCAAGTCCATGGAGCCAAAAAAAGAACAAACAAAATTTTCAAAATTTTTTCACACTATTTCTTAGGATTGCGTGCAACCTGTAGCTTCGAAAAATTTTTCGCTAAACGATCTCAAAACTAGAAACTTGAAGCTTCAAAATGCTTTTCTTTAGACCTCGATACGACCATTCTTTACTGAGATATAGCATTTTTAAAAATCACTAAATATTTAGGAAATTTTTTTGATTAATTGACCCTTAATTTTTTCCAGTAGTGTAGTGACATTATAAGTTTATAGTAATATTATTAGGTGCACAACTAAGTTCTCGCTGTTTTTTTGATGAAAATGCAACTTTATTGTGAAAAAATGGTTACAAATGAATCATTCAAAATATTGCCCATCGCTAGCGACAACTTTTTCCCATCTTTCTGGCTGTTCGGAACTAACCCGAACATATGATAGCTCCGGAGAGCTGGCTGGAAGTACGGGATCGCAGAGCGACGTCCGCCTGCGTCTAGGCCCGCTCGAGTCCGCTCGATGACAGACCGGTCGTCCTGATCAAAGGCCGGGGCCTCGTAAGGCGACCACGGACCCTGTTGATCAAGCAACGTCGCGCGCCGACTGGGCCATGCCCAGGGACGGCGGCGAGAACAAGAGAGAGGGAGCACGCGCACGTGCCGACGTAAAGTGACACGCAGTGTAAAACGCAATGGACGCAATAAACGCAGTAGTAACGCAGAAGAAATAACGCAGAAGAACGACGCAGAAGAACATAAACGTAGCTATATACAAGCGAAACAACGTCGCTTACGTAAGTCCCGCAGGACACACGTCCGTGACGTCAACGGTGCGCGGCACCCGAAGCACGCCAAGGACGTGCAACGAAACGACCTCCGTTTCGGATGGCCTGCCCTTCCGGACGTAACGGCCAATAGCCAGCCACGGTCCCGAGGACGCGTGGAAATGGAGCTTCGAGAGCTCCGGCTCGCAGGACGACCAAGTCGCTCCTGCGAGAAAGCCAAGTTCCCAATGGACACTTGGACGAAGGAGCGCGAACGCTCTAGGACTGCGACCGAGCCGCTCCAAAACCGCCAACAAGGCCCCCTACGGACAATAAGGGAGCTCGAAGCTCCGAGGAGACGGTCGAGTCGCTCCTAAGATCACGGCAACGCCGTGAGCCCGAGATCACAAAACGAGCTCGAACCATTAGCCTCAACCCAGCAGGGTGTATCGGCGCCACCTTCAACTCAGCAGAGTATATAGAGCAGTGGTTCGAATCTGAAACGAAAGACCGATCGCCCTAGGAAGCCTAGAAAACGCGTCGGTAATCACCAGTACACGATGCACTAACGCGTAGCACTACTTGCTACCTAAAACTGGCCAGGCAGAAGACAAGGCAAGGCAAAGGCCAGGCACGGCGCGCCTGGTTATATATGCGGGCGGTCGAATGTTGCCTGCGGGTGGCGGAATCGTGAGCCGCGCCATGTAGCGGCCGCGGTTGGACCTAGTGGGGGTCCCGCGCGCTCGCTCGCGAGAACCCGCGTTCCCCGCCGCTAGCGAGAACGCCCCGGGAACCAGGCCGCCCGCCCTGCAGCGTCGACTCGCACCGACATTCCGTACGGCATCACGTGCCGTACGGAACACTGGCAGAGCTCGAATACCGTCACGGTAGAAGTGTTCGTCTTTTGAGGCTATCCACGAATCAAGCCATTTTGAGATGTCTTCATATGAGCGGAACTGCTGATTAGCCAGACCATGTGCCATCGAACGGAACAAGTAATAATCGGACGGCGCAATATCTGGGGAATATGGCGGGTGGGGTAGGACTTCCCATTTGAGCGTTTCTAAGTAGGTTTTAACGGGTTTGGCAACGTGAGGCCGAGCGTTGTCATGCTGTAGAATCACTTTTTCGTGCCTCTGCTCGTATTGTGACCGCTTTTCGCGCAGTGCTCGGCTCAATCGCATCAATTGAGTTCGATACCGTTCCCCAGTGATGGTTTCGTTCGGTTTCAACAGCTCATAATAAATAACACCGCCCTGGTCCCATCAAATACACAGTAAAACCTTCGCAGCGTGAATATTCGGCCGAGCCGACGACGTAGAAGCATGACCGGGCAGTCCCCATGATTTTGTTCTCTTTGGGTTGCTGTAATGAATCCATTTTTCATCACCCGTAACGATGCGATGAAGAAAACCCTTCTTTTTTTGCCGCTGGAGCAGTTGTTCACAGGCGAAAAAACGACGCTCAACGTCTCTTGGCTTCAAATCATAAGGAACCCAAGTTCCTTGTTTTTGAATCATTCCCAACGCATGCAATCGCTTGGAAATGGCTCGGCGGGTAACTCCTAATGCTGAAGCAAGCTCTTTTTGCGTTTGGCACGGATCCTCATCGAGCAATGCCTCCAATTCAGCGTCTTCGAAGGTTTTTGGCCTTCCTTCACGCGAACGGTCGTCAACATCGAAATCACCGTCTTTGAAGCGACTGAACCAATCACGGCACGTTGTTTCACTTAGAGCAGCATCTCCGTAAACTTTTTGGAGTTCTCGATGCGCTTCAGCCGCCGTTTTCTTCGAATGAAAGAAGAAAAGCAACACTTCCCGCAAATGACGATTATTTGGCACAAAATCAGACATTTTCACACAACCAAAAGTATATGACGCAAAAACAAAATCACTAATGTGTCAAAGCGGTTTGTTTACCATATGTCTAAGCTTGGTTCATGACGTTTTGGTTATGTCACAATCGACCAGCACTTACTATTGGAGCCATCTCTTGAAAAACAGCGGGAACTTAGATGCGCACCTAATATTATAGAAATATTACGATAATATTGCAATATTACTATAATATTTCTATAATATTACATAATATTGTGCTATGTGGGTAGTAATGTGCATGAATGTATATAATAAAAAAGTATACTGTTTATAAATGCCCTCAAAAACACTGGCATATAAAAAGTTTTGGTATATATATTTGCTGTCCTCGAAAACAATGTTTTATTGCTGTACATAAAACAAAAATCATAATAATGAAAAATGAACTGTGATGTATACGAGGGTGGTCCGATAAGTACTTAGCCTACAAAAGAAAAACGATAATTTTGGAAAAGTGGCGATTTATTTCTAAACATAGTCTCCTTTTAGCTCGATACACTTGACCCAGCGATGCTCCAACTTCTTTAACCCGTCTGAAAAATACGTTTTCTCGAGGTCTGCAAAGTAGGCCTCCGTGGCGGCGATGACCTCTTCATTCGATTCAAATTTCTGCCCGGCGAGTGACTTTTTCAAGTTTGGAAACAAAAAGAAGTCGCACGGGGCCAAATCTGGAGAATACGGTGGATGGGGCAGCAGTTCGTAGCCCAATTCGACCAATTTGACCGTGGCGAGAGCGGAGGTGTGAGCCGGTGCGTTGTCATGATGGAAGAGCACTTTTTTCTTCGCCAAATGGGCCGTTTTTCTGCAATTCTGCGTCGAATCGGCCCAATAATTCGGCATAGTACAGCCCTGTGACCGTTTTGCCCTTCTCCAGATAGTCGATGTAGATCACACCTTGTGAATCCCAGAAAACGGTGGCCATCACCTTTCCGGCCGATAGGACAGTCTTCGCCTTCTTCGGAGCACGTTCGCCGGGTGAAGTCCACTGTTTCGACTGTTCCTTGGTCTCTGGTGTGTATCAGTGGATCCATGTTTCGTCGACGGTCACGAAACGACGCAGAAATTCCTTCGGATTGCGCTTAAACAGCGTCAAACACTGCTCCGAAGTGGTCTCACGGTTGCGCTTGTTGTCCGGAGTGAACAAACGCAGCACCCATCGCGCCGACAGCTTTCTCATGCCTAAAATTTCATGCAAGATATGACCCACGCGGTCTTTTGAGATGCCTACTGTCTCAGCTATCTCGCGCACCTTCAATCGGCGGTCTGCCAATACGAGATCGTGGATTTTTGTCATGTTATCCTCCGTGGTAGCCGTTTTCGGAGCACCTGGGCGTGGCTCATCAAAAACCGACGTGCGACCACGTTGAAACTCGTTAAACCAATTTTTGACGGTCGCCATCGAAGGAGAAGAGTCACCGTACACAGCATCCAAGCGCTCTTTGATTTCGCTGCGCGATTTTCCTTCCAAAAACAAGAATCGAATCACCGACCGATATTGCTCTTTTTCCATTTTTCTAAAATCCGCGGACACGCCCGCTTCCACACGCAGTCAAAACAAAACTACGAGTCCGATTCGGCTGAAATTTCGACAGTAGCCGTCTACGAGAATGTACTACACGATAGTAAATTTCTCTTGCGATAGTGGCGCCATCGGGCGGAGAGGTTAAGTACTTATCGGACCGCCCTCGTACTTCGGAGGACCATACCGCTTCTATGTATATTGAGAAATTATTATGTTTTTTAATGTCCTCAAAAACGTCAATCGACAAATATATATATATATATATTTATATGTAAGGCCTATTCTTTTTCGCTGCACTACTGCACTGATGCAATAAGTTAGAATGAGAAATATATATTTGTTTCACTCTAACTTATTGCATCAATGCAGCAGTGCAGCGAAAAAGAACAGGTCTTATATTTATATATATGTGTACTGGATTTAAATGTAGCGCGTATCCCCACTCTGTATCACGTGACCCATTTTAGTTCCACCAGTTCCGGTACGTATCATGGTGGCGCTCCAAAGACCCTCGGTTTCTAAGAGGGGAGTTTGTATCCCCTGAAGTAAAGTCAATAACAATGGCGACACACAGAGTTCGGCAAGACCATTTGTTATTATATGTGATAATAAACAGTCAAAGATTATTAGAAATATTAATAACGGCTATCAGTGAAATTGAAAATTGCGAAACTGAAGATAATGTAGTAAAAAATTTATTAACCCCTTGGGTACGGATTTATTTGAGAAAATATTTGCATGTGGAACGGATATAATTTTTGGTTGCTTGGAGTAGTATGTAAAAGCAGTACATTTTATGTAAGAATTTATTTATTTCTAAAATATTGGTGACATATGTAGTATTAAGATGTCTTCAAGTAATTAGAATTGCAAAACAAAAATAAATTAATAACAACAAAATAAAACTAAATGAAATAAATTCAAGCTATAACAAAAAACCAATTACTAATAATTATGCAAAGTGTGATATTTTTCAATGCAAGTAGGTAAATGCAGTGCTACTTTGCATTGTTTGCACTGCCACGTAGTCTCTTTCCTAATATTATGCTTATAACAAACACGGCACCTTTTTCCAGGGTGTTGCTTGGACTTAGTTGACGGAATGTTCTCAGGAAAGTGTGCTCAATTTTTCGTTGCCAAACGAAATGGTGTATCGTTACTTGACGGACGTCCACGACGTTTATAATTTGGCAATGACAATTGCTCCAGCAATTCTTCGGCAATAGCTAAACGAAAGGAAATAATGCCTGCCTTGGTTGTGCAGTTGATTTTAGAATATAAAACATGAGCATTATAAAAGGCCATATCTATTAGATAAAAAAACATTTTCTTATAACCCTTTACACATTTTCTCATAACTGGGAAGCACGCTAGCAATTGGTCTTGTTTATCAACGCCTCCCATACCTTTATTATACTCAAGCACAGATGCCGGTTTTATAATATTTTCGCTATCGCCACCTTCATTTTTTCTCCTTTTGCCTGTGTTTATGAAATCAGCATTTGAATGTTTCGTGCTAAGTATGTGAACGTCTTTTTTATCTCTCCATTTCAAAGCCAATAAACCGTGACTGGATAAAGTTTTGATTTCTCCTTTTTTCAACTTCATTGAAGAAAACACCTTTGGCATATTCTTCCTGTTTTTCCGAACAGTTCCAACAGCATTCGTATCATTTTTTAGTAAGGTCAGAAATAAATGTGGTGATGAATAAAAATTATCCATATACAACGTGTAACCTTTTTTTAAAATAGGCTGTGCCACTTCCATGACTACACTCTCAGTAGCAGGTATATCACTTCCCTGGATTTTATCCTTGCCAACATAAATTTTGAAACGAATACAATAACCTGATGTAGATTCGCAAAGTTTATAAAATTTTATGCCAAAACGAGCTCTTTTGGAGGCAATAAATTGAATAAAACTCAATCGACCTTTGAATTTCATTAACGATTCATCAATAGCTACTTCACTATCAGGAGTATAAAGGTAACAAAATTTAGTATTTAGGTAATCCACTATATTTCTAATCTTTCTTATTCTGTCATCTTTATTTTCCTTTTCATTATCCGTAAAATATAGAAAGCTTGAAATATCAAAAAACCTATCGCGTGGCATAGTGCTGGCAAAAATTGGAGTACTTATTGCATATCTTTTTGACCAATACATATGCATTTTCGGCTTCTTCATTTGCGACATCAAGATGCATAATGCAATATAAGCTTTCATTTCATCAGAACTTACAGGAAACCACCTTTGGTTTTTTTGTTATACAACCTTCTTTTTCTATCACTTGTCTGGCATATCTATTCGTCTCTTCTACTATAATGTCCCAAAAATCTTCATTCAAGACTTCTTTCAAAACATCTAAAGGCGTAGGATTACCACCTAGTCTACGCAGGCTCAAAGGATTAATTCCAGATATTTCAGAAAAACTTTTTATATCGGCTACATTTTCTTCTTCTTCCCAAATCCATTCCTCTGATACTGGTTCACGAGAAGATTCACTATCACTGCTCGATAGACGTCTTGTGCGTCTTCGAAACCTTGGTTTTATATTACAATTGTCATCATTTTCTGGTTCACGAGAAGATTCACTATCACTGCTCGATAGACGTCTTGTGCGTCTTCGAAACCTTGGTTTTATATTACAATTGTCATCATTTTCTGGTTCACGAGAAGATTCACTATCACTGCTCGATAGACATCTTGTACGTCTTCGAAACCTTGATATTATATTAAAATTGTCATCATTCTCTATTTCAATATCGTCTTCATCACCTTCGCTTTGTATTTCATTGTAATTGTCAATTTCAGGATCACTAAACAATTCTGCTTCAGATTTCTCAAAGTCACTTTCGCTATCACTATCATAAAATATATTCCTTGTTTTTGACATAATGGGGCAGTATATCGCAAATAATGTTCACCGAAATACTGTAATTGCCTCTTCTATTATGACTGATACAAGCTACAATGAAATGAACAGAATTGTGCCTAACCTCAAATAACGTTTTAGACACGTCATCCGCTCCTAGGGAAAACAAGTGAATGACGTCTCTCAGACGTCAAATGTACCCAAGAGTTTAATTTTTGGTTTGACGTCTTAAAACGTCATCCGCTCCTAGGGGAAAAAAGTGAATGACGTGTCTCAGACGTCAAATATACCCAATTCGGCATCATTTCCGAATGATGCCAGAAGGTTTTGAAGCCGTAGAAAATCGTTTAGGGCAATTATTGACTAATGAGGAAAGTTGTGGATGGCCTATGATACCTGTACACGTACAACTGTTATCAACGATTTGGCTTCTTGCTACACCAGATTCGTTCAGGTATGTATTAAATTTCTAAATAAAATATATATAAAAGTAACCAAGTACAAAGAGTATCTATCTATAATAATTATAAACTTTTTGTTGTAGATCTATAAGTGAAAAATTTAACTTAAGCAAATCTTCCTTACATAACTGTGTGTGCCGAGTTGTGAAAGCATTAAATATTATAGCAAAGGAAGTTATTAAATGGCCTACAGGTGAAAAATTAGAAATAACAAAAGAAAAATTTATGAATCTCGGGTAAACTCCTATGCCTGGTATAGTAAGAGCAATCGATGGGTGCTTTATATTTATAAAGAAACCTAACATTGAGGTATCTCTCTTTCTTTCTCTTTTCTTTCCTCTTTCTTCATAGCTTTAAATTCTTTTCTATTTGATTAAAAGACTACATTTAATAGTTTGGTTTTTTTTTTAACAGGAATTTGCTATTCATTACAAAAGCAGTAAGCTACAATATGCTATAGTTCTGCAAACAATTTGCGATGCAGATTTGCATTTTATAGATTGTTTTGCAGGTTACCCAGGATCGGTAGGAGACTACCGAATTTTCCGGAACTCTGATATATACAAAGAAGTTCACAATAATTCTTGCTTTCTTTCCGGAAAATGAATATATCATCGGTGACAAGGCATATCTGGTTTTAACATGATGCATTCCACCGTTTCGAAACAATGGGCGTCTTACAGAAGTAAGTTCAGAAAGTTACTAATTTATGAGATATATTTAATGGAAAAAACTATATTTTGAACACTCGTATTAATCAGTTCATATTTGATAACTTTCTAGCTTTCATATTTGATAACTTGGTAGCTTTCTATGGAAAAAAAGTATATGACAATATATATGAAACCAATAGTCGTTAATGAGTGCAAAGTGAAGAAATTTCTGATATTTTATTAAAAATAACAATATTTTTCGTTTGTATTTTTTGTTTCCTATTGACAGAAATCATTGTTTATTTCAGAACCAAAAGAAATTTAATAAAATAATATCAGAAAAAAGACAAGTCATAGAAAGGGCTTTTGCTCTTCTAAAAGGGAGATTTAAACGACTCAAATTTCTTGATATGTCTCGTCTAGACTTAATACCATTTTTCATAATTGCTACTTGTGTCCTTCACAATATTTGCTTACGAGGTATAGATGATAATATAGAAGAGTTTGTAGAAGAGGGACGTGATCTATATGACGAGGCAGATGAAGATAATGTTGACGATCCTGAATACGATGATGAAGGACATGAATTTGCTAATGGAGAAATTATGCGTAATTATCTATGTCTTCAAATAGCTAGGAGGCAATAAAGTTGGTAAAATCCTTATACTATGATATAGTATTGGGTGAGTGCAAAAGTTCGTGCGGAGTTTGTGAGTAAAAGTCACACAGTGATTAGGCAAACAAAAATCTTTATTCAATCAATGATATATTCTCCATCGTTTTCTATAATCTTTTCCCAACGTTCTGGCAGCATACGGATGCCTCGATCATAAAAACTGCGCGGTTTAGATTCGAAGAACGAAGAGACGCCGTTTTTTAAGGCCTCCAAAGAGTCAAAGTTTTTTCCATTTAAATAATTTTGCAATGACCGGAACAAGTGATAGTCAGATGGTGCGATATCAGAAGAATACGGTGGATGCGTTAAGACATCCCATTTCAGGCTCTTCAGTTTGCGCAGCGTCTTTTTCGAAACGTGTGGTCTGGCGTTGTCGTGATGAAAGACGACTCCCTTGCGATTTGACAAAATCGGACGTTTCTCTTTAATTTCTCGATTCAGATTGGTTAATTGGCGACAGTACTTGTCCGAATCAATCGTTTCGCCAGCGGGGAGAAGCTCGAAATAGATTATGCCCTTGCAATCCCACCAAACAGAGAGCATCACCTTCATCGGGTGCAAACTGGCCTTTGGCATTGCGTCACCATGCTCACCTGATTGTTTCCATATCCGTTTGCGCTGAACATTGTTGTAGAGGACCCATTTCTCATCGCCCGTCACTAGTCGATCCAAAAACGACTCGTTATTGAGCCGCCTGAGTAAAGAAACGGCTGCAGAAATTCGCTTGATTTTGTTCTTCTCAGTCAGCAAATGGGGCACCCATATATCGAGCTTCAAATCGAATCCCATCTTTTTTAAACGCCGAAAAGCGGTTGATCGGTCAACGTTTAGTGCTGTAGCAACTTCTTCTGTTGAAATTCGCGGATTATTGAGCACTAAAGTACGCAAAACATCGTCATCAATGTCAAAAGATCGACCAGAGCGTGGCTCGTCTTCAAGGTTAAATTCTCCGCGCCGAAATTTAGCAAACCATTTTTCCACAGTTCGTTTAGCTGGTGCTTCATCCTGATAAACATCCTGAATGTTTTTTACGGCTGCGGCAACGTTTATTCCCTTCCGAAACTCGTAAAGCATAACATGCCGTAAATGCACCTTATCGATACTCATTTTTAAAGTGATATTTCTCGAAGCAGTTTGTATGAAAACAAATGATTTTTTTTTTAATAACAGCTGAAGACGTCACCTTTCCAACGTTATATAATATGTAGATGGAAGTATTAATGACAACACTTTACGACGCTTATAACTCCATCTATTGAAACTCCGCACGAACTTTTGCACTCACCCAATATATTATGTTATTTTATGTGTGCGTGTGTATAACATTAAATAAATTATACTTTATATATTAATTAAACTCATTTGTTTCTTGTTTTATTTCAGGGTTTATAGATATAAATAGTTAATATATATGTAACATGTGTGTGTATATATCTTTTATATTTGCAAATTTAGATAAATTTCTTTGCCAATGTGACCAATTAAGAAAAGTACAAAATTATTTCACTAATTTGGGGCTAAACTCTCTGTGATTTAATTGAAATATCTATATTCAAATCATATATACATATAATATTATATTATTTAATATTATTAAGTTAATTGAAATGACCATATGTATAATAGTATATATGTATAATAGTATATGTATAATAGTGTCAGAAATAAAACAATAGAAACTACCGAAAATACAAAGTTATTTATTTTGCATTTTTATTAATATAAAATACATAATATTTTAGACAAAACGTAGAAAGCAATCCAGTCGATAGTTACATAGTTGCTATTAAACATCTGCAAAAATCTTAATAGAGAAAACAATATTTCTCATAAACCAACTTATTAAATTACAAAACAGTTTATTATAACAGCTTATGACAAAAGAAAAACAATTAAAGATAAAGGTCTGTGCATTATTAAAGCTTATAACATATATATTTTGTACTATATTACATACTATATGACAAAAATAATTATATATAGCAAGCTTAAGTCTGTAAATACTTAGAACAAAAAAACCAATATTTTTATAATCCAATCTTACATCTATAAGGTCGTCTTAAATTTATTGAATTCACAGCACATTTCATTAGTTTATATCTGAGCAGGAAGTTGAGATGGTTATAAATATAAAATTCGACAATAAAAATTTGCCTCTAAAGAAATAGATTATTTAAGCACAGCCACTAACGTCTTACATAAACCTAATTTAACCTAAGCGAAAGTTCACACCTTGACAGAAAACAGAAAAATACAAGCTAATTAGAACCTGTAATTAATAGCTGATTTTGTTTTCTACCAGAAACTACTAATTAGAAGGTTTGAGTAGCTCCTGATTTTTCTGCTTTTTATTTTTTTACTAAAGTGTATTTTCGCTGTGAATGTCCGTAATATTGCACGAAACAAAATATATTTTATCATATTATGTTTATATATATTTGGAATGTACTTCATATTTATAATAACCGCACAACAAGTTATTTTTATTATAAAACAAAAAGTCTCAACATCTTAAATCATCTATTATTAGTAAAAGTAAAAGAAATGCTAAAAAGACAGGAACTTTCAAAAATCATAATAAGCAATCATGCATAAGCAATTATACTTAATAAATTATAGTGACTTACAATTTATCAAGTAATTTTTGCATTACAGCTTGATAAGAATCAACAGCTCTATTAAGGACATTCAATGTCTGCTGATGACGTTCATCTTGAGCTGCTTCTCTTGCTTTGGCATCATCTCTAACAAGGAGAGGACGCATCGACCGGGAAACGGTTTGGAACGAAACTTACGGAGTTAATAGTACTTGACTACTAATAACTCATGGTAATAGCATATGACGCAATACCTCTTCGTTTTCGAGAAAAAACGGTCTAAAGAAAAGAGCCAACATAGTGTACGAGTTAGTAAGAGAAGTATTCAACAAAGCGGCGTAGCGCAGCAGCGAAGGTAACGAACTACCGAGCTGACGGCTGAGGTTCGATCCCTGCTGTATGGTTTTTTTTATTCTGTAAGTATAAAAATGAAACAGAAAACATTAATAAGTAATAAAACTGCGTTTCTTAAATATATTAGTGTTTGTTAATTATATTATTGATTTAAATTGCAAAAAAACCGTAAATCTTATCTATAAAATATATAGTGTATGAGAAAATTTTTATATAATAATTGCAATGGAAATAGGAGTAAAAATATATTATATTTTCGCTGGAGGATTTTTCGATAATAATTCATTATTCTCGTAAATAGAATTCGCATATATGAGAGCATTAGTGAATTCACCTTTAAAATCTTCATTTTCAAAAGATCTTTCTTCTAGCGATTCTACATCAACTATTTTGCTTGTTGAAGGATTCTCTGACATTGTTATGATATATGTAATTTAAATATGATCACCGAATTGCTCTGTATCACTAGTAAACGCACACTGCTGCTTACTCTACTGACGACTGTCCTGATGCTCGAATTATTTCGTCGTTCCTAACGATCGTTTAGAATGATACAAAGGAAGTTTCTGGAGGGGGATTGCCAGAAGAGATAAAGACATAACACAACTTCAACACAACACGACTTCTACACAATATAGAGAGTTGTAACAGAAATAAATATTTTATATATACAATATAAGATTACGAAAAATTATCTCATATTAGTTTAACCCTTTGCGATCGGCCGATTTCGAAGAGATCGATAAACATGGATATCTGTAAATTGATATAAACATTTGAATCTAGCATCGGGAGGATAGTTTTCTTTCATTATCGTTAGCCTCATTTGCCGTGCCGCACGCCAGGCAATCATGAATGCCAACCTTTTTTTTCTTTTTCTTTTGGTAACGCAGGGGAAATCCATCATGGATACCCCCTTCCCTTGGGGAGGGAGGGGGTTATGTCGGACTCTTACCGACTAAAACCCCTGCGGGATGTCTACCTGTCGGGCCGTTGGGTGGGGAGTTAGGGGAACTGCTCCCGCATTCCCTCCCCAACCCTCCGGCCCCAGGGCTCTCCGGGAGCCCCACGCCATCTATGTACCGCGCCCTGTCTCACTGAGGGAGTCCAGGGCGCGGTCCCCGGTGGGTTGCCCCACCGGTTGGCCTTCTGGTCACACCTACTAGGAGGAAGGGGGACATCCACCCCTCCTCCTTTGCTCCCCCTCCTTGTCAGTCAAGGAGGGGAGGGCTTTGGGGGGAGCGGGCCCGGCCCCAACCAGGACACTGCCTACCCTTTGCCCTTCCTATTCGAATGCGCGGGGGGGACCAGGGGACCCTAGTCCCCCCGCGACGGTGGCGGGCCCGAGGCGGCCGAGGAGTCCCCGACCCGTCGCTATCGACGGGCGAGTCCTCCTCGGCCGACGCCACCTCGGGTCCGCTGCCGATTCCTCCTCCTGGGGAGCGTCGACCGGAGCGTCGCCTCTTGCGACGCACTCCCGGTCGACGTCTCCACTCCGCGGCCTCCTTCTGCGAGATGACCTCTCTGCAGAAGGAGGCCGCTGCGTCCCACGCCTCCTCGCTCCCGCACATGGCCTTGACCATGCGCGTGAGCGAGAGCTCCCCTCTTCGGCACCTCACCGTCTCCTCGAGGACACGGCGCTCCCCGTCCCATGCCGAGCATGCGGACAGGGTGTAATGCGCCGTGTCCTCGAGAATGGGGCAGTGATGGCATCGAGTGGTGGGCTCCTTTCTTATCTGGTGCAGATACCGACCGAAGTAACCATGCCCGGTCAGCATCTGCACCAGGTGGAAAGTCATTCCACGTCCCCTCCTGCCTGTCACCTCAGACAGGCAGGGGCGGACAGCCGCGGCCGTCTTGGGACCGGACACTTTCGGGTCGGACAACTCGTCCGCCCACTTCCGAAGTGTCCGGTCCCTAGCCTGGAGTTTCAGGCCCTTTATGTCCCTGGCCCTTAGCGTGGCCTCCGCGCGGAGCTCCTTCACTCGCCAATAGAGGATATGCCTCTCGTCAGCGAGGAGCTCCACGGGAGGGACGCCGGCCAGGGTGGTCGCCGCCATGTATGACACGGTCCGATACCCTCGAATCGCCCTGATCAATACTGGCTTCAAGGCCTGCCGGAGGGAGCGTTTTCCCCTCCGGCAGACCAAGAGGCTGGGCGCCCATATGGGCGCCCCGTATAGGGCGATGGCATACAGGCGCACGGCCGTGACATACAGGCGGCGAAGGTGTGTGGGGGTTCCACAGGACCCCCCCCCTCGGTGAGGAACCGAGGGGGACCCTGCAACACCTGCCCCTCGCGGGGGGCAGGTCTTCCCTTCCCGGGGCTCCCTCCACCGCCGCATCATGTAGTCAGCGGTGGGGGTCTCACCCCAGGTCGGGGCTGTTCTCTCCTAGCGCGGGTGGGGGTGTTCCATCGAAAGGGTCGGCCCACCCCCACCCGCTCCTACCTGGTCCATGTGTCCCGGTGCGGGCGCCTCAAGCACTACGAGGCCACTACCGCACCGGCAGATCCCATGGGCCTGGGGTGAGGGAGTGGGTGGGGAGAGCTACTACTGCTCATTACTCCCCCCACTCCTGCCACCCCGCCTCCGCTAGGAGAGAAACGGTAGCCTCTACCTCCATGAATAAATCCATCTCGGAGACCGGTCTCAACCATGAAAGAAGGAGGGCGTACTAGGTGGCGACGGGACGCCGTGCGTTCGGGACCTGCATCTCATTTTTCGTTCCGAGGAGAGAAAAATATCGAGCGCGGTAGTCGCTAGACCGGGAATCGAACCCGGGTCTTTCGCTTGCCGGGCGACTGCTCTAGACCACTGAGCTATCTGACGCTCCACGCTCACGACACTCTCCCCCCCCCCAGATAACGTTGAGAGATGTCGTTCGGAAGCGACATCTCTAGTGCTATCCCGAGCGCACGGCGACTACAGAGAGAGGCATTGTTACTTGTACCTAGTGGTACAAGCTGACAGTCTCTCAAAGTCAAAGGTTGCTATCCTTTTAAGACCTCCGAGCCTAACCGCTGGAAGAGGGTCCGGTGCTTGCGGGGCGTCCGTCGCTCCCGCTCCTTCTCTACCTCTTTCTTGGGAGATGGAGGCTGGATAACCCCAGCCTCCTCCTTCCCCATCCCTACCTCTGTGGTCCCCGGTGGGACTGCCGCTGTGGCGCTATCCTTTGCAGCGGCGTCGTGGGCGGGCCGAGAATGCGCAGGCACACCGCCCTCAACCGTATTCCCGGCCCCCTCACGCGCCGCCTTTTTTCTCCTCCGCCGCTTTCGGCGGGGAGTAACCCCCCCTCTGTGCAGTCCGGGGGACTGTTTTGCATTTCCACCCACCCATTCTGTGGGCGGAATCCCTCCCCTCATTCTGGCAGAGGGTGCACCTCACTTCCGAGGTGCACCCTCTTGCCACGTGGTCGGCCTCTCCGCAGCGGAAGCAACGGCCCCCCAGTCCCGCTTCGGACTGGCAGGCCGCTGCCATATGCCCGTATTTCAGGCATCTGTAGCATTGGAGGGGCCATTCCTCCAATACTTTTATTCCCGCCCTGGACCACCCTATGAGCAGTCTCCCGGCTGCGACGAGCTTTTGGGCCGGCGCCAACGGGCACCGGACCCATATCGCGCCCAGCCCTCCGGACGACCTCCTGACTTCCCCCGTCTGGAGATCGTCCGGAGGGCAACCCGTTTCCCTGAGGATTGCAGCCCTCACCATTAGGGGGGTGATCGAGTCATCCAGGCCAACGAGGCGGAGTTCAGTCCGCCTCGTCGGCCAGGGACCTCCAGGATCACTCCCCCATTTCTGGCGCGCTTGATTTTTATGTCGCCAGGCTGCAGGCCGACCTCCTGGAGGTCGACCTGCTGCCTGGCTTGCACCATAACCTCTTTGATTGAACCCCCCGGCAAGGCGGTGACGGTTACCACCGGATTGCGCGGGGGGTTCCTAACTTGAGGCCTTTTGGGTGGGGGGGTCCCTTCGGGACCCCTCCTTCCCTGGCCTTCCTACCCTTGGGGGGCGGTGCGGCCTTCTTTGCCGCACCGCCTCCCTTTTTGGGGTCAGGTTTGGGCTTTTGCCCGCCCCCTTTCCCCTTACCCTTCTGGGTGAGCACGATTGCCCACCCGTCGCGCCCCCCCCATCGGCCGCCGATTGCCGCGCGGGGGGACGAGGGAGTGGGGCCCCGCTGCCCGCAGCTGCAGGTACTGGAGAGAGAAGTACTCTCTCCAGTAGCCGCCCTATGCGGGCGATTTCTGCCTTGAGGCCCCGCACCTGTACCTCCAGGGCCCCAAGGCGTCCATCCAGGCCCCCCTCCCTCGCCATATTCCTAACGTCGTCCAGCGCCGTCTCGATTTCTTCGAGACAGCGGTGGGTCGTCTCATTAAGACTCGCGAGGGCCCTCTCGGTGTAGCCCCCCGTGGTCTTCCTTCCCGGTTCGACCCGGAACTCGCGGAGGTATTGAACTGCGTCGATAGCCTCCGCGGCCCAGGTCTCGTGCTGCCGTGAGGGCTTCCGCACGGGCGGAAGCCCCCACTGCTGGCGCTTACGCCCCTCCTCGGCTGCTCCCTCCCGCGCGTTATGGAGAGGGCCCCCCCCGGCCGCAGGGACTTCTTCGCCCTCGACCGGAGGGAACCCCTCCCCCGGGAACAGTCGGTTCCACGTCTGCGTGGCGGACAGTTCGTCCGCACCACGCATCCCGGGAGCCGCACTCCCCCCTCCCTAGGGATATTAGCATCCCCGAGAGGGGGGAAATGCGCCTCCCTGTCCCCCCATGGTGGGGAAGCGGGGGCTTCCGCCTTCCGCTTCCTCTTGGCGCTCTTAGGACCGACGAAGGCCAAGGGTGAGTCCCACTGACCCACCCTCGGCCTCAACTGGTCCTCAAAAGCCTCCCTGAGGGCGGTAGCAGGTTCCGGCGACGCGCCCGCCTGGCACGCGCCGCCCAGCCCGTCGCTTGATGACGACGGGGAGGTGCCGGGACGATGCAACCCCTCCCGCCGTGCCCCGGCTCCGAACACCGGGGCGCTTTTCTCCTTATTCATCATTCTACCATATAATGCAGGGGTTTACGTCCCCTGCTGAACGGGTGTGATTTCGGGGTTTTCCTTCCCCTAGACCAGTTGCCTGCCGAGGCTAACGAGCCCGCTCTGCCCGCGCTGTAGGGTCCTTTGGGCCCCACGAATGAGACCCTCCAGACCCTAGATAAAACCTGGAGGCAGCTGCCCATCCAGGAGTATTCTGGACACTCTTTGTCTGGCCCCTCTGTACAGACCTCTCCGCCATGGTAAAACCTGCCAGGGGCCAAAGCCCCCGCCGGCGCAGCTCTGTACATCATTAGGGCACGCAAGCCCCCCCACCACGTCGAGGTGGTGCTCACGGGGGGTTCATGAATGCCAACCTGGCGGCATCGACCGCAAAGGGTTAATAGCATTCCTATATATTTCATAACAATATTTTCAATCCTATTTCCATTGCAATTATTATATAAAAATTTTCTCATACACTATATATTTTATAGATAAGATTTACGGTTTTTTTGCAATTTAAATCATTAATAATATATTTAATAAACACTAATATATTTAAGAAACGCAGTTTTATTATTTATTAATGTTTTCTGTTTCATTTTTATGCTTACAGAATAAAAAACCATATAGCAGGGATCGAACCTCAGCCGTCAGCTCGGTAGTTCGTTACCTTCGCTACTGTGCTACGCCGCTTCGTTGAATACTTCTCTTACTAACTCGTACACTTTGTTGGCTCTTTTCTTTAGACTGTTTTTTCTCGAAAACGAAGAGGTATTGCGTCATGCTATTACCATGAGTTATTAGTAGTCAAGTACTATTAACTCCGTAAGTTTCGTTCCAAACCGTTTCCCGGTCGATGCGTCCTCCCCTTGTAAGAATCGACATTCAAGTAAAAGTATCTCTTTGCAGCTTTGTTTTCTTTTTCTTGGGCTGTTGTGACAAATCAGGATTATCAGTATCTGATTCAATGTCTTCGTTTGACACACTTTCGTTACTAGAGGATGGGAAATTTGTACATTTACAAGAAGATGCTATACTAATGGGATTAACACTTGGACTTTCTCTAAAAACTTCATCAAGTTCATTAAAGAATTTACAAGTCATTTTTGGTGAGCCACTACTTTTGTCCCCCATATTATCCTTAACTTTCATATACACTTTTCGTAAATTTTTCCATTTATCCTGAACTTGTTTCCAAGTTAATCCTTTAAAACCTGAATCTTCCAATTCTTAAGTTATTTCCTTCCATATCTCTTCATTTCTGATCGTTGTATTTGCAAATTTAGATGACTTTTTACGCTACTGTTCTATTAAGAACAGCACAGCATTCTTAGACCACTTTGAACCACTTTTTGTATTATTCTGATTTTCTTTATTCTCTATTACTTGCAGCTCTGTATGAGATATATGTACTGGAGAAGCTGAAGATGGGGTGGCTGATATTGTGCAAGAGCTTTAATATAAAGTTTCCATCCATTAGTTAAAATAAACAATAATGACCTATACTGCCTCTTACTTTGGTTGCGCTCCAATTTTCATTGTCAATGTTGAAAATGTATAGTATATGTAACATGAACTATAAATTTTCAGTACTGGTAGAGAGTATTGGAATATAGCCTTTTAATCAAAAACAGCATAGACGCGTAACATGATAAAAAAAAGAAATGTTACATATAAGTCTTAAATTTCTAAAATTGAGTAAAATGAAAAACAACCTAATATTTAGAATTGCAAAAAAATAAATTCTGCTTACCATGTTGATCAGTTATTAAAATCATACTATTTTTAAATATTACGTCCCCCTTTTCTGTTCGACATGGGACGTAACGTCCAGAAATATCAATACTTGTTAATGTCACTTGATCCATGATGTTTTCGTTTTTAGCGCCAAATGAAGAGAATTACTCTGCTAACTCCTGAAAATTCAGAGGTTGGAAAAACGACTCTAGGGTATATCCAAAGATCTTACTCGGCATTTCCGGACATTACTAAGTAGTTAATTTTATCTTACCCGAGTTGCTTTCCGAACGGCGGTGAGTTAACCTTCTTACTCGGGGTTGGATTTTCGAACGCACTCCATGAGGGTGGCTGACACATCGACCTCCATCAAGACTTCCGCCTCGGAGACCCCCTTCGGCCTAACCGCCGAGGGTGGGTCCGGCACCGTTGGAGCGGCCGTCGCTCCTTCTGTGACCGACCCTGCCAGATCTGTGGGTGGCGGAGGTTGATTTACCTCAGCCTCCGCCGCCCCCTTCCCTACCTCCCTGGCCTTAGAGGCCGCAGTGCGGACCGAGGTCCCCTCAATACCTTTGTCAGCGACACTACCGACGAGCTGAGGCTGCTCAACAGCCCTAGCCCCCCACACGTGCAGCCATTTTCCCCCTCCTATGTCTCTTCCGACGGGGGGCCCTCTGGGGGCAGCTCGGGAGACTGCCCTACACGCCCGGCCACCCATACCGTGGATCTCTACACCCTCTACACTCGCTGTGGCACAGGGGGCACCGCACTTCTGCAGTGCACCCCCGTGTCACATGATCGGCCCCTCCACATCTGAAACAACGGCCTGTCAGTCCATTTTCGGACCAGCAGGCCGTTGCCATATGCCCATACCTCAGGCATCTGAAGCATTGGAGGGGCTGTTCCTCCAAAATCATCACTCGTGCCCGAGCCTACCCTACGACAAGCCCCCCGGCTGCCACAATTTTCTGGGCCAGTACTAACGGGCACCGGATCCAAATCGCCCCTAATCCTCAGGACGATCTTCTGATCTCACCGGTCTGGAGATCATACGGAGAGCAGCCCGTCAACTTTTGAATGGCTGCACGCACCATCAAGGGGGTGACCAAGTCTTCCAGGCCCACGAGGCGAAGCTCAGTCCGCCTCGCCAGCCTGGCGACCACGGCCTCCCCATATAACACGTCCTGGAGGTCCCTAGCCAGGCGGTCGGCCTTGCCCCGACCGTCCTGTCCCGGGACTTCCTGGATCACCCCCCCGTTCATGGCCCTCTTCATCTTGAATTTCCCAGGCTCCAGGCCGACCTCCTGGAGGTCAATCCGCAGCCTGGCTTTGGACATTATCTTCTTAATGGAGCTCCCCGGCAACGCAGTCATGGTGACGACCGGGTTACGCAGGGGATTCCTTATTTGTGGCCTCTTTTAAGGGGAAGGGGGTCCCTTCTTCGGCGACCCCTTCCCCTTACCCTCCCACCTTTAGGGGGAGGTGCCGTCTTCTTCGCGGCACTCCCTCCTTTGGGCTGTGGGGATTCAAGCAGAGGCCCTTTCCCCCGCCCTTACCCTTACGGATGGACACGATTGTCCACCCGTCTCCGCGTCCCTCCCCAGCGGCCGTCGGCTGCCGCGGAGGGGGGTGGGGGAGGATGGGCCCGCTGCCTGTATCTTCGAGTACCAGAGAGGGAAGGACCCTCTCCAGTATCCGCCCTGTACGGGCGATTTCCGTCTTGAGGCCCCGGACCTGAATCTCCAGGGCCCCAAAATGTCCATCCGGATCACCCTCCTCCACCAGCCTTTCATAGTGAATGAGCACCCTCCTCCACGTCGTGAAGGCACTCGTTAGCCATATCATTAAGGCAAGCGAGGGGCTTCCCCACGTAGCCCTCCGCTGCCTTCTTGCTCGGCTTTACCCGAAGCTCCCGAAGGTAACGGACACCTTCGAGAGCCTTGTAGGCCAGAGCCCTGCCCTCTAGTGTGGGCCTTCGCACGGGCGGAAGCCTCCACTGGAACCGCTTACGGCCCTTTCCGGCACCCCCCTCCCGCGCGTTTTGGAGAGGAGCCCCCCTGGCCGCAGAGGCATATTCGCCCTCGACAGGTGGGAACTCCTCCCTCGGGAAATGCCGCTCCTACACCTGCGAGGCGGACAGGTTGATAGTCCCACTCTCGCGTTCCCAGGGAGCTGCACTCCACCCCGCTCGAGAGACATTACTGTCCCCGAGCGGAGGAAAGTACACCTCCCTGTCCCTTCAAAGCTGGGAGGCGGACGTCTGCGCCTTCCTTTCCTCTTTTTGTGTGCCTTCGGAGAAGCCGGGGGCACGTCATACCGACTTGTCTCCGGTCTCTCCTCAGGCACCTCCCTTCGGGCGGTAGCCATTTCCAGTGGCGCGCCCGCCTGGCGCGCGCCACCTAGCCCGTCGCATGATGACGACGGGGGGGGTGCTGGGACGATACTCCCCTTCCCGCCGTTTCCTGGTTCCGAGACCCGGGGCGTTGTACTCCTTATCTGACATTACTCCATGAGGTGTAGGGGTTTTACGTGCCCCCACACACACGGATTTGATTTCGGGGTTTTCCTTCCCCTAGATCGGCCGCCTTCACCAGGCTAACGAGCCTGCTCTGCCCGCGCTGTAGGGACCTTTGGATCGTACAAGTACGGTCCTTCAGTCCCTGGGTAAAACCTGGAGGCAGCTGCCCATCCAGGAGTGTTATGGACGCTGTTAGTCTGGTCTCTCCGTACAGACCTCTCCGGCATGGTGGAACCTGCTTGGGGCCGAAACACCCGCCAGCACAGCTCTGTACTTCATCAGGACACGTAAGCTTCCCCACCACGGCAAGATGGCGTCCACGAGGGAGGGTGTGATGTATTATTTTTTTTTGGTAACGTAAGGGAAATCCATCATGGATACCCCCGACCCCTTAGGGGGGGTCAGGGGTTATGTGAGACTCTTATTGACTAAAACCCCTGCGAGATGTCTACCATTCGGACCGTTGTGAGGGGAGTTATGGGAACTGCTCCCGCATTCCCTCCCCGACACCCCAGGGCTCTTCGGGAGACCCACGCCATCGAGTACCACGCCCTGTCCCACACAAGGAGTCCAGGGCGCGGTCCCCCGGTCGGTTTCCCGACCGGGTTGGCCTTCCGGTGATTACTTGGAGGGAGGGGACACCCACCCTCCCTCCGCACACCTCTCATTGTTCCCCTCCAAAGGAGAGGGGGCGGGGGAGTGGAGCCCAGCCCCAAGCCGGGCTTCCACTCCCCCTTCTCCTCCCCTAACCGACACCTAGGGGGGAGGCGGGTGGGCATCCGTCACTCCCTCCCACCGCGCGTCCGAAGACGAGTCCGAGGCGGCCGAGGAGGCGGCCTCCGGCGAACCGGTGGCCAGTCCTCTTCCTCGGCCGGCGCCCCCTCGAGCCCACTGCCCATACCTGGGGAGCGCCCCCCGCCGCTGCCTGCGACAGTCTCAGGGGCGACGCACCCACTCGGCGGCCTCTTTCCGCGACAGAACACTGCGACAGAAGGAGGTCGCCTCTCTCCATACCTCCTCGCTCCCGCACATAGCTCTTGCCATGCGCGGGAGCGATAATTCATCCTCCCCACACCCCACTGCCCTGGAGAGGACACCGCGCTCCTGGCTCCATGCCACGCACTCGGCCAGAGTATGGTGCGTGGTGTCATCCGGCTCCGGGCAGTGGTGGCACCCGGTGGTGGGTTCCTTCTTTATCCGGTGCAGGTAATGACCGAAATAGCCGTGTCCGGTCATCACCTGCACCAGATGATAGGTTAGTCTGCGCCCCCTCCTGCCTGCAAGCTCTACCAGGCAGGGGCGGACAGCCATCGTGGTCAGTTGCCCGAACTCCTGCGGGGCGGACAGCGCGTTCGCCCACCGCTACAGGGTCTGGGCAACCGCCTAAGAACTCAGGGCCGTCAAACCCCTGGCCGTTAGTGCCCCCCTTTCGCAGAGCTCCTTTGCTCTCCAATATAGGATACTTCGTTCCTCGGCAAGGAGCTCCACGGGAGGGGGAGCCGACCAGAATCGTCGCCGCCATGTATGATACAGAGCGAAACCCTCAAATCGCCCTCACGACCATCACCCTCAGCGCCTGGCGCATGAGGCTCTTGCCTCGGGCGGTAGCCAACAGTTGAGGTGCCCATATCGGCTCCCCATAGAGGGCGATCGAGAGAACCACCCCAACATACAGGCGGCGCGCGTGCCAGCCCGGGCTCCCTGGGTCTGCATTATTCTGACTAAAGCCAGACCTGCCTTTCTGATCCGGGGAGCCTGAAGCCAGGTGCCTGAAATGGGCCCTGAAGTCCCATCGGCTGTCCAACGTCAGGCCCAGATATTTTATCTCGGACCCGACGCGGACGCGAACTCCATCCACCAGGACCTGGGTCTCCGGTGGCGCCCCACGGCAGCCGTCGTGAAAAAAGACGGCCTCCGTTTTTTGGGGCGCCATCTTCAGACCCAGGTCACGTATGGTGCTCACCACTGACTCCAAGGCCACCTCCGCGTAGAGGCGGGCTTCCCCCAGTCCTCCTCCCCGCCTCCACTAGTGTGTCATCCGTGTAGCAGATGACGTGGCAGCCGGAGGGAGGGGCGTACGCAAAACCCTGTCGAACAGCAGGGGACCCAAAGCGGACCCCTGCGGGCTACCGCGTTCCATTATCCGCCGGTTTTGGGCCCCGCCCTGAACCGGATAGGCGAGGTCCCTGTCCTCAAAATAGGCCGCCAGGATGCGCCGGAGATAGGCAGGCACTCGATGGTGCTCGAGCGGTAGCCTAATCTTCGGCCAGGGTGTTGAAGGCGTTCGTGATATCCAGAGATATCGCCAACAACACCCCGGCCTCCTCCTTCATGACAGCATGGGTCAGGTCCTGGACGTGCTCCCCCCGTGGGCGCCACCTTGACGTGGTGGGGGGGGGCTTGCGTGCCCTGATGATGTACAGAGCTGTGCCGGCGGGGGCTTCGGCCCCTGGCAGGTTCTACCATGCCGGAGTGGTCTGTACAGAGGGGCCAGACTAAGAGCGTTCATAACACTCCTGGATGGGCAGCTGCCTCCAGGTTTTAATAGGGTCTGGAGGATCTCATTCGTGGGGCCCAAAGGACCTTACAGCGCGGGCAACACGGGCTCGTGAGCCGGGTGAAGGCAACCGTTCTAGGGGAAGAAAAACCCTGATTGCAAACCCGTACTTGTCAGGACGTACAACCTGACACAATTGCGAGGGGCCAGGGTGCTTCGGCACTCTGGTACAGGGGACTCAGGCAACCCCGACCTTAGCCTACCACACCGTAACCCTAGGTCATGTCTCTGGGGCCGGGGGTCTTGCCTTAATTGGCCGGACTGCGAGGCGTGTCCTCTATAAAACACCACGTAATCCTACGGTTGAGGCATGCCACGCTTATGGGATGAATGGCAGGTTCGTGACCTGTCGCTAGTGGTTCCCTCACCTTGGGCACCTGGCGAACCCAAGGGACACGCTAGCCTTACCCCGGGTAATGCGGGGGCTCTACTCGGGGTCGACGCCAACTTCCCGCCGTTCTCGTGGGACCAAAATGAGATCTCCAATTATAAACAAAAAACTTTTCTCTGGGTCTCCGGACTCCGAGTCCCGAAAAGGCGGGTGTAGCAACCCGCCTAAGGGCTCACTACCTGCTTCGGCAGGTGACTTTTTGACCGAGGAGGAGAGAGGAACGAGGATGGGCAGAGATCTGCCGGCGGGTGCCATCTCCTCTCCCCCTGGGGAGAGAGAGCCAATGGACCTCGGAGGAGTAGCCTCCGAAGGGCCATCTACTGAGGGAAGCCCATCCCCCTCTACGGTTACGGATGACAGTAGCTGGGATTACCACCCTCACCGGAGAGTTGGTAAGGTGAGCTCTCCGCGGAGGGTTACGAGAGTGGCCAAACCACGAGGGACAGACATGTCCCTGGGGTCTGGGGTCCCCGTGGGCCAGGGGACGCCAGTACAAGGGGCCAGCAAGCCTGGCCCCCTCTGCGCGAAAAAGAGGCAGAGGGAGTCTGCCTCCAGAATAACCGAGGGGGCACTTGGAGCCAACGCCGAGGGGACTGAGAAGGGGGAGGGGGCGTCAGGGACGAGGGTCGCTGGCCCGGTAGTCGTCACCGGCATCTTCCTCTCCCAAGGATCCAGGTTCCGGGTCCAGAAAGTAGAGGGTAGGACACTGCTGCAACCGGCAGTGGCCGCAGGGAAGAAGAGAGGGAGGCAGTCAACCAGTGGAGGACCCACTACGGCTGTGGAGATAGTGGAGAGACCGGACCCGGCTCTGGTACCGGAGCAAAAGAAGAGGGGCAGACCATCCACGACGGGCCTGGGGGTCGGAATAAGGGAGAGGAGAGAAAGGGAGATGAAGGAGAAGGAGGAGCGCCTCAAAAAACTGGAAAGAGAGGCGTGGAATTTCCTTGAACGAAGAATATGCCATACTCTGGCGGACAGGCGCTCCGCTGAGGAGATGTTTAAGGACAGATCCTCAGTGGGGCTGCTCAGAGAGGCGGGATCGGCAGAGCTTGCGGATAAGGTGGGCCGGGCCCTGGGTGCGGTTGGGCTGGTGGCCAAGCGTTCGAACACTCTTAAAAGAACGTTCACCAGCCTACTAAACCGGGCCACTGTCACCACCCAAGCGGCTATGTCGACCCTGATTGCCAGGGTAGCGGCACAAGAGGGCGAAGGAGCAGGGAGGCCGGAGATAACGAGGGAGCTGGAGGACCTCAAGGAGAGCTTGAGGACACTGCGGGCCGAAAACATAAAACTCCAGGAGGAGCTCCAGGAGAGCAAGGTCCGGGAGGCCCACACTCAGACCCCCAACCGGAGCCGGTAAGAAGGAGAACCTACGCTGAGGTGACGAGCGGGGGAACGTCCACCTCAGCAGAGGAGCAAGGGAAGGAGAAGAGAAGGAAGAAAAAGAGGAAGAGGAGGAGAGTGGCGAGAATCGATTCCTCCCCTTCCTCCCTCAGGGGAGAGGTGAGTGAGAGGGAGGCTCTTCCGGGGGTCTGTCCTGTCTATGACGATAGACTCCCGGGGGAGACCCCCTCTCCGACGTGGAGACCTGAATCGGGTAAGGTGCAGGGTGCCTCAACGGCGACCATGGCCCGGGCGGGGTGAGGCGACTGACTGATCAGAAGCCTCACCTCGTCTGGGGATGGGACGGGAGCCGGGTCGCGGAGGGAGCAGGAACCCCCGCACCAACCCCCGTAACAGCCCAGGTTCTCAAGGGGAAGGAAGAGGACCGTGGTAGAAAGGAGAGCCAGGCCAAGGTGATGCGGACTACTGCGGAGCAATCAAAGAAGAGAAAAAGGGCCAGGGAGAAGAAAAAAAGGAAGAAGGCAAGGGCAAGACTTCAGAAGGAGAGGGAGAAGGAGACTGCCCAAGGACGAGGAGCAGCCCGGAGGAGGTGTGTAAGGCCTAGCCTTCACGCCACTCCGGGTGCTACAGGCGAACCTCGGTCGCGGCGCCCGGGCCCAGGACCCGTGGGTGCACAGGATCCGGGAACTGGGCGCCGAGCTGGAGTTGGCCACCGAGCCGAACTGGGTACCGATCAGCAACGAATGCTGGTTCGGCAGCACGGACGGCTTGGTGGCCATTGTGGTTGACCCTGCAGCGGGGACCCCTCCCTGTGTTTTAAGGGAAAAGGGATCCTCGTACGTGGCGGTCGACTGGGGGCCCGTAACTGTGGTGGGGGTATATCTCCCCCACCACAGAAATAAAGCCGGACTTGCCCGCCCCGCCCGCATAAAAGGGATCCTAGACAGGGGATCTGGTACGCAAGTGCCATCCCCGACCTGTCGTGATTGCCGGGGATTTCAACGCCCACTCTGAGGAGTGGGGTTACAGTCTCCGGCAGCGGGATCCCAGGGGCGAGGTGGTCATCGGCTGGGTGGCGGGATTAGACCTTCTGTTGATAAACAGAGGGTCTACCGGCACCTGTATAAGGTCGGGAGGAGGGTCATCGGTCATTGATTTGACTTGGGCCTCCCTCTCGGCCGCAAGAATGATTTCGGAATGGAGGGTGGAGGCGGAGGGCGACACGCTATCTGACCAGAGATATATAGTCTGGCCCCTCCGCTTCCCCAAACCGAAGCAGGTATCGGCTCGCCGCCCAGGGTAGAGGAATTTCTCCCCAAAAAATGGGCCCTCAGTCGACTTAACGTGGACAGGTTCCAGGCTGCTGTCCTTGTGGCCACCTGGCACATAGAGCCAGGTGAGTGGGACCTCGGTCCCCTTGAAGGGGCCAGGGAGATAACGGGGATAGTGGCGTCGGCATGAGACGCCGTGATGCCCCGTTCCCACCCCCGTCGGCGCCGGGCGGCGTATTGGACATCGCGGTATTCCGCGGTGCCTCCGACCGTGCCAGGAGGGCGTATATGCGCGCCCGGCGACGAGACGGGGATGCCACAAGGGCAAAAGAGGACTACCTTGCAGCCAGGGTAGTCCTCAAAGCAGCCATCAAGAAGGCCAAGCAGAAAGCCTGGGAGCAATTGGTGAGCTCTCTGGATGACGATCCGTGGGAGCGCCCATACAAGAGGACAGTGGCTAAGATTCGTCCTTGGGCGCCCCCGCAAACGGAAACGTTAGACCCCCGGGCCCTCGAAGGGCTCCTGGACGCCCTTTTTCCAAGGGCGGAAGGGGGCCCCCTAGTGATCCCTTCCCCAGAGATGGGGGAGAGGGGTTGGGACGAGGGCTTGGAGGTCACTCCAGAAGAGCTCGCCAAAGCCCCGAGAAAGCTCGGGGGCAAGGGCAAAGCCCCTGGCCCCGACGCGATTCCGGGCCGCGCCTGGGCTCTCGCGTTGGCCGAGGGGAACCTGTGCGCGGCCACGTGCAGGGTCATGACCGGATGCCTCAGGGAGGGGGTCTTCCCCCTAGAGTGGAGGAGGGCTAAACTGGCCTTCCTCCCGAAGGAGGGCAAGGAGACCGGTAGTGCGTCAGCCTACAGGCCGATATGCCTGCTGGACGAGACGGGCAAGATGCTGGAGCGCATCATTGCCGACCGCCTCGTCCAGCATATGTCCTCGAGTGGGCTGGATCTCCACGACTGCCAATACGGGTTCAGGCCCGAACGATCCACGCTGGATGCAATCCAGTGGGTCCGGGACCTGACCCGGGCGGTCGTGGAGATAAGGGGCGGGGTGTTGTTGGCGGTGTCACTAGACATTTCCAACGCCTTCAGCACCCTACCCTGGCCGGAGATAGGACGGGCCCTCGAGCACTTCGAGGTGCCCGCCTATCTCCGGTGGATAATGTCCGCCTACTTCGGGGACAGAGACCTCTCCTTCACCAAGGAAGGCGGGGCTCAAGGCTGGCGCACTATGGAGCGCGGCGTCCCGCGGGGGTCGGTGTTCGGCCCCCTGCTATGGGACATCGGCTTCGACCGGGTCCTTCGCACTCCACTCCCCGACGGCTGCCACGTCGTCTGCCACGCAGACGACACGTTAGTGGTGGCCGAAGGGAAGAACTGGGAGGAGGCCTGCTTCCGCGCGGAGGTGGCAGTGGCATCGGTGGTGGGAACCATCGGAGACCTGGGTCTTAAGGTGGCGCTCCAGAAGAATCAGGCTGTGTTTCTTCACGTCCGTCGTCGGGCGCCGCCGGAGACCAGGGTCCTAGTCGATGGCGTCCACGTCCGCGTCGGGCCGACGATGAAATATCTCGGCCTGACGTTGGACAGCCGGTGGCCATTCGGGCTACACTTCAGGCTGCTGGCCCCCAGGGTGCGCAATACTGGCCTTTCTTCTTTTCTTTGTTCACGCAGGGGAAATCCATCATGGATACCCCCGCCCCATTGGGGAGGGGCGGGGGTTATGTCGGTCTCTTACCAACTGAAACCCCTGCGGGATATCTACCTGTCGGACCGTGAGGAGGGGGAGTAAGGGGAACTGCTCCCGCATTCCCTCCCCAACTCCCGGGCCCATGGCTCTAATCCAAGAGCCCCTCGCCTTCTTGTACCGCACCCCCCACCCCATCTCGGGGAATTAGTGGGAGAGGTACAGTCCCCGGCGGGTATCCCCGCCGGTTGGCCTTCTGTTGTCACCTTGGAGGAAGGGTCATCCACCCTTCCTCCTTATCCCCCCCTTCCTTAAGGGAGAGGGGAGGATTTTTGAGGAGATGGGCCCGACCCCAATCGGGTTCCCCACTTGCCCTTTCCCCCCTTGTCCGATCATTCAAGAGAGCGGGAGGTGTCCTCCTCGCTCCCTTCTGCATGACGGAGCCTGGCTCGAGGTTGCCGAGGGAGGCGGCGACCCGTGTAGACCGGCGCTCTCTCCTCGTCCGTTGCCACCTCGGGCCCGCTTCCGACTCCCCCTTCCCCCCGGGGGAGCGCCGGCCCCGCCGTCCTCTCCGACGGCGTTTGCCAGGCCGGCGCCTCCACTCGGCCGCCTCCTTCCGGGAGATTACCTCCCCGCAGAAGGAGACCGCCGCGTCCCACGCTCTCTCGCTTCCGCACATGGCTCGCACCAGGTGCGGGAGCGAGAGCTCCCCGCCTTTGCAGTCCACCGCCCCGAGCAGGACCCGGTGCTGCTTCTCCCATGCCGCGCAGGCGGCCAGGGTGTGCAGCGCCGTGTCCTCTTGCTCGGGGCAGTTGTGGCACCAAGCGGTGGGCTCCTTCCTTATCCAGTGTAGTATCTCCCAAAGCATCCGTGCCCGGTCAACACCTGCACCAGATGGAAGGACATTCCACGCACCCTCCTGTCTGTCATTTCCGACAGACAGGGACGGACAGCCTCGGCCGTTGCGAGAACGGACCATCGGGGGTCGGCTAGCAAACCTTCCCACCGCTCCAGGGTCCGGTCTCTGGCCTGGGTCATCAGGGCCTTCAGGCCCCTGGCCGTCAGCTCTTCCCCCTCGCGGAGCTCCTTTACCCGCCACTAGAGGATTCTCCTCTCCTCGGCCAGGAGCTCCACAGGGGGGGAGCCGGCCAGGGTGGTCGCCGCCATGTATGACACGGTGTGGAACCCCCGAATCGCTCTGATCATAAGGGGCCAAAGGGCCTGCCTCATTTGCCGCTTGCCCACCGCGGTGGCCAGCAGCTGAGGACGCGGCTATTGAAATTATGAAAGAGCCAAACGAACCGCAGAGCCTCTTAGCCCCTTAAGCCTCGCTGAATCGACATTTGTTGCAAATTCGAAATTGAATATCTCGACACCTAAATATCCTAGCAGCAAATTTCAAAAACGGTTTGAAAGCTTTGAAACCGTACTTTTCGAAAGATCTATCGAAATTGTGCGCAACGATATTTTTTCAAAATGGCGGGTGATAAAAAGGAGAACATGAAAAGTTGCTAAAAAAAGGTTCGAGCGTGCGACGGCGCATGGAGCAAAGTAAGTGTCGCAGTTCAATGGGACGAAAAGTACCTAAAAGTATAGAATGTTTTCTTTAAAATACTTCGTTATAGAGCTTGATGCGATACTTATTCACTGAATTATGCAAATTTAACAAGAAAACCGCATTTTTAGCAAAATTTGGAACAACTCAGTGAAAAATGATCACATCGAGCTCGGTAAAGTAGTATTTTAAAGATAACACTCTATACTTTTATGTGCATTTGGTCCCATTACGCTGCGATACCTGATGCACACCATGCACCATCGCAAACACGGACCTTTGATTATCAATTTTGCATCCTCTCACTTTATCATCCGCCATTTTGAAAAAAATGGCCGAGCATAATTGCCATTCAGATATTCTTAAAGAGGACGTTTCAAGCTCCATTTTGCATTTCTGCGCATATTTATATCTTCATTATTTACCAAGTTATGATCATTTGAAATTTTGTAATTTTTTCCCAAATTTTTAGTGTACCGGGTTTTTTGCGTTTAAGTGTATATGGACACTTTTCAAAAGATCTTCGGAAGACTTTTGACCAAGATTAGACTGCCTCTCTTTTCTTTACAGTCCTCTTTGTAAGCTTTTCCGTTTCTTTACGGTGGAGCGGCCCAATTTTTCCAACGCGCCGCGTCTTTTAGTCAAATTTAAACTTCTTTTCCATTTTAGGTATTTTATTGGCTAGATCTGCGCATTTACATGCAATATGAATAGGGTCAGGGCAGCTGCACTTTTCTAGCGATCTATTGCTAATACACTAATACGATCTAAGTACAGTCATTGCTCATTTTGCATTTGCATGCATATATGTCAAAAAGTTCTTGAGATTCAGCAAAAAAGTTTTCGTAAATTTTGTTACGATCTTCATTATCCTGATCTCTCTTGTATGATTTGCTAAGTGAGTAGTATTTGTCATGAAGTGTTTGTAAAAGTTGAATAATTCTAGTGCAAGAAACAGTAGGGATGGAAGACTTTGAGTATATGCCCTCCAATTGAACTGCCACAAGCTCGGAAACAGCTTTAAAGCTAACATCCTTGCCGGGCGATGGAGAGTTCATTCTCATGGTGTAGCTAACATCTAGCCAGGTTTTAATAATGTCTGCTCGAAATGGAAGGCAGGACAAACTGAAGGCTCGGGATTGCCGAAAAATGGACACTCAAGATCTTTGCGAGTCAGAGACATCGTTGGAAATAGAGGTTCAAGATTTTATACCCAAATATAAAATCGCAACGGACCGCCAATAGAAAAGGATAACAAGAAAGATATATACAGTGGAATGTCAACCAGGCTGCACCGCTTAGCCGAAACGAAACAAGTAGAAACTAGCACGGAATGCGTTGTCGAAGACAGGGCGAGACAGAAACAAAATGCTGCTGCTGCTCGCTTCCTTCCCTTCTAGTTCTCGGTACTCGACCGATGCCAAGATGGATAAGAAGTGGAGAGGGAGGGGGCAGGGGCAAAGAGGCTCCACAGGACGTTTTTCGTGTGTTTCCAACATTTCTGCGTGTATCCTAAATATTAATTACCTAAAACAGAGTAAACTCTTGAAACTTTGAGCACGATGCGCGACCTGAAAATATTCACCGATTTCAAATTTTTTTTCCTCGTGATCCTCTCGACTAGTAACAACTTTTTCGCGGTATTAAAATGCGATTGGAAAACTTTTTGAAAATTCACTCCGGTCTATTGCCCATCCGAGTGAGAGTACTCTGGTGTTCAGTGGCTGGAGTTAGTCGGCAACGGGGAACCCGCAGGGAGCGGGCGACCTGATCCGTCAGGCGAAGGCCGTCGAGCGTCGGGGCCCACTCGGAAGGGATGGCCGTTGGTTGTGCCAGGTTACTGGTCACTGGGTGGGGAAGGAGACCACAAGAGAGTTCCCTTTTTTTAAGTATTGGGGCCCTGGCCACACCAGGGAGAGTTTACCGCTGCGAAAGTTCGCAACGGACTATGCTTCTGGTGTGACCGGGGCGGGCACACCGCGCGGTAGTCTGAGAACGCTCTGGACTGCATGGTGCCGTGCATGCCGTGATGAATATAGAGAGGCCAGCCACCGAATGGCCGGACCGGCCTGCTGGCTGGCTTTGAAGGGGGGCGGCGGGCGCAGAGAGAGCCTTCGCGGCCGACCCCCAACGTGGAGCCCGTTGGGGCTGGGCGTGGTTCACCACTGGGGGGCGGTTCGTAGCCGCCAGTGTTGGCGGTGGAGGCGGGCGTGGCAACACGTCCGTGGATAGGATCAGTGTTGGGGGCCGCGGCGGGTGGGGGCTCCAAGGCCCCCTCGAGTTCGAGGGTGGACCGGAGCCATTCCCATCTGAGGAGGCGACCCCTGGCATTATCGCACGACCCGGCAGGTATAAAATGTCCACCGCCTGTGCTTGACAGCGTGGGCGGATATTTCTCTTGCGGCGGGCGGAGAGATTTTCTCTCCTTCCGGTTCGTATAGCTCTGGGGGTGGTTTCTCCTAGCTGTATGCGGCGAGAGAGGTAGGGAGAACGGGATAACCCGGTGAGGGCCAGGCCCCGTTCCCCACCTCCGGTTATCTGAGGTAGGGGGGAGGGAGGGGGGCTGGACACCCCCTCCCTTGCCGGCCCTGTGCGGTACCGGCCAGCAATGCCGGGCGACCCGTATTCTCGCCCGGCGGCGTCGCGTGTCGAATATGGGACGGCGCTCCCTTCCCGGATTGTGATTAAGGAGGCCTGGGCTCTACCGCGTAATTTACGCACAGAACCATACAGGCTAACCTTCCCATCCGGGCTGGGGCGGGAGCCTTAAAAGGGCGGGATTGCACAGGAACGGTGATTAAGGAGCCCCTGACTTGCGAGCCTGGGGCGACTCTCCCTTCCTTCCCGAACCTTTTCCCCCCGCAAAGTCCCACGGCGCGCGGCGTCAAGCAGGGGCTCGTAAGGGCAATAGGGGGCGGCGGTTTGGGTTGAGGTACTGCGGGAAGCATCCAACCTCCGTCGCACGACCCCTCCAGAAGGTGTCTCCCAGGAGTTTTAGTGGGTGCGAGTCCCACATAACCTCCGGACCTCCCCGAGGGTCCGGGGGTACCCATAAGGGGTTTTTCCTGGGCACAAAGAAAAAGATACATCACATTTAGGAGGGAAGCCGCATCGGCCTCCCTCCCCACGAGGGACGGGGGACCGACGGAGATGGAGGTGACGGTAGCAACCTCTGCTCCGGACCCCACCCAGGAGATGGAGATCCCGGAGGAGATGAAGCCTCAAAGGGAAAAAGAAACAGGGGAGCCATGGAGGCCAGGATCCCAATGATGGAACCGGAAGAAGAGAAGGCAGCAGCAGAGGAGAAGAAGAAAGCAGCAACGGTGGAGAAGGTGAGGAGGATGGAGGCTGTTGCCATATCCTAAACTATTGTATTCGAGGGGGAGTCGGAGAACGCGCCACCCCCGACTTCCCCAATTGATGGCTCCTCCTCATACTCTCGAGAGGAGGGGGCCGACCAGGTAGGGGCCCTCCATGTAGAGACCTCCCATGTAGCCTCCACAGAGGACCCCGAGCTGGAGGCCACCACGGCCGATATCCCCCCGGAGAGGCTGCGGCGTTATCGCTGCCTGACGTCTTGCCGGGGAGGCTAGAGATAGAGCGCCCGGAGGAGGCGTGAAAGGCTTCGCCTTCACGCTACTCCGGGTCTCTCAGGCCAACCTCGGCCGCGGCACCCGGGCCCAAGACCTGTGGGTACACGGGCTAAGGAACTGGGTGCCGGGCTGGGGGTGGACACGGAGCCGTAGTCGGTGCCGATCAGTAACACTAACTGGTCGGACAGCCTCGACGGCTCCGTGGCCGTGACGGCCAATCCCGAAGCGAGATCCCCCTTGTAAAATCAGGAAGAGGAGCTCGTATGTGGCAGTCGACAGTGGGCCCGTGACCGTGGTGGGAGTATAACTTCACCACCGTCAAAATAAGGCTGGCCTCGGAGACCTTGCCCGCATAATGAGAGTCCTCGACAAGGTCGGGGATGTGGTGCGACAGTGCCATCCCCCATCCGTGGTAGTTAACGCCCACTCCGTTGAGTGGGGCTGCAGTCCCCGGCAGGAGGACCCTCGGGGCAAGGCCGTGGCCGACTGGGCGGCGGGACACGGCCTCTTGCTCATGAACAGGGGGTTGACTCGCACCTGCATGCGGCCGAGGCGAAGAGAGCCGGTCATCGATCTGACTTGGGCCTCCCCCTCGGCCGCCCGGAACTTCCGGAAGTGGGTGGTGGAGGCGGAGAGCGAAACGTTGTCCGATCATCGGTACATAACGTGGTCCCTCCGCCTCCCTACCCATCAACGGGTGTCGGGCCGCCGCTCTAGGGAAGGGGATCTTCCCCTCCCCGAAGATAGGCCCTCGGTCGACTAGACGCGGATAGGTTTCAGGCGGCCGTCCTTGCGGGCATCTGGCATCTCGATCAGAAGCCAGGTGAGTGGGACCCTGGCCTCCCTCTGCAGGGGGCCAAGAAGATAGGGCGTCGTGGCGTCGGGTTGCGACGCTGCGATGCCCCGATCCCACCCCCGTCGGAGCCGGGCTGCATATTGGTGGACGGAGGACTTAACCGAACTTCGGCAGGCCTCCGTTCAAGCCAGAAGGAAATACACCCGGGCCCGGCAATACGATGGGGACGCCGCAGGGACGGAGGAGGGCTTTCTCCGGGCAAGGGAGGCCCTAAGAGCCGCCACAGCGGAGGCAAAGGCGAGAGCCTGGGAGCAGCTGGTGAGCTCCCTGGACGAAGACCCGTAGGGGCGCCCATACAAGCGGACGATGGGGAAGATTCGTCCGTGGGCGCCCCCACCGACGGAGTCCATGGCTTCCAGGGACCTCAGGGACACCCTCTTTCCGAGGGCGGAGGAGGGTTCCCCCGGATCCCCGTTCCTGAAATTCAGGACGGGGACTGGGACGAGGACCTGGGGGTCACACTGGAGCAGTTCACCAGGGCTAGGATAAAGCTCGGGGCCAAGGGCAAAGCCCTAGCCCTCACGACATTCCTGGGTTCTCGCCCTCTGCGAAGGGAACCTATCCGCCGCCACGCGGGATGTGTTCAACGGGTGCCTCAAAGAAGGGGTTTTCCTCCAGGAGTGGAGGAGGGCCAAGTTGGTCTTCTTCCCGAAGGAGAGCAAAACGCCCGGCAGACCGCCGGCCTACAGGCCGATATGTCTGCTGGACGAGGCAGGCAAGATGCTGGAGCGCATCATTGCCGACCGCCTCGTCCAGCACCTGTCCTCGGAGAGGCCGGACCTCCACGACAGTACGGGTTCAGGCCCGGTCGCTCGACGCTGGATGCGATCCAGCATGTCCGGGACCTGACCCGTACGGTCGTGGAGGAGGGGGACGGGGTGTTGCTCGCGGTATCGTTAGACATAACGAATGCGTTCAACACTCTACCCTGGCCGGAGATTGGACGGGCCCTCGTGCATCACGGCGTGCCCGTCTACCTCCGGCGCATCCTGTAGGCCTACTTCGGGGGCAGGGACCTCGCCTTCACGAAGGAGGGTGGGGTCCAGGGCTGGCGCATCATGGAACGCGGTGTTCCGCAGAGGTCGGTACTCAGCTCCCTGCTATGGAACATCGCGTTCGACCAGGTGTTGCGCTCTCACCTCTCCCACGGCTGCCACATTGTCTGTTATGCAGACCATACGTTGGTACTGGCCGGGGGAGGAGGACTGGGGGGAAGCCCGCCTCCGAGCGGAGGTGGCACTAGCCTCGGTGGTGGGTACCATCAGCAACCTGGGGCTTAAGGTGGCCCCCCAAAAGACTCAGGCTATGTACTTTCATGGCCGGTGTCGGGGGAAGCCACCACGCACCCGAGTCCTGATGGATGAAGTCCGCGTCCGCATCGGGCCTACAATGAAATATCTGGGCCTGACGCTGGACGGCGGTTGGGGATTCGGGCCACATTTCGGGCAACTGGCTCCCCGGGTACGCAAAGCAGGCCAGGCCTTGGCCGGCCTCATGCAAACTAAGGGGAGCCTAGGTTGGAAAGATCGCCACCTGTATGTTGGTGTCGTGCTCTCGATCGCCCTATATGGGGCGCCCATATGGGCGCCTCAATTGCTAGCCACCGGCCCCAACAGGAACCTGTTGCGCCAGACCACGCGGTGCTGGTAAGGGCGATTCGGAGGTACGGCACCGTTTCTTACAAGGCTGCGGGCACCTTGGCCGGTTCCCCCCTGTTGAGCTCCTAGCCGAAGAACGACACCTCTTGTATTGGAGGGTGAAGGAGCTCCAGGGGAGGGGCGAACTAACGGCCAGGGGCCTCGTGGCCCTGAAGAACCAAGCCAGATCCCGGGTCCTAGACCGGTGATCGGCCGAGTTGGCCGAGCCCTGAGTGCCCGGGCTCCAAACGGCCGAGGCCATCCGCCCCTGTCTGCCAGAGATAGCGGACAGGAGGGGATGCGGACTCTCTGTCCATCTGGTGTAGGTGCTGACCGGACATGGCTGTTTCGGGAAGTACCTGCACCGGATAGGAAAGGAACCTACCACCGAGTGCCACCACCGAGTGCCCGGAACGGATGGACACGGCGCATCACACTCTGATTTCGTGCCCGTCATGGAGTCAGGAGTGTTGTGTCCTGGCCTAGGCGGTGGAGTGCCGGGTGGAGGCACTCTTGCTCCCGCGCATGGTGCGAGCCGTATGTGGGAGCGAGAAGGCATGGGGGGCGGCGATCTCCTTCTGTAGGGACGTAATGTCGCAGAAGGAGGCCGCCGAATTGAAGCGTCGCCCTGGAATCCGTCGCAGGCAGCAACGGAGGGAGCGGCGCTCCCCGGAAATAGGTAGCGGGTCCGAGATGGCTCCAGCCGAGGAGGAACCGTCCCCGATTCGTCGAGGGCCTTCTCGGCCGCCTCGGGCCCGCCTTCGGATGCGCATAGGAGGGGCGACGGGAGGGACATGAGCCCTCCAGCTTCCCCGCGCGTCGGTAGAGATAGGCGAGGGGGTGAAGGCCCGTTTGGGGATGGGCCTCAAACCGCCGCCCCCCGTCTAAGCTGGTAGCCGATTAGGAGGGGGGTGTGGAGAGAGGGTGGATGTTCCCGTCTCTCCAAATATAAACCCGAAGGCCAACCCGGTCGGGAAATCGGCCGGGGTACCACGGCCTTGAATTCTCTGTGGGAGACGGGAGGGCGCGGTAGTCGGGCGTGGGGCTCTTCGTATGAGCCCTGGGGCCGGGGTGTCGGAGAGGGAATGCAGGCGCAGTTCCCCTGACTCCCCCTACTTCGGCCCGATCGGTAAACACCCAGTGGGGTTTTAGTGAGTAAGAGCCTCACATAACCCCCGCCTCCCTCCAAGAGGCGGGGGTATCCTATAATGGATTTCCCCACTGTTATGAGAAAGAAAAAGGATACATCACACCTCCCCCGTGGACACCACTTTGTCGTGGTGGGGGAGCTTGCGGGTCCCAGTGACGTACAGAGCGGTACCGATGGGGGTTTCGGCCCCTGGCAGGTCCTACCATGCCGAGGTGGTCTGTACAGAGGGACCTTATTAGGGGCGTCCACTTCTGGATGGGCAGCTGCGTCCAGGAGGTAACCAGGGACTGGAGGGTCGTACTTGTACGACCCAAAGGTCCCTACAGCACGGGCAGAGCGGGCTCGTCAGTCTTATGTAGACAGCCGATCTAGGGAAAGGAAAACCCCGAATTCAAACCCGAGTGGGTCGGGCTTGTAACAATCCGACACCTGGATGGATCCTTATGTCAACACAAGCGAATAACGTCTCGGGTCTCGGTACCGAGAACCGGCGTGTAGGTGAGAATATTGTCCCAGTTATCATCACGTCGTCATCGAGCGATGGGCCAACCCTGGAGTGCACCGCGGATTGCAGGGCGGCATTGGTTACTGCGCAGCGTCATGGTGGGGACGCGGTCCCGACCCCCACTATGTCGTCAACAGACGACGGGCCGAACAACCAGGGGGATAACCCCCTCTTCCGGAGTAGAAGTGGGGTAAGTGTAACTTCCCCTTCTCCTCTCTCCGATTATAAGAACCGGAACTGGTCCTCGACCTCGATCGCGTGTGGAGGTCAAAGGGACTGCTTCCGCCGGGGAGCTAGTCAGACGAGCCTACACGGCAAGAAGAGTGGGCGGCCGTCCAATGTGAGATGAACCCCGGCTAACGCCCGCTGGAAGGGCAGTCTCCGCCGGGAGACGTTCCGCGTGAGACCTCGGGGTGAAGAGGGGCGGTCACCCACCGAGGGACCGAGTGAGGCCCGGGGGACGGGATCGAAGATCCCTGTCAAAACGCTGGGGGAAAATAGGCCAGGCCCTCTTTCTAGCAAAAAAGGGGGAACGCGTTCTAAGGGGGGCAACGCGGACACGAACGCGATTAAAGAGAGGGCCGCCGAGAAACCGACGATCCTCTCGGACATAATACTGTCCCAGGTATCTAAAATCCAGAAGGTAAGAGACGAGCGCGGGAGGTTTGCTTGCAGGAACCAGGCCACCACCAGCCAGGCTGCAACTATCAATACCACCACTAGCACCTGTAGGGGCACCGCTACCGGCATCAATACCCAGGGAGCGAAGAGAAGAAGGGAGCAGACGAGCGGGAGCTCCGTGGTTTTCTTTGAGGTGCATCCGCAGCCCCCCTCTCCCCAGTCTTTCTGGTCCCGCAAAGGGATCCAAGGGGAAGGCCGGCAACAACCGGCAAGAGAGTGGGCATTAGATTAAAGCGGAAGGCGGAGGCTGTCAGGAAGAAAACAGAGACAGAGGACTGCCTTGAGAAGGAGGCGGAGAACCTCCTCGGCAGGGGCATCCTTCGCACTCTGAAGAATATACGCCCTGCCGAGGAGGTCTTCAAGGATCCCGTCTGGAGGGCACTATTAAGGAAGGCCGGGTCGGCAGAGCTGGCCTCGGAGGCAGGCCGTGCACTTGGCGCGGTGCGGCTGGTGGCACGGAGGTCCCGAACACTCAAAGGGACCTTCGTGTCGCTGCTGAACCGCGCGGTGGCCACCTTCGAGGCGGTTCGACCCTTCTTGCGAGGGTCGCGGAACAGGACGGGGGGGAGGATGCCATCTCTGAGGTCAGGAAGGAGATGGAGGGGTTACGGGCGGAGCTGAGAGGGGTGAGGGCAGAAAATCGGAGGCTCCTTGAGGAGCCAAATGCGGCTAAGATGGCTGAAGCCGGTACTGCTCTCACTCTCGCTCTTCCATCTCCCACAGGAAGGAGGACGTACGCAGAAATAACGGCGGACGGCTGCACCTCAGCGGCAGAACCGGATAAGACCGGACCATCCAGGCGCAAGAAGACCAGGATGACAAAGAGGAGGAGGGTATCCAGAACTCCGATCAGGGATTCCTCCAGCTCTGCGGAGGAGAGAAGGGTGAACGTCGGTGAAACAATGTCATACGACGATAATTTAGATTTTTTCAGGAAGGAGCAAGCCACTGTTCTGGTAGCAGTTCGAAGACCTCCACTACAGGGGGTAATGAAGGAGCCCGGCAGCCCCCAGAAGGAGGGGGAAATAACATACGCCCAGGCGGCTCGCGTGCGAGGGGGGAGGAGAGGAATGCTCCTGGGAAGAACTCCCGACAGACGGGACAAGAGAGAGGGTCCACCTACCGATCTGCCAACCAATCCCAGCCCAATGCTGAGCCGGCGGAAAGGGCGTGGACAATAGTGGGGAGCCAGAGAGAGAAGAGGAGGATGGAGAAGGAGGAGAAAGGAGGATCTCCCCTTCCCCACCCTCCTCCCTAGTCCGCCTCGGGGAAGCGAAAAGGGGGAACAAAGCTGAGGTCAGCCGCCGTCGCCCTGACGTACCCCGGTGACACGTACCACCAGTTCCCCCTCCCTCTGAGGGCTGCCGGGCCTGGTCTGGTTGTCTCCTACCTCCTGGCTGCCTCCTCCTGTTTCCTTCTCTCCTTCTGCCTCTCCTTTTGCCTTTTCCTTTTCTGAGACTTTGTCCCCGGTGCTCGCCTCTCAGCCCCCCTCCCCCAGTCCCAACCGGATTGGCTATTGCCTTTCCGGTCAGGAGGGCGCCGGGTCGGAAGCCACGGCCTGCACCACCAGCCCCGGGGCCACGTCTACTGATCTCCTGTCCTCCATGACCGTCGATCTCTCCTTCAGCAACCTCCGGAGTTCTCGCGTCAGGCGCCCCGGCGTTGGGGCCAGGCGCCACATTAGGCAGGCGGACCTGGGGATCCCGGGATTCCTCAGGATCCGCCGGGCCCTCACAGGGACACTACTTATAGAGGTGCCTGGCCTCAACGCCGGGGCGCCCGCCGACCAGCTTGCGGAGGAGCTCCGCAAGCTGACGGCGGAAAAGGGCCCCGAGTATCGGGTCCAAAGACCGGTCAGGACCACAGCGTTGCGGATCACCAGCCTGGACCTGACCATCGGGGCCCAGGAGGTGGCGGAGGCTGTGTCCCTCGCTGGGGATGTTTGCCTGCAGAGATGTCTGTAGGTGAACTCCGTGTGGCCCAGCGAGGGATGGCGACAGTGGTGGTACGATGTCCGCAGGCGGCGACCGCTAGGGTCGCTGCTGCGGAACGGGTCCAGATTGGCTGGACCCGCGCCAGGGTGGCGGCGTTGCCCGTTCGCGCGGTGCTGTGTTACAGGTGCTTGGATCGCGGCCACGTGTGCGAGCAATGCAATAACGCCGTCGACCGCAGCGATACATGCTATCGCTGCGGTAACCCCGGCCATCGTGCCAAAAACTGTGAAGTGGCCGCGGCGAGATGCGCGGTGTTTACAGAGAGGGGCGGGCCGGCCAACCACAAGGTCGGTAGGCTGGCTTACAAACCCCCGAGGAATCGGGGGAGGAGGGGAAGCCGAAGGGGGCCGGTGCGGAGCAAAGGACCGGGGAAGAGATAAGGGGGCCCTCGCCCTATCAGTCGGAAGGACCTCGCACGAAAGAAGGGGGAAACGAGGCCGGTCTTCCCCCCCAACGAGGGATCCTGGACGGGGGAAGGGAGGACAGGTCGGTCTCTCCCCCAGTGATGGAGCGGAACCCGCGGCTGGAGGAAGCCCGAACCCTGGACAACAGAGGTCCAGCTCAATCGGAGCCACTCCAGCAGAAGACCTCGAGGAAGAGAGGGGCGACCGAGGAGGACGCCGCTGCGCCAATGGACCTGGAGACTGGAGGAGATGCAGGACCGGGATGAAGCAGAGAAGGTGAGGAGGGTGGAGCCTACCGGCACGCACCCGACAGCTCTATGGAAAGAGGAGTCAGAGGACGCCCCCTGACTCCACAGGTTGTGGACCCCTCCTCATACTTCCCAGAGGAGGGGGGCACACAGGCAGGGACTCCCTGTGCTTCCGCGGAGGCGCCTGTTGTAGAGGTCACCATGGCCGAAACCCCTCCGGATGGAGCCGGTGCGACACTTGTGTTGCCGGAGGCTCCATCTGAGGGGGCAAAGATTGGTAGCCCGGAGGATAGGCTGGAAGCTTAGATTTCACGCCCTCCCCCTCCGGGTTCTAGAGGCCAACCTAGGCCATGGCGCGCGGGCTCAGGACTTGTTGGTTCAAGGGTTAAGGGAATTGGGCGCCGGGCTGGGGTTGGTCACTAAGCCGTTCTGGATCCCGGTAAACAATCTCGACTGGTTCGGAAGCCGGAGCTGCTCGGTGGCCATGTTGGCCAACCCCACATCGGGGTCCTCTCCCTGCAAACACAGGAAGGTATCCCCCCACCGCAGTGCCACCCCCGACCCGTAGTAGTTGCTGGGGACTTCAACGCCCACTCCATGGAGTGGGGTTGCGGTCCTCGACAGGGAGATCCCCAGGGCGACGCCGTGATCAGCTTGGCGGCGGGACTCAACCTCCTGTTGATGACAGGAGGTCGGCCAGCACCTGTGTGCGGCTGAAGGGGGAGTCGATCATTGATTTGACATGGGCTTCCCGTTCGGCTGCCCGGATTTTTCGGGAGTGGGCGGTGGTGACCGGGGGCGAGACGTCTGATCATAGATACATAGTCTGGTCTCTCGGTCCCGCCGCTTCTCCGTAGGGACTGGACTGCCGCCCAGGGGGGGGGGGCCGAAGTTCTCCCCGGAGATGGGCCCTCATTCGGCTAAACGCGGACATGTTCCAGGCGACCATCCTCGTGGCCACTTGGCACCTAGGAGAGGGGCTAGGTGAGTGGGATACTAACCCCTGGAGGGGGTTAAGAAGATGGTGGACATCATAACGTCAGTGTGCGATGTTGCGATGCCCCAGTCCCACCACCGTCGGCAACGGGTTGCATACTGGAGGACGGAGGCCATCGCCGAGCTGCAAGAGGCCTCCGCCTGAGCCAGACGGGAGTTCACCCAGGCCCGGCGACGAGACGGGATGCCGTGAGGGAAAAGGAGGGCTATCTCCGAGCGAGAGAAGCCCTCAAGGCCGATCGAGGCGAAAAAGGAAGCCTGGGAGCAACTGGTGAGAGTCCGGCATAATCCCCTACTCTTCCCCGAGGGTAGGAGGTATCCATGAAGAATTCCCTCCTCGTAAAAAAAAGTTTTCCCAGACCACCGTACCAAGGGGAAGGAAGAACCTTGAAGAACTAACTCGGGGGGTCGGACTCGTTAGCTTGGGGAGGCAGCCGACCACAGTATGAAGTCCTCTTGGTAGATCCAGTGTGGTTTCCACACGGACGTCACTGGAGGGCAACATCCGGCGTAGCTGGTTCCGATCAGTGGTCCCTCGGTTCCGTTGCCGATGCCGGTGCCACTGGGTACTTGTGGCGTAGCGTGGCTTGTGGGGGAGGATAACTACTTGTTCCCTCCATTATTTCGCGGGCCGGCGCCTTTTGGCATTCAGAGGCTTTAAAGCCGGTCCGGTAGAGGGACTGGTAGTGCCCTCGGGGGCGGGCTCTTCAGGGGTGGAGGATGACGTTGTCATTCGGTGTGGATGTGTGTGTGATCGGGTGTTCGGACTCGTGAGCCAGGCGGTCCTGGCATCCGAACTAGGGGGAAGGAAGAACCCCGACTAAGAAACCCGGGCATTTGGGCTCGTCAGCCTTCGGGCGACCAAACCAGAGAGGAAACTCCGTAAAAAACCGGTCAGGCTCGTGAGTCTGGTTTCCCAGACCGCACCAAGGAGAAGGAAGAACCTCGAAGAACAAACCTGGGGGGGAGGGTGTCGGACTCGTTAGCCTAGGGAGGCGGCCGACCAAGGTACAAAGTCCTTGTCATCGTACTAGTGTGGCAGCTTGATCTTTCACGAGGGGACAACTAATGGGGCAACATCCGGCGGGGTCCTCCCTGTCTTGGGTCTCTGGTCCCATTACAGATACGGTGGCCCTGGCCGGCGGGGGAAGCGGGTGGTCGGTGGGTGGGGATGGGGCCGGGGTTGGGTCCCCCCCCAAGTCCCCAGTCCGCTGAACCTGCCGGCCTAAGAGGGCCCTGGCTAGGGGGCTCTGGGGGTGCCCTTGGGGTGAAGACCGCAGGATGAGGATGGCTTGGCCATCCAAGTGTGAAAGTAAGAGTGCAAGTGCCGTAGTCGATCCGGCTGCGGCTCAGCGTATGTTCCGCCGTGTAGATGAAATGTTCCCCGGCGGCGGGACGATTCCGGGAGGCTCCACCGACGGTTCCCGCTACTACGATGCCGCACAGGATGAAAAATAGGGATTCGTCCCGCAGCGGGCTGCGCTGGGTGGTGACTCGGGGCTGGAGGGGCGTCCGGGCTCGTGAGCCTGGCAGTCCAGGCATTCGGAACTAGGGGAAGGAAGAACCCCGAATAATAAACCCGGATGATGGTGTCCGTTAGTCTGGGAAACCAGAAACCCAACGAGGGGAAGGCAACCCAAAGCAAAAACCCGGGCGATCGAGCCTGTCAGTCTGGTGGTGCCACACATCCGAACAAAGGGAAGGAAGAACCCAATACAAAACTCGGATTCGTTAACCTAGTGAGGCAGCCGACCATATATGAAGTCCTTGGGGTTGATCCCGTGTGGTCTAGTTCCTCCACGCGGGCGTGATCCGGAGGCAAAACCCTAGGGAGCGTGTCTCGGCCTTCGGGGTCCTCGGACTTGGTGCTGGGGGGTGCCCTTGGGCGCTTGAGGGCGCTGGCCCGGTCTGCTAAGCATTGTGGTAAAAAATCGTCCACCCAAGCTGGTCGGGGCGGTGTCCCTTAACGCCCGGAACTTTAAAGCTCGTCCGGTGCTGTGGCGGGGGTGCGCGGGGGGGGGGCGGACTCCCTGAGGGAGGATGGCTTGACCATCCAAATGAATGTGAGTGTGATTGTTGCATGAGTAATTTCCGGAGGAGGGTCGGTGACAGGAATGTACCTTTGAGGAGACGGGCCGCGATGGCAGCCACCCTGGCCCGCGTCCAGAAGAGGTGCGAACTTTGAGTGAATTGGCCCTTCCGGAAAAGTGAGTGCTCCGGGTGCTGAAATGGGTGCCTGTCTGGGGTAACCCGGAAGGCGCCTACCGATATCCCGGTGAAGCCCTCTTTGATGCCGCCAGGGAGGCGGTAATCAACAACCAGCTAAGCTGCGGACCGACGTATGGCTCATGGGCGGGGAAGACGCAGCGCCCCTGCCCGCGATACCGCGTTGGACTGCGGCTAGGCAAGTATGCTCGAGGGCAGTGGTTGGAGCGCGGCGGTTGAATGTGGGTCAGGTGTAGTCGTGCCCCGGACAACTGCTGCGCAACACCTGGCGACCGACGGATGGTTGGCCCTCTCGATAGGGGCACCCTCGAATAGGGAACACTCCTGGTGCGCGGGGCCCGTGATGGTCGGCTGCTAGCGAGCAAGCGGGGAGCGAGCTCGCGCCGCCGTTAGGCGTGAGCGTACGTGCGCTGGGGGTCCTGCTTCGGGGCTGAGCCGCGAGGAGGGTAGACTTACGAGTCGGACACTAAGTGCTCGGTGGGGCATTCGTGATGTCAGATGCAATATATTGCGATGCTACAGCACATGCGTGAGATGGCGTAGGAGCTTTATGCCAATGACGACAATAAAGCGCATCGCAGGGTCCATAAAGGGGCCCACGCTATCCGATCAGCTGTCTTCCAGGCTGCAGCGTAGTTTTCCCGTGTTTCTTGCGCGAATGCCTTATCTTAGGTTATATTGTTCAGTGGATACTAAATTTTGTTACATTAACATTATAATTTCAGTGGATATTAAGTAACAGTTACGTTACATTAACATTTTTTTTTTGGTAACGCAGGGGAAATCCTTTATAGATACCCCTGACCTTTGGGGGGGCCGGGGGTTATGTCGGACTCTTACCGACTAAAACCCCTGCGGGATGTCTACCATTCGGACCGTTATGAGGGGAGTTAGGGGGACTGCTCCCGCATTCCCTCCCCAACACCCCGGCCCCAGGGCTCTCCGGGAGCCCCTCGCTTCGAGTACCGCACCCCGTCCCACCAAGGGAGTCCGGAGTGCAGTCCCCCGACCGAATCCCCGGTCGGGTTGGTCTTCTGGTTTTATCTTAGGGGAAGGGGATATCTACCGTCCCCCCGTACCCCCCATTACTCCCCCTTTAGAAGGGGGTAGTATAGGGGAGTGAAATCATCCCCAACTGGACTCCCATTTTTCCCTGACCCTACCGACACACGAGGAGGGCGGGCGGGCTCACTCACTCACCACCACCCGCTCCCCGGCGTATCCGGAGTCGGACCCGAGGCGGCCGAGAGGGTGGCCTCCAGTTGACCGGTGGCCGCTCCTCCTCGGCCGACTCTACCTCGGGCTCACTGCCGATCCCCCCCCCTCCCGGGAGCGTCGATCCCTGCGCCGCCTCCCGGGTTGACGCTCCCACTCGACGGCCTTCTTTTTGGACATCACGTCCTTGCAGGAGGCTGCCGCTGACCATGCCTCCTCGCTCCCGCACATGGCGTTCACCATGTGCGGGAGCGAGAGTCCCCCCTCACGGCATCCCACCGCCCTGGCCAGGACACGGCGCTCCTGGCTCCATGCCGGGCATGCAACCAGTGTGTGGTGCGCCGTGTCCTCCAGCACAGGGCAGTGGTGGCATCGGATGGTGGGCTCCTTCCTGATCTGGCGCAGGTACCTTCTGAAGCACCCATGCCCGGTCAGCACCAGATAGAAGGACGTTACGTTAACATTCTAATTTTTCACTCAACTATGTAACTGTTACATAATATTTATATTAGACTCATATTAGACTATAGATTGAGAATTACTATCAGACCAATTAAAATAACCACGATTTAGATTATCTAATTTACTCGATTGCAATTCTCAATACATAGTATAATACGGGCGCTATAATACCTTAAAAAAGATACGATACTGGGGCTTTTTACTCAAGCAGCGAGCTCTACGTCATCTCACGTATGCGCTGTAGCATCGCAATATATTGCATTTGACATCACTGCGGTGAGGTTGACTGCGACCGAGGAGGGAGGTTAGTCTCTCTATAGTTGGCGGCCAGCAGATGGTCAGGTCCCCTGTGAGAAATCACGGGGGGGAGGGGAGCGGGATAGCCCGGTGGAGGTCGGGTCCTGCTTCCCTAAGCCCCACCTCCGATACGAAGGGAGATGGGGAGGGAGGAAAGGGTTTAAGTGCCGTCCTACCTTCTTAAGACCAGCCGATCCCGTTTTGGATGGGCTGACAGTGGTGGTGACCGGGTTTGGCCTGGTCGAGCGTTGCGCCAGGTTGGCGCGGCGATAGGGACAGGCCTCCGGGTCTCAGAGATCGGGGATGGACGGAGAAGTACTGGGGCAACCCTTCCTCCGATACCCCCATACAGACTTCAAATAGGCACTTCGATGGGGTTTTAGCCGATAGGAGTCCGGCATAACCACTGGTCCCTTCCAGGGTAGGTGGTATCCATGATGGATTTCCCCACCGTTAACGAAAACTTCATAATTTTATAGTAAACATAACATTGTTTGAAAGATTTGCGTGTAGGAGATATTACATATATGTATACAAGGAAGATTTCATAGAACTCATATATCAATAAAAAAAAGCATCTATGCTTCTTTTCAATTTTGCTTCAATATTACATGTTTAGTTTATAATTATCCCCTACTTTATTAAATTTTATATCATTTGATGTGTAAAATTCAGAAGCAACTAGTTAAAGAATGATATATTGAATAACATGAAAATGACAGAATTATATATAAAAAACGATTATGAGAAATAATTTTAAGACAATTATTAATTAGGACAAATATAAAATTATGAAAGTATAAAATAATACATGATATAGTAGATATAAATTTAGTATTTTATTTTTAGTTCATGATACTTTATGATTAAAGTAAGTTGTAATAAAAATATTTATCCTCTCTAAAATGATTAATTCCAAATCTTTTAGTCTATGATGTTAATGAGACTTTGGCGATATTGAAATTAGTTCTCGAATAAGCAGCTTATTTCTAAGTGCGCATTTTGACAGTGACTATCTAATTTACAATATGGATAACTGGTCCCAGGAGATTCTCTGACATTTCTTTGCACACGCGTGCGTGCCATCGCTTTGAATACAAATATATAAATATCCATCGATATATATTTTATCGTCGTGAATAAATCAATTCGTAGTTCATCCGCTCATATGCAACCTATAACTTTCCTTTGCCCAGTATCCTCCAAGTCTGAAAAGCACAGTACCTTTTAAGTGAACAATGTCCAAAAGAGTAACATGTCAGAAGTGATTAATATAATATAAATGCCTCTAATTCGATAATTTCACAAGTTCAAAAAAAGTATCTACATATTATAACAGAGTAAACGTATATTTTATTTGCAAAAATAAGTAAAATACTAACGATAAGCAACTTTTTAATATAGAAATCACTATGTATATAGCCTAGAATTTTTTAAATTTAAATGATAACATATCAGTAATTTTTGTTCTCACATTCCATATATAGATACAAAATTATGATGACGGAATTTAGCGGAGATTATATTGCGTCACATGATGTCTGCAAAGATGTGAATTATATCAAAAGTACGACGATGCGATATATAATTGGTAGAAATGTGACTTTTTATATTTGTAATGCAGTTCTCGTATCATTAGTCGAGTTAGACTTACAAGTTAGTTTAGATGATTATTTGAATGAAGCTTTAATTGTGGTTAGAATGTGGGTGAGTTTAAGTTAGGGCTGCCCGGTGTTGACGAAGGTGTTGATGGGGTACCTGGTGGTGAGGCCTCCAACGGGCAAACCAAATTGCCAAAATCCATTTCGCTTTTGCTTTTTTTACGTTTCAAAGTGAATTGAGATTTCTTTGGTACCTGCTTAAAAGAAACAGGAAAGGATTATCAAGTTACTTATAAGATAATAATAATATAATAATATAATGTAATGTTACGTCTGCGTCCCCAGGGCTGAGACATTAATTTAATAAAAGACGGTGATAGCGAGTGGCGGCATAGTTAGCTATTGTCTGGATGTTTGTTTATAACAACGAGAATCGAGAGTCGCGCTTGAGTCGGCGAACTCTTAAGACGTGTAGCGAATGAGTCCTTTTTTAAATCGTTTTTATATAAATTATCTTTTTACTTCCCCGGGCGTGCGCGAAGCGCAACATTTTGGGGGCTCGTCTGGGATCAGAATCGTCGGGCAAATCGTGAACGGGTTTATAAAAGTGTGGTGAAATGGTGCACGCGTCGAAGAAGATGCGAGGAAAAATATCGGCAGTTCTTGAGGCATCCTGCTCTCTATCATACCAATGCCAGAGAGCCATGCAAAGAGAGACGCAGAATGCGAGAGACTCTTCAGGCAATGGAGAAGCTACGGATGCTGCGGGAAAAGTGACAGGAGCGAATCCGCGACTGAGACAAGCCAGAAGAATATTGCTTGTGACAATTCTTTCCAATAAAATATAAACCCGACATTTTTGACGGATCGGTACCATTCCACGAATTAAGGACTCAATTTGAATTAATAGTGTGCGCAAATGGAGAGCGTAGACGTAACAGTAAAACAAATTACGACGAACAAAACGCATGACCGCACCTTCAGTCTAGCGGTAAGCGTCAATGGAACAAAGCCGAGTGTGCTCTCTATTTCCCTTTTATGCTGAACCACTTCTCTGCCTAGGATTTGATTGAAATGAGTTGTCAAGTGCCTACGAAGCAAAGTCTTTGCCGGTGGAATACTGAGTAATGTGGCGAGTAATTCGGAAGTGAATCGGCCCTCGTGAATCATTAGACCGCCATGAACACCGGATCCACGCATATTCGGTGCGTATTCCGCAAGATCCACCACTCGCAGCCATTCCATCACACGATGATTCGTCCAGAGAGTCACATTAGTACCATCGGCTCCATTCCCGTTCACAGATCTTCTCTCCAGATTGTCAAACTCGAAATTTAAGTCCCGTAAAACCTGCAATTCATATCCATGAATTAAATATCATATAAAATTACATAAATCGTTACATAATTTACAACGGACGTTTTTCATATAATAACACAAATCTATATCAATATTATTCTGTGTTTGTTCTATATTCAATGAGTAGCAAAAATATTAGGAAGTTGAATTAGTTCTGGTCCCTAACAATAGATGGCTTTAGTAACAAGTTAATGGTTAGTACGAATATTGAAATTTGGCAACACTAAAAGATTTGATATTTCTCTATGATATATGACAGTTTTCGCGCTATTGTTACTGATAGTTTCATTGTTTATACACGTCTAAAATGGATCGTACAAAATTGCATTTTCGATATTCATTATTTTTTTGTTTAATTTGGAAAAATCGATAATTGAAGTTCATGAAATGCTTGTTACAACTTATAGTAATCGAGTCTCCATCATGCTCCAACTGTAAATTTTGGTTTCAACAATTCAAAAGTGGTCATTTCGATTTGAGTGACAAAGAACGTACTGATCAACCAAAAATATTTGAAGATTCTGAATTGCAAGCATTATTGAATGAAAACACTACTCAAACAGAACAAATTGGCTGAACAACTCAACGTTGTAAATCAACAATTTCTAAACGCCTACATGCCATGGGAAAAATTCAAAAGGAAGATAAATGAGTTCCACATGAATTGAGTGAAAGTGACATTGCAAATCGTTTGAATATCGCCATGTCTTTACTTGCCAGATAGAAAAAGTTTTTTGTGGCGAATTGTAATTGGAGATGAAAAGTGGACTTATTTTGATAATTCAAAGCGACAAAAATCATGGGTTAATCCAGAACAATTATCAACATCGACACCTAAACGGAATATTCACGGTCCAAAGCAATGCTCTGTACTTGATAAGATATGGAAGATGTGGTGTACTATGAACTTTTAAAGCCAAATGAAACAGTTACGGGGGAGCAATATCAGCAACAATTGAACAAATTGAACGATGAATTGATGTAAAAAAGGTCAACGATGACCAACAATAGACGCAAAGTGATTCTTTTGCACGGTAATGTTCGCCCACATGTTGCTTCAATCGTTAAACATTGTTAGAGCTCGAATGGGAAATCCTTCCGCACCCAGTGTACTCTCCAGATCTAGTATCATCTGATTACCATCTATTTCGATCAGTGCAACACGCTTTGACACATACACATTTTAATAATTATGAGGACGTGCAAAAATGGGTGTCTGATTGGATTGCTCGGAGAGACAGATCGTTCTATCGTCACAAAATCGTTGTACAATGTAATCTCTATATCAGAGCTGGCCACAATCTGCACATTTCGGGCGAAATTCAGTAGGTGACGCCTACCGTCCCCCTCGCACCGCTCCGCGCTCAGCGGCCGTGGTGACGATCGCGGTATACTCAGGCCCGTCGCTGTATAAGAAATCAGCTGAGGCGTCACATTATCATTAAAATTGTTTCCTCGTTTAATAATTACTTTAAAATATATATTTACGTGTTTAATACTTACGTGTTTAGTACTTACGTGTTTAATACATACATATATATATATATATATATGTATGTATATACATATATATATATACACACATATATATATGCATATATATATATGTATATATGTACATATATATATATATATGCATACATACATACATACATATATAATGCATAAACATATATATATATTTAACGTGATTATTAAACGAGGAAACAATCTTAATGATAATGTGACGCCCCAGCTGATTTCTTATACAGCGACGGGCCTGAGTATACCGCGATCGTCACCACGGCCGCTGAGCGCGGAGCGGTGCGAGGGGGACGGTAGGCGTCACCTACTGAATTTCGCCCGAAATGTGCAGATCGTGGCCAGCTCTACTCTATATCATAAGTACCTGTATAAGTATATAAAGTACCTGAATCCCACGTCTTAAACTGGCAGCATGTAACTGCGCGGTCACTCCGAGATTCAAAAGGTCCTCCGTAGTCAGTCTGTGCAAAACTCTACCGTCAACTTTCGCGTTATGAAAGGCTTCCTTGTGTTGAGGTAATCCGATATCATCCAGCCACCGTAGCACAGCTGCACTGTCCATCTGTCGACATCAAATATCTTTAATCTCAGCTCCTTGTAACATGTAGATGTAAAGCAACATATCAGTAACCTTGTGAGAACCAAGAAACCCCGTCCCGCTGCTTCTTTCCGATTCTATAGCGTAAAGCAATTTCTTTCTATGCAGAGCGTTCTTTATATCCAACTCTTTTTCCAATTGAACCTGCGTAGCGTCCAGTAATTTCAGTCCGGTGGCACCCCATCGTCTCAACTCGGCAGCGTAGCATTCCAAACCGAGGCAAGCTAACCAATCGTTGATCTCTTCAATGGTAAGTTCCGCGAGTGGTTTCGGTGACGGCGGTTCCACTTGCGCACTCGCTTCACCGATCATGGTTTTCTCTTCTTCCGCTATGGTATACAACATTCATTTGTACCTACGCTTGTCTTTTTAATACGATGATAGTTATGTGTGTATATAATATGTACAAATAATTAGATAATAATACGATATTAAATAAAAATAATACGATATCAAATAAAAATAATGTGATTAAGTAGTTTTACAAGCGAATTATTGCCTAGCTAAACATAACGACATGCATGTTACTGTCAATTAATATTGCTGCGGAATGTTAACAACACTTAAACATGACACCGCATGCTTAGATAAAGATCGATCGGAACCTAAAATGGGAGCGGACAGACATCTCGCAGAGACTCCCCTAACAGCCAAGGGTACCGTTGTATGTGCTCCCGAGACTAAATTTGGAACCTTACCAAATACAACACCTTTTTTGAATGTTGGTGGCCTAGGAAGACTGCTATATTGACCGGTATGTCTGCTGAACCTTTCACCCTAAAAACATAATATTATCTTAATTAACCGAATTTAATCGAACTTAATCGAATTTGTAATTGATATTTCTTGTGAAATGAATTATAAGTTATATTTCATATCAATTTGAAATGGAAAAATGTTTTACACGAGGAATTTATCTTCTCGTTGTTTATTTATGTACCAAAGAAAGTTTTTAAAAAAAGAATAATAGACCATAATGCGTTAATATTGAGATTTATAATATTCATTCTTTCATATCTCAATGCTCCTTTTCAGAGTGGACTCTATTTTTGCGGCCAAAGACTTCAGTTTCCCCCAAGAATTTATAACATAGTATAAATATATATACTAACATTTGATAAGGGACTTGCACTGCGTAGCGCTAGATTCTCATGCTCCAAACTAGCTTGCCTAAGTTTCATTTCAGATAAAGAGGTGAGTAGTTCCAACTTTTGCGTTTCTAAGGCGCTCCTCGACAGAATCTCCTTTAAAATGAGCAAATATAAAGCCTATTTGTATACAAATTTATAATATTCTGGTAAATATCAATAATATAAAATCATCTTGGTATCTCACTTTTTGCAACACTTCTTCCATCTGCCTCAGAGAGTCTTTCTTGTCTTGCAACATGCTCTCCAATTCTTGAATTTTACTTGACTGAGCGTCAACCTGTTCCGACAAGACTGACACCTCCATGTGCAATGCTCCGCGCTCACTCTCCAACTTTCTCAGTCGTTCCTGAAAAACAATTTAGCAAGTCGATCATTAACATACGATTAATAAGAATTAAAAGCTCGCTGCTTCAAAGAAACTATGTAACATGGAAATCTCGTAGTTCAACGAGCAGGGTCGGGAAATAATTCATAGTTCATATAACGCATACGATTTTATTTGAGAACTCTCTTATACAGTATACCTCGATTTTACTATGACAATTATTCATGCACATATTGCTTCCGCAGTGGAACTGTTGCAACGAACAGTAGTGATGCGGTTTGTCCTTTTCGTGGCAGATCAAATCATTATGAGACATAGTCCTCTGATCGCGATCCACTCTGCTGCGCAGTCTGCGACGTCTTCTATCTAGAGAACCGCCACATCTACCCATCGAGGTTACAGGCAAAGACGTTGTACTGTTTGTCCTATTACCCGCATGTATCTGACGCTCCTTCATAAACATCAGATTCTGCTGCGCATGACAAACATGCGGATAGTAACCGAGGCCTTTTGCGTGTTCCTTCACAGTTTGATGCGTGAGCTCGCTAGAAACGTCGTAATAATTCGTAAGAAAAGAAATTGATGAGAGTTTATGTAATCGATTGAAAGTACACGGTGAAATGTAAAAGATTACGACGAAATAAACAGTGACCTTGTACACGGCATGACGCAGAGGGATGGGAAACTTCTCAGATGAACGGATGTCGGACAGGTATTAGACATATCGGTGGACGCACAAATATTAGGCATACTCCCTTGAAGTGCTATCATCTTAGCATAGCCAAGCAAGCAAGCCTACAACAATATTATCAATATCTTACAGAGAAAGATATTTCACTTAATAGTTAAAAAATGAGTCAATAAGAATCAGAAATAGATTAAATCATTGCCTTTGAAACTACGTATCTTAAATTATTTGGATAATATTGAACTTTTTGTTTCATTGCATTATGATTACAATATTACAATTAGTTATATATTATTAAATTACATAATATATAATTATATAGTTTTATAATGGTTGTATGTGTATGTGTGTATGTGTGCGTGTGAGTGTGTATATGTATGTGTAGTTCCATTGTGCACTAATAACAGTTAATCCATATAATTTCTTATTGGTCTCTTTTTCATTTTTTATTTCATATCAACAAAGTCTTAAATTATTTATCTTTATCTCATTTGCATTTCATGTATAATTATTTCGCGAATCGAATGAAAAATATATATGCGAAAGTACAACTCGCTCTGCGAATTTCGCATGTATAATGAAACATATGCTTGTTAAGTGAACGTCAGTTGGTATGTTGGTGTGACCTCTCTCGATGCTGGATCTCTCTATTTTAGATCTACCTGACACAGACATTCCTGCGACTGGTAAGCTGTCCGGCATGTAATCAGCGGTTCCGACAAGCCCACGCCGATACCTCGCGGATAATCCTCGATGTATTCGTCACCTTCTTCAGAATTCGACGACGTTCCCGACGAATCGTAACCCTCCGAAGGCGTCCATCGACTGTTCCAGCGCTTAATAGTCGAGGCTGCGTCCGACGAATCCGACTGTGAACCTAGATTTAGATTTACGGTCAATCTTTTTTTATTCTGCGCCGAGAAGTTCAAGAAGTTTTTATCAGCGCGATGGCTGTCGAAGTTTTCCAGACGCACTTGTCTATCTTTTTTGGTGTCAAGTCGTGTTCAATTCGATACAACATATATCTACATATCAGAGTTGAGAAATAAGGTATTATTTGTAACGCTTTTACCATAACTTTCATTTACTAAGTAATGTTCTTCCAGTAATGATTAATAACAGTTATTTTAAATGAATGATTTAAATCAAATTTTATCCCCATTTAAGTGAATATTTTAACTAAAATGAATTTATTCATCTGACAATGAAGTACATCAGACAGAGATTTATTCTTCAACTTAAAATAAAAATAATCACTCCATGATTCAGAATAGAAAATTCATTTGATATAATTAGTAAATCATTTGAATTTTAGTAACTTGGTTATTACTTTACTTCTTAAATAAAATTTTTCCTCAAGAAATCTAGAATGAAATTAGAAGTTTAGAGAAAGAAAGAGAGATTAGAAATTTAGAGTAGTATCAATAAGCATAAGATACATAGTAACAAATTATAACAAAAAGTCTCCAAAATTAAATAAAGAAATAAACGGAAACTTTTTATAGTAACTTACTTTTTATAGTAAATCGTTATTCTTTAAATAAATATAACAGTAACATGTTCTCTTTTTCAAAATAAAGAACGATAATGCTAACGAGTTATCTTTTTCAAAAGATAACGAATAATAATGATGTCACTTTTAAAAATTAACTTTTCCAATCCCGTGTATATTTTAACAGGAATGGAAACAACAATTCGACGACACATCGAGCGAAGTCGAGTCAATGAACGTAGATCTTCGACAGTCAAGCGGTCCATAGTTAAAGCAATCTATTTTGAGCGGGCCACTTATTTCTCCATCAGAGATATAACTGCAGTGTACTGACCAGTCGTGCGATTTTAATATCGAATTACGGCAGATCTCTCGATCGCAAGAATCTATCAGACATCTGCCAAGTTATGCGTTAAACTAAAGTATCTGTCTGAATGTCATGACTTTTGTGTGACTCCGGGCAAATCTTAACCCTTTGCGGCATAGTGTTGCATATATGCAATACCTTTTAAAACTTTGAAGATTCATTTTTCTATTCAAAAGTTTTTCATAAAAATTTGTATTCAAGGATTTTTAGGGTCGCTGATTGCGATATGAATCTGCTGACGGAATTTCGAAATTCATAATAACGGACCAAAATTTAAAAAATTTTCAATTTCCGTGAAAATTGGTATATAGAAGTTTTTGGGGCTGCTGATAATGAATCCGCTGTCGGAATTTCGAAATTCAAGTTGGCAGATCCAATATGGCGGGCCAAAAATTTAAAAAATTTTTGATTTTCATGAAAATTTGTATATAAAAATTTTCAGGATCGCTGTCATGAATCCTCTGTCAGAATTGGAGCAGTTTTGCCAACCTATGAAATCCGATAAATAACAGTATCCAATGCTGAAAATTTCAAATAAAATCTAAAAAAATGTCTATTTTTATTTATGAAAATTTTTATTTTCGTCTTATTTTTTATTTTGTTTCTGGTTCTTCGTTTGTTGTTATTTTTTAATTTCTGTTATTTTTTGTCCTTCTGCTATTTGTTTTATTTTTTGTCGTTCTTTTCGCTTTTTTTCTTTTCTTATTTTAATGCTTTCATAATTTTTTGTTTTCTCTTATTTCAATTTTTTAGACTTTTTATTTTTGTTTTGAGCGGCCACAAAGCTTCTTCCTTTTGTACACAGACGACAGCGAATCCGTAATCAGCGACCTCAAAAACCCCCATATACGAATTTTCATGGAAATCGAAAATCTTTTAAAATTTGGTCCGCCATATTGGATCCACCATTTTGAATATCGACATTTCGACAGCGAATCCATAATCAGCGACCCCAAAAACCCCTATGTACCAATTTTCATGGAAATAAAAAATCTTTTAAAATTTAGTCCGCCGTCTTGGATTCGCCATCTTGAATTTCGAAATTCCGACAGCGAATTCATAATCAGCAACACCAAAAACTATTATATGCAAATTTTCATGAAAAACTATTGAACAGAGAAAGGTATGCTTCAAATGGTTAAATTGTAAAGCTCTACAATTCTTAGTGCATTGGGTGAGTACAAGTTTTGACGAATTTCTCAAAAATATCGTAACTGATTCAGTTTTATAGTAATACTTATAAACATGCGAATATATAATATGCCGTTAGAAGACCATACTTTTAATGGTTACTTGGTAGAGAATGAGAATAAATCGTTTTTAATAAAATTCTTAGTCTGTGTAATATTTTTCTATCACAAAATGCATCAAAATTTTGCACTTATCCAAAAATTACTTTTTTGCCAATATTAGCTAAATTTCGGTTTTCCATAACCGAATACTAATTATACTAACTTAATTGCGCGATTAATTTATCCGAAGCGATTTTATAATTGGTACAATATGTCTGATTAATTTGAAGTTAATATGTCTGATCCTTTAATATTATTCTTTTGATTTCATATGCCGGGGCAATGAAATGATCAGAAGAAGAGAGATAGTAAAAAGAGATTGAAGAGAAACCTTTTGCTTGACCTTTATCCTCTTCCTCTATTATAGGGGCAAGATCCTTTCGCTCTCCAACGGTACTGTCACTCCAAATGTTTTCCATGATGAATTCGTTTGCGTCGCGCTTTACTTCACTAATTTACTGTCTTTGATTTCTTCGTTGAGTTCAGTAAGGTACACATCTCTAGTTTGGATCTGTTCCGGTAACAAATTTATTTAATGAGTCGTGCGTAGAATCCTCGAGATATTCGTGTCAGCAAAATTACTACTTCTGTCACTTACTTTTCACGACGATATCACAGCTACAATGGGCACTCGATGTAATAGTGTCGACTGACACGGTGTATAACGCGAAGTACACTTAACGTTTTAATATCAGAGCATTCGTACACAATCGAGTGTTATCTTGACTAGATGTATTCTTGCGCAGCTAGCCGCGACATCGTCTCCGCCAAAACTAAAATTAACGTCATGAAATCCTTCGAGAAGAGCGCGAGGGAGGTAAAGAGGGGGGGAGAGAGAGAGAGAGAGAGAGAGAGAGAGAGAGAGAGAGAGAGAGAGAGAGAGAGAACGCGCGCAATGGCAATTTATAAATAGATTAATGTTTCTCTCTTTTTGTTGTTAGGTCGTATTAGATCTCCCTTTCTCTCAACTGGCTGTTTGGGTTTGATACGATATATATTATGATAAATATGAAGTAAATAATATATCTTACCGTTATATTAATTTATTATTCATAACTAATTTCTTGTAGTTATATATAGTTATTAGTCATGCAAAATTATTACCAATTTTAAGTTATACTTACCTTCTGCAGAACAATAATTCTGATCATAAAGTCCAAAAGGTCATTTCGCGTCAGAAAAGATACATAGTATAGTATATAGCATCTTTCGCAGATATACTTGGCACTAACGTGACACCGCGCTACCGCGTCTGTCTCTCGATAATGCATTACTGTCAAAGCACATTTGAGAGTGCAGTATCACTAAATATTTGTCATATTAACAGTCGTTACTTAAAACTTGTCTGCATGAAATATCCAGATTTGAATTTAGAATTAAATGTGTTTTTCAGTTAAATTATGATTACAAATACAATATTACATATATTATATGATTCATCTGAGAAAACAAAAACCTAATTCTTAAATAAAATCTAAGTACATTGCATGAAAGTACTTCCCAATGGCAACTATTAATATGGACAACAATATTATTACGACATATATTATATTGTATGATTTAAATAAAAAGAACTTAAATTTAACTCTAACTTCAGATCTGAATATCTCACGTGAAACAAATTTTAAGTAAAGATTAAAATTAAAACAATGGTTGATCACCGAATAATTGGTCCAAAACCAAAACCAAAAAACGGAATATTCACAGCCGATCTTGTCCACTCGATCGATTAACATTACTTCCGTTGCGTGCAAAACAATAATTATAGATAAATACATAGATAGAAAAAGAGGAAGAGAGGGGAGGAGAGATTGAATGTAGGATACACAGGATAATTGGTAACTCATGTAACCGTAATAAATAGAGGCGTAGAACTGATTGAAAGAGACATAAAAGTTTCATACAGTTTTGCGATATTTGCAATAATTATTGAGTTATTAATTATAGAAATCTGACGAGTAAGTGCGCGACGAGATAGATGATTGGAGAAGCATTGCAGCCACTCGTGCAAAAGCCTAGTTGATCTAGCAACTGTTGCCGGCGCGCAGTGAGACGTAGGACAACGGCAAAATGAAATTAGTACATAGCCGAATAGCATTGTCCTTCCCCTTGCCGCGCGATGGCAACAGTTATTCGACTGACTGGGTCGCACTCTTGTCCGAGTAGTTGCAATGTCTCTCGTCCTCAATCAGATTTCTATAATTAATAACTCAATAATTATTGCAAATACCGCAAAACTGTATGAGACTTTTATGTTTGTTTTAATCAGTTTTACGCCTCCATTGATTACGGCTATATAAGTTACCAAACACCATGTATACAACGAACATACGTATCTCAACGGCGACATCTGTTACTGATTGCAAAACTTGCGTTTACGTTGCATTCATAAAGTGGAAGTCACAAACGAAAGATCGATGCCGACAAGAACGACATTTTTTCTACTTCTTTATTCTCTTCTTATCTTTCTTTACTTGGACTCCACTTACCGGTTGCATCCATTGCAAAAGGATGTCTTCAGTAGCTGCATCTGGCGGAGAGGGCGGCGTCGGTGCGGTTTTTATCATAGCTATGAGGTTCCTCGTAGCCTCCTTCACAGAGTTTTTCCATTCCGAATTGCCTTCGGCCGAACTTTCGGCACAAGCTCCTATAAATATCATACTTGTGAGAAATTGCAATATCTACGGCAACAGAAAGCAATCATAATCATAGATGTCAATTAAAGTTCAATGCAAGAGGGTCGCTGTGCTGTTTCAATTTAAAGCATAATATAATCGTATTTTTAGTATACCGATTAGTCCCGCGACCTTACTCAAATTTTGGTTATATAATGTATTCATGAATTATATAGCTTTTAATTGTGTAATAATAAAATAATTACAAATAAACGTTATTAACAGCATTCTTGCATTACTTATATTAAATCTATCCGTAAGTAACTAAATATTTCAAAACATAACCCGTTTAAAAGTTTATAAAGTTTTCATATTTTTAGTCAATAATATAAATTGAATATCTTATACAAATAACATACCAAAAAGATATGTTTTATATTTATGTATTATATAACTTCGGGGATAGAAATCATATGAAAACAATTTTGTAAATATTTGATTATTTATAGATAAAAGTAGCTTCAGTAATGTACTTATACAAAGTCCAAACATGATTCTTCTTAGAGCTATCTATCTAATTTATATAAAGTGTCCGGGATCTTTTGGAAACGAAAAATTATGTAGATTAATTATGTAGATTAATCAGATCAAACTGAGGAGAAAAGCCAAATTTGCAAAAATCATAATAGTTATTATGTTATTAATAATTGAAAATGACCACATTTAGAAGTTCTTTTAATTGATAACTTGAAAATTTGCATACCTATTTGCAAGATGGTAAAGGATGTTTTTGTTCAAAATAACCTAATCTATAATTATATGATAACTATTGTGTCTAGCGAGGTACAAGATTCAGGATTCAAAGTTCAATATACTTATATCTAGATACAATAGCCATCATATAATTGTAGATTAGGTTCTGAACAAAAACATCCTGTACTATTTTGCAAATAAGTATGCAAAATTTCAAATTATCAATTAAAAGAACCTCTAGATGTGGTCATTTTCAATCATTAATAACTATTGCCATTTTTGCAAAATGGGACATGATTTTTTTTCTCAGTTTCATCTGATTATTCTTCAGAATTTTTCATTTCCAAAAGATCCCAGACAACTGTATATATACAAATGATGACAAATATATTTGAAAATCTATTTTGTAGTTTTGATCTTGTTAATAGAAATTCATATGTCTGTAATTGCTATATGGTAGCCTCAACACCTATATATATGTATGAGTGTGTGTGTGTGTGTGAATTTGAATCTTACCAGAAATAATATCATCCATCTGTAACAATGCAGCCTCCAGCATCTTGCTGGCTTCACTGGAACTTTTCGCAAAAAACGGCGACTCACCTGCTTGCGCCGTCGTGCTGTTTCTCTCCTCACCTTTGCCCATCACTTAACGCTGTAATAAAGGAAATCTTTGTTTGTTATGCTCCTTGAATATTTTCTAGCAACATGAGTGTTTAAAATATATATTGAACATGCAATAGAACAAGTAAGATATTTTTTAAACATTTATACCATCTATAACACAATAAATTGTAAACATTTATACTATATTTATACTGTCTATCCACACATGTCTGCTATGATAAATTGTAATTGTATATAATTTTTTTTTTAGATCAATTAGTAATTACAAAATGTTTACATTACATGAATGAAAACATAAAAGAAACGAGCTTGGTCGATAACAGACGATGAGACAAGAAACAGTTTACATATGCGAGAGATATTCCGTCCACGCGACATTTTCTTTATCGGTGATAAGAGACATGAATTCGCACACAGCGAGATGCGATTGATTGAGGGAAAAAAACATTTGACGAGCGTTCAAGAGGAGAGAGGAGATCAAACATCACCACGAGACGATCACTCGTACTGATGATGTCACGATCTTACCGTGTTGTCCCATGATAACATCGACGATCGGCCGTCATCGTGACCAGATCATCGTTAATAAAACAGCAACAATTGCGCACCGAGATAATGTGCGACAGGCGATCAACAGGTAATGGAGCAACGCCCAGCACTCGCCATCATAACGTGTTACTGTTGTCTCTGTCACTCTGGTTCCCCCTTTTCATTTTATCTCTTTCCTTCACTGTCTGATTAGTACCGTCAATTCTTCGCAAGAGCAAAATTTACGCCGAGTGTGCAAGGAAAACAGCAATTTTCTCCGATATATTCATTAACGTGTTATATCGTTACCCATGCAATTATCTCTCGAATAAGCGCAAAAAAACATAAGTACCTTGTCATAATTTTACTTTAGATTTCATATTAATTATTTATTCATAATTTATTTATAATTCTTCCTTATGTACAATACTGAGATATATGTAAATACATATACATATATAAGATACATATATAAGTATAATTAGTCCTTTCTTTTTCGAGGAATTTCTTCAATTAGTGTATATCAATGTGATAAGTTAGGATGAAACAAAATACACTTGTTTCGCTTTAATTTATTGTATCACTGTGCTCAGTTTAAGAAGTTTTTCAAAAAAGAACAAATCTAATATACCTTATAAACGAAGATTTGTTAGGTTAAACTAACATCAGACATCAACGAAAAAAACGCGATATCTTACAAGTGCAAGTTGCTTCGACGTCTCGCAGGTTAGCTTCGACTTGGTCTCGATATTTCCAAAAATCGAGCGAATAATATAACTTTGAATTGAGAAAAAGCTCGGAAGAAGAGATACTTGATCGTGTGGAGATGCATGGGAGAATATGAATCGGCATCGAGAGTACGCAGTATCTCAAGATCGTTGATTACCTTCGGACACGTCAGTTGAGATTCGCGGTCTTGTCCTGAGTAGCCGTAGCGCGTTCGGTAAACATTAGTCGGTTCACTGAGAAGGCCGAGATTCGTACGGAAGCTACGCACCTTATGCCGGCCAC